>NW_011889082.1:924531-950510 GCF_000151845.1 Pteropus vampyrus
GGTATTCTGTTGAGTTCTTGAATTCCAAGCTCCAGCTTAGATTTGGGAAATTCTCGTCAATTTATTTGTCTGAAAATGCTTTCTAGTCCCTGTTCCTTTTCCTCGCCTTCGAGAATGCCCATTATTCTTATGTTTCCTCTCCTGATGGTATCAGCTAGTTCTTGAATTTCTCTTTCATTATTTTTCATTCTTTGGTTTTTCTTCTTCCTTCTGATTTATTTCTAGATTTCTGTCTTCAATATCACTGATCTTTTCCTCCATTTGGTCGACTATTTCTCAAGCTTACTATTTCATTTTTCAACTCTTGCAGTGTGTTTTTTATCTCCAGAAGATCTATTTCGTTCTTTTTGAGAGTTTCAGTCTCCTTGCTCTGCTCATCTAGTTATTTTTTCAATTCCTGAAATTGTTGATATGACTTGTTTAGGAACTTACTGAGTTTTTTCAGAAGTACCATGCTGAATTCTCTGTCATTTAAGTCACATATTTCTATGTCTGCAAGCTTATTTTCTGGAGATTTTTCTCCTTCTTTCTGAGATGCCTTGTCATCTTGGTAGTTCATGGTGTTTAATGGACTATTTCTCCACCTAGGCATTAATGGAAGTATATTCTGCTGCTTTTCCAGAAAGATTTGTAATATTAAGTTCTCTCTTTAGCCTGTTGCAAAGAAGGCACTTTAATAACGCCTTTTTAATTTTCTTGTAGATATTTAATCACGCTTGCTACCCTCAGTTTCAGTCCTTGTCAGCATCAGCGACAGTTTCAGCAGCATTTGGTCAGATTCCCCTGGGGCTCCGCGGTGATCAATACCAGTTTCCAAGATTATAGTAAAAAAAAAAACTATAGTGAAAACAAAATTTTATTAAATGCTACAGAGACCATTGCCTATTAAAGATTCTGAGTCCCAGGCCCACTCTCTATTAAAATAAGCAACAGAGAGGTGGTAAAGCCTATATAAGTTGAATTGTTATTCTTGATATAATAGAAAACCTGGAAAAGAATTGAAATCACTATGTGATTCAATTTAATTTAATGATTTGCCAGCATACCATGTAAAGGCATTTTACATACAATACTTTGAGATATGCTGGGTTTGGTCATCTCCAAGATCTCTTTCACTTTCAACATTTAGGGTGTTTCAAATATTTTTTCTTCCAGTATTTGTGTATTTCTTCTCTCAGTTCTCTCTCTTGCAAACTATCCTTGCCTTATACCTCACATAGAAATAACTCCTTTTTGCCAAAGACCATCTCCATTCTTAGTGCTGAGAGTCACTATGAAAAAAACTTGGGAATTTTATGTAAGAAGTAGAAAAAGAGAGGAAACTGAAAATCAAGAAGTGATTGGGAGAAGGTGACTTCAGACACAAGTCATATCTTGACTTCTAGAATAGTTTTTCATCTGTTTTCCCAAACATTTTCTTTCCATTTCCTTGTACTTTCCCTTTGATGTTTATCTGAGTTAAAATAAGCATATTTTCCAAAAAAGACTGATGAGTATTAAGAGGTCATTAGTCATCCACACCTTAGTATAAATGAATCCAATAAACTTATTTCCTTATTACCTGAAATTACCTACATTGAAGGAAAAGGAATGAACTTTTAAGAGTAGTGTATTTGGGGAGCAAAAGAGGAGAGAGGGTTGATTGAGAAGTCATAGAGAGATAAAGATGAGAGAGTCTCAAAGAAAAGTTTAGAGTAGTTTAACATTTTTCTGTTTCCCCTCCTTCTCACTTTGTTACCTTAATTTCTGTTCTAGAGACCCAGAATTCACAAAATTATACAATTCAACTACTGCTTCTAAGGAAAACTATATTCTGTGTTTTGTGACACAATAGTTGGTAACTTGAGAAATGTTTGTACAATTTTCCACATACAGTGGGTGATTAAGAAGTGGTGTTACTTCTGTCTGCCTTTGTAAATCTCCAGTGGGATAGAAAATGTCAGAAAGATTGTAGTGGAGGCATGGATTTTCCCAAGAGAATAGTTCAATTTTTACATATAGTGTCCCTGTGCATTTTAGATCCTCTATAAGGTTTCCCATCATGCTAAGTGCAATGGTTCTTCTGATGGTTTCTAAGCAGGTTCTAGATCAGTGCTTTTCAAACTAACTGTAGTGAAGGACCACAATTTTTTTGTCTCTGATCTGTGGCAGACCAATCCTAGTATGGAGCTTATGCCACATGTGACTCACTATGCCATTTTGACAACACACACAGTGCTGTTACCTCGTTCAAGTAGATTATTTGGCCAGTTTTGAGCCTGGATGTTCTGGCTATGTAAAATTGCATTAAAAGCTTCTATATACATACTCTTAATTTCTGGATTTATCTCATTGGAAACTGGTGAAAAAAGTTCACTGACCATACTTTGAGTAGACCTGGTCTATTAGGTGGGCTCCCAGAGTTCCTCTTTCTTATAAAATGACAAGACCCCTCCAGCCCTGGGGAGTCCTTTTATTGACCTAAAATCAACATAATCTAGTAGTGTGTTCCAGGGACAAAATTAATCTGAGCACTATTGATTTGTAATATGAATTTTCTAACTCACTTGGCATACTCTGTTGCTATTCTCATTCTTTTGAACTCTACCAGAAAATTATGAGCTTGGAAAATTTGGAGATCTTATTATAACTTTTTTACCAATTATTATAATATTTATATTATATAAATATAACATGTAAAGTAATTTATAAAGCTCATTCTGTTAGATTCAATTATGCTGCAGTAACAAATGGTCCCTGAAATCTCAGAGCTTTATAACAACAAACATTTCTTCTGTGTTCATGCTGTACATCCATCATGGGTCTGTTTCAGCTCAGCTCTAATACAGCTTCATTTTAGGACCCATGCTGAGAAAGTAGTCCTATTTTGAACACTGCTGTTCTTGTCCTCAGGGGAAAGAGAAGATAGCACCCATATGATGGCTCAAAAGTATGCATGTTACTTTTTCTCATATTTCAATGGGCAACAAGTCACATGTCCAAGCCTGAAGTCAATGAGTCAGGGATGTATAACATTCCAGAGGGAGGGGCCTACAAGGAGGGGCAGCAAAGAATTCAAACACCAGTAACACCTATTAAAATCTGAGTAAGAGTTGGGATAAGAATAGAGAGGAATTTCAAAGTGTGAGGAATCTGTTTCATAATCAAAAAAGACAAAATTACTGTTACTAATTTTAATACTGATTTGAAAACATTTTACTCTTTTTTTTCCAGATTGAGATATAATTTACATGTAACATTGTGTAAGTTTAAGATGTTCGACGTAATGATTTCATATATAGTATATATTGTGAAATGATTACCACAATAAGGTTAGTTAAAATATCCATTACCTCACAATTATAATTTTTTGCATGCGTGGTGTGAACTTATAAGATCTACTCTCTAAGCAACTTTCAAATATATGATATAGTATTGTTAACTAGTCACCATGCTGTATCTTACATCCCCAGAACTTATTCATCTTAAAACTGGAAGTTTGTACCCTTTGACCACTTTTACCTATTTCCCCTACCCCACATGCTTGGCAACCACCAAACTGATCTCTGTTTCTATGAGTTCAGTTTTTTTTTTTTTTAGATTCCACATATAAGGGAGATCATATGGCATTTGTCTTTTTTTGTCTGACTTATTTCACTTAACATAATGCCAATGATGTAAAAAATGGCAAGATTTCCTTCTTTCTCATGACTGTGTAATAGTGCATTGTGTGTGTGTATGTGTGTCACATTTTTTTAAACCATCCATTGAAGGATACTCAGATTGTTTCCATGTTTTGGCTTTTGTAAATAATACCGCAATTAGCATGGGGGTACAGACATCTTTTCCACATAGTGATTTCATTTTCTTTGGGTATATATCTAGAAGTGGGATTGCTTGACTGTTTGGTAGTTACATTTTTAATTTGGGGGCGGGGGGGAATTCCATACTGTTTTCCAGAGCGATTGCACCAATTTACATTTCCCACCAACAGCGCTCAAGGGTTTTTTCTCCATATTCTCACCAGCATTTGTTATCTTTTGTCTTTTTGATAATAGCCATTCTAATAGGTGTGAGGTGATATTTTATTGTGATTTTGATTTGCATTTCCATGATGATTAGTGGTGTTGAGAACTCTATCATGAACCTGTTGGCCAAGTGAATATTTTCTACGGAAAAATTTTTATTCAGTGCCTTTGCGTATTTTAAATCAGATTATTTGTTTGTTTGTTTGTTTGTTTTGCTATTGAGTTGTGAGTTCCTCATGAATTCTGGATATTAACTCCCTATCAGATATGTGGTTTGCAGATATTTTCCCTCATTCTGTAGATTACTTTTTCATTTTGTTAATTGTTCCATTTCTGTGCATCTTTTTAGTTTTATACAGTCTCACTTATTTTTGCTTTCATTGCTGTGCTTTTGGTATTATATCCATAAAATCATTGCCAAGACCAGTATCAAGGAGCTTTCCCATTGTGTTCTCCTATAGGAGTTTTATGGTTTCAGGTCTTACATTTAAATCTTTACCCATTTTGAGTTAATTTTTGTGTATGGTGTAAGATAGTGGTCCAGTTTCATTTTTTTCCATGTGCCGATTAGTTTTACTGACACAATTTATTGAAGGGACTTTCATTCCTTTATTGAGTATTCTTGACTCTATTGTTAAATATTAGATGATTGTATATGCATGAGTTTATTTCTGAGCTCTCAATTCTGTTTCATTGACCTATATGTCTGTTTTATGACAATGGCATACTGTTTCGACTACTGTGGCTTTGTAATATATTTTGAAATTAGGAAGTTTGATGCCTCCAGCTTTGTTCTTCTTTCTCAGGATTTCTTTGGCCATTCAGAGTCTTTTGTAATTTCATATGAATTTTAGGATATTTTTTCTGTTTCTGTAAAAAGTGCCATTGGAATCTTGATAGGGAGTGCATTGAATCTATAGATGGTTTGGGGGCATATGGACATTTTAACAATATTCTTAATTTTACTCTGTCTTAAAGGCTCTGTGAGATTAGTTATTCAAGTGTCATAAATGGAAAAATATATATCCCATATGTTGATTATAGATGATTTTATTAAAAAGAGAAACATTATGGGCAGTTATTCATCTTTCTCGAATATTTAAGGCTGACATATAAATAAACATGATTATAAACAAAAAAGAGAATAAAGTCCAATCTGATATTAACTCAAATTATGCCTGAGGTTTCAATGTCTTTTATCTCTATTTACATGGTTCATTTTAGAAGATGAGGATATCACAGAAAAAGAGTAACATATTCATGTTCTGAGACTTGTCAGAGAATTCTTGATTTGGTAAAATAAGAAGACATCTACAATTCCCAGAGAAGAAGTCAGACTGGTCTTAGTAGTTCTTAAAAATTCTTAATTCACTGAGGATAGGAACAAAATTTCCTCAGACTTTTCTTCAAATAGGGCGCATTTCATATCAAAGAACTAATAGACCTCCTTAAGAACCTAACATACAGCCATGGCCTAATTAGGCTTATTTGGGGTTAGGGCTCTTAAAGATCTCTTCTATTTTTAAAACACTTCAGATTTGAAATGCCTTGTCAAAACTAGAAAGAAAGAGCAAGGACATATCCCCATGCATGCAGATATGTAGAGAAAAGGAAACGTCTTTATTCGCCTCTTTCCTTTCCCTCCTTGCCAATTTCTTATTTTTCTTTTGAGCCTTATGCTACTTCTTTAAGCTACTCTTGGGATGGCTTTTTCTACTTTCTGTTTTGAGAGCTATTAAGAGTGCACTTTCCTAAGATCTCCAGTATTTAAACTGGGGAAAAGAATTGTGTTGTTCTAATCCGAATATGCACCTACACTTGTTTTAAATGTATATGCTTACAACTTCTTCATGGGGCACAGTGCAGCCAGGACGTGTGGCCTGGAGAAGTGCCACATGGGTGTGCTGTGCACTTTACAACATGATAATAACCCATTATGTTTGTTTGGGTAGGCCATCATATTTGTATAGAATTTACAGTATGTGCAGAGTTCATTCGCCACATTCTCTTATTTGATCTAATTTTGACAACATTTCTGTGACTCTAGGACTTTCATTTTATAACTGAACATGATTAAGTTATAGACCCAGCATTGGGGAGATCCATGGTGACCTCCTCTTCCTTCTCCCTGTCTCCTTTCTTCATCCACATATATATCTCAGGAGTGCCCATGTTCTTACATGATAGCCTGAGATCCCCCACCGATGATCAGTCAGTCTGCCACTGATCCATCAAATTACCCTTCTTCATGGTCATAGTTTATTGGTCTAAAGATGAGCACATGACTTGAACTAGGTTAATCAGGGTCTATCTTTAGGATTTTAAAAATTGGAACCGAGAATTCATCTCTTCCTTAGCACAACATTATAGACCATTTGTCTCCATCATTTCATTGAAAATTGCTCTTGTCATGGTCACCAATGATACCCTTGTGGTCATATCCAGTAGTCAATTCTTGGGCCTCATTTTTCTCCATCATTCAGCAGCATTTAGCACAGCCGATCACTTTCTCCTCTTCCGTTTTATCTAGGTGGCTTCTGGGATACCATTCTCTTTCTTCTTTGCCTACCTTGCCTGCTATTCATTCTTAGCCTTCTTTGCAGGCTTGTTCTCAGCTCCTATCCTCTAAAGGCTGGAGAACTCCAGGGCTTAGTCTTCAGACCTCTTCTGTTCTCTGCTTTGAGCTATTTTTGTTTTTCTCATTTACCTCCATATCTAAAACTTTATATAATGTTGACTATGTTTAAAGTATAATCAGTATATGACCACTTCTCAGCAACTCTCCTATATGGTATCTTACCTAGATTATTGAAATAGCCTCCTAAATAGTCTCTATGTTGCCCACCTACAGTTTAATCTCTACAAAGCAGCCAGAGTGGTTCTACTAAAACATAAATCAGATGCTGTCACTTCTCAGTTCAATATTTTCTCATGACTTTCTATCCCAGAATAAAAGCCCAAATTATTACAATTATCTTCAGTCAATAAAGTACGGGTATTGCTACCTTTCTGGTCTCATCTCTAAAAACTCTCCCTTTACCCATTTCTACTCTAGCACACTGACCCTTGTCCTCGAATACGTCAAGAATATGTTCCCCCTCAGGAGTCTTTGTGTTTGCTGTTTCACCAAATAGTCTTATTATTTTTTCCCTAATTTCTTCCTTTGTTCAAATATCACCAAATATTAGAAGACGTTTTATGTCCACTTTTATAAAATAACAAACAATACCACTGCTACTTGATACTCCCTAACCCCTTATGCTGGCTATTTTTCTCCATAGCCGTTACCACTACATGGTATGTTATTTGTTCTGTTGTCTATTATGCGACTTTCTCCACACCACGAGAACATGGGCTCCCTGAGGGCAGACATTTTCCTTGTTACAACTGTATTCCTGGTGCCTAGAACAGTGCCTGCCTTGTAGTCAGGCTCAAAACAGCAGGTTGAGTGAATAAATTAATAGTCCAGAGCTATGGGAGGCTATATTTCCTAGCAAGTAGAGAAAGCCAGTCAGCAATAAAAGAGAAAAAAGCTAACATACCTGGAGGAGCAGCGACCAAGGTAAAAAGATAAGTCCTGGCTGAGCTCGAGTCCCTGATTGTTCCTGGTATTTAGGTGCATTCCTGATCTCCTGTAGCTTAGTGGTTCAGTTCTCCCAGAGTCTATGGATCTTTGTGTTTAAGTGGCCTTCAGTTGGGTTTTTGTATTTGCCAGGGTCCTAACAAGTACACCAAGAACATATACACAGAAGGATCTATAGTCAGGGCCAGACTATGGTTTTTAAGGCAGCATCATACCAGGTGTTTCTGCAGTTTAGTGACCTTATGTGATGACAAGGCTTGAAGATGCATGTGCCCAAATACACTTGAAACAAGGTTACAGAGGGTGTCAAAGGTGAATTATGTCCTACTACACTTGCTCAATAACTGCTTTTCTCCTACCAGAGAGTATAATCAATTTCCTTTATAAATATATATTTTCAGGGTCTGGAAAGGAACAAGCAACACATGATCTTTGAGTGCTTCACTTCATGATGATATTAAGAACAGAGTTTTAAAGAAAATTATTACATAAAGGCCAGGGGAAATCCAACAATGTTAGATTAGAGGGAATGTTAGAGGCAACTTTATTCAGCCAGAGAAATGATATGATTGACCCAAGGTAACTTGGTTAGTGACAGAACTAGAACTAGAACCCAAGCATCCCAAGTTTGTTTGACCCTCAAATCAGGCTCTTTTTATTACACCAAATGCCTAATTCTTCCTTTATTCCTTGCCCTTTCACTCCCATTCTTTTCTCTGAAGTTATATACAGCTATGTAAAGTCTATTAATAATCTCTCCATGAATAAATTGTGGACAATGCTATTTAGTTGTCTTCAATGAGTATAGTGACACATTTTAAATGAACTCAGGGTAACTGAAGACTATAAGACGGAAGGCAATCTCACACAAGCTGTGAATGAGATATAAACCAATCCAAACTCAGCAATTTATAGGCTCATCCATGTGAAAAAATAATGACTTTAGAATGTGCCACAAAGACAGGTTTAAGGCTCATCTTGAGTAGACTTTTTTATGTTTCTATTTTAGAACGAGAATATGATTATTATCTCAGAGCTAAATTCTACTTGACTATTTGTCCAAGACTCTGGAAAAGGGTATAAGTTACCTAGTGAAGAGGAAAAACACTAAATGCTTCTTAATTCCTGATAGTTTTGGAGAGGTGAACTGTATAAGAATAAAGAAAAGCTATAACAAAAATTAAGGAGAATAAAATAAAAATATATCTTCACACATGTACAATTCTAGGTTATATAAAGTCAAAGTTTCTTCAGATTTGGAAGATCCATTTCAGGATGCCAGCAAGGAAATGTATCACCTCCAACTATATGTCCTTTTTTTGAGTAAGCCCACTTATATTGAAATCATGAGAGAGAAAACCTAATTGGCTGATTCTGGAATACATCATATTCACTGACCACAAGAGAGCAGAGTATATTCTTTGCAATAGGGGAAGGGTAGTTTCCCAAAATATAAATGGAGATATATTTATTAAAATAAGAGGAGATGCATGCTGGAAAGGGAGAAATAACAGTTGTGCACTACTGTCCCTTAGATTTGTTCCTTTGCCCTTTCCCCCATGTTTCCATATGTGTTGAGAAGCAGCATGTTTCTATAGTGCAAAGGGACCTAGAGGTGGATTTTAAGACATGTATTTGACCTTCATCTCTCTATAATCTTAGACAGGTCATATATAACCTTTTTGGGCCTTAGTTTTCTCATCTGTAAAATTAGAGGGCTTTAACATGTTGCAAAGATTTCTTCTGGCTTCAGATGATAATTTATGGTGCAAACCTGGGTGCTGTCCATAGTTCTGACAATTTAAAGTGAAATCATAATTGTACTTCAAAGCTTTATTATGTCAAATAAATCAAATTAGAGTTTATTCTCATTAAACATCAAGATTCTGAAGGCAGTACCAGTTAGAGAAAGCTTAGCTTCTTTGGAGCACAAACAGGACAGAAACAATCCGGCAATTGTTGATCCGGCAATCCCGGGCTTACACACTGATATGGTGAAAATTATGTGGATACAAATACTAGCCGTTCTCTCTGGAGCAAGTGCATTTCCAGTTCTCCACAGGCCTAGGTTCTCTCCACTGATTCCTCAACTGGCATCCACCTTCTCTCTCTTTTTATCTGCATGGTTCTTGTAGTAAAGAGAGTACCTGAGGAGGATTCAGATACCTGCACATTAAAAGTTTGAATTGACTGCAACATGCTTTATGTCCGTGAGTAGGTAATTTTGTTTCTCTTGTCCTTAGTCTTTTCATCTCTTAAATTCAGACTAATTATTTCTAAGGTCCTGAGGTCCAAATCCTGAGAAACAGATCTCTTGTCCTTTCTCCCACACCATGCTATATTGTAATGCTATGACGAATTTCCTTCTTTCTAATATTTCCCAGAGTGGTGCATAATGATTAAAATAATGAAATGCAACAACTATCATGTAGGAGATAAAATGTATGAGATGCAGCTCCAAGGCAACAGGACAGATTCCATATGATAAACAATAAATAGCCTTATATATATTTAAATTTTCATGTTTCTTGTAGGATGTTTTGGCCTCTGGGCAGGGGGGGGGGCGGGGAGTGCTAAATCTGAGCTCAAAAGAAGGTTTTCACTCAATTCTTTACAAAGAGCTAATGCAAGCATAAAATTTTTGAGGCAATTTTGTAATCAAGTCTGAAAACAATTTTTCATCCTCAGATGCAGTAAATCCTAGAGTAGAGTGACAGGGTATGTCTGCAGGGAATGAAAATGTCACTGGTTTTATATGTGCCAGGGGGTTGGGCTCTTATGTGTTCATCTGAAGGAAGAGGAAGCCAGATTTCTAACGATAGAATGTCTTGCTTTCTTCATGGTAACTGACAAGGTAATTGGAATACCAGACTTGTGAAGTCATGTCCAGCAACAGTATGTTTTCTTCATACAGGTGAATTTGAAGTTACTGGAAAGAAGAGGCTGATATACAATGGAATTACAGAAGTTTGGCTTAATGATTCACATATGACAAACAGACCAGAGCCAAGAGCTCATTATTCCTGTTCGTTCCAGAAAAGTGTGTTAACTGGAAGATAATTAAGAGAGTGTTGCTAACCTAGACAGAAAGGAAAGAGGAAAACTTAGATGTGATTATATATCACCTCTGATAGGGGAATAGAAGGGCATTGCTTGGGTGTCTTTATTGTGTATGTGAAGCATAGTAATTATTATGCTCTTGTGAATCAACGTAAGTGGTATATATTATTTTGCAGAAGAGTCTTTGTATGTTTGAGATGCTGATTAGTAGATGGGTATCCAGAGCAGAGTGAAAAAAAAAAAACAAACCCGAGATTGCATTTCAAACAATCAGCTCCCATCTCTTTCTCCTGGTCATCATTCCAATGATCAACCACCAGAAAGGGATTTCTCTTCTTTCTACCATTGTCCTATCTTTAATCCTTTCTAGGGCTCTTCCTGTTTGGTGAATCACCAGCACCTCGCACAGCTTTAGGGAGTCAAGTCTCCTTGTCACTAGCACCTCACACAGCTTTAGGGAGTCAAGTCTCCTAACTTGGGATAGAACCTCTCTATAGCCAGACAACAGGGACACAGACTGTAGAACTATAGAATGTGGACCTGAGATGGGTTAACATAATTTGGGCTTCTTTGAACCTACTTTTTTGAACCCAGGCCAGCTAACCTTTTTTTATATACTTGGGAAAAGAGGACCTTTCTGATGAGTTTCCAGGGAAATCCAGAGTTAGGTCAAATCTGCTTTCTTTGCAATCACTTGATATATAAACTTATTATTCTTTTTCCTGGCTCCCACACTCACTTCTTGAACTGGACTATAGAAACATGTTTAACAAGTGGTTTCTAATAGCAATCTCTTGGTTCCATTAATCCCATCTTGCTCTCCTTTTTAACCCCGGTTATTTTCTTCTCTGTTATTGCTCCCATTTTAGTCTCTTTGATTGGGTAACACTTCTTTCTTTTGATTTTTCTCTCTGTCCTAAAGAACCCTGCATCTCAAGTGTTTATTTTCCTGATAGTCAACTTCTAACTCATCATGAATGAGAATTTTCTTTTATGGGAGAGAAGAGGCTTCTACTCAAATTGGAAAAGTAAATTCATATTTTGTGCCACTCCTCACTTCAAAATGCAGATACGACTGGTAAAATATGAAAAAATAAGTTGAATTTTCTGCAATTGCAGTTCTCAGAAGTTAAAATTGTTCAGTTTTAGAAATTTTGTATTGTCCATCCTAAAATAATAATGGGCTAAAAACATAAGATAAATATCCCTGTATATCAGAATTGAACAAACAATGTAAGTGGTGAGTAGAGCTGGAGATACAGGCTTGCTGGACTGGATCTGGAAGCATGCAGAAACAGTCATGAGCTTCACTCAGGTAACAGAGACTGGAAAATGTTCCATGGGAGTTGGAGAATTGAATGCAAGATTGTTACTGGAAGCCAGGTACTGGAATGAAGCTCAATGTCTCATAAAAGATTAGCGGGGGAAAACCTGCTGCCAACTAATGCTTGGAACCTGTGCATCCTGGCACCTGCGTGATTTGAGAGGAAGGAGGACATAGGCTCAATGATTTGACCAGCAACTGAACCAAATTGCCTGCTGTCTTGGTGACTTGATTGGCAATATCCCAATTGTCACCTCAGGGCATCTCTAAGCTGTCTTTATGAAGTTGTGTTCTGGATTATAGTTTGAGGCAGCAAGTGGAGGCAACTCCTATTCAAAACTCCTAGAAAGAGGGGGACAGCAAAGAGGAGAAAGAAAAATGAAAACAAAACTTTTTAAATTTAAAATAAGCCTGAATATTAATAACCGTAAATTCTCAAAGGAATCTAATGGTAAAAAAGACATAAATCTACTGCAGATAAGACTGATTCATTAAATTAATTCATTTAATTAATTTAATTTTATTAATCTGACAAGACTTTGAACTATATATGTTTAAAATATTTAAAGAGAAAAAGGAAAGTATAACATCAAAATGAATTATGGAACAAAAGTAACAGAAATGTACTCTGAAGTGAAAAAGGATAACTTATAAATCCTGGAAAACAGAAAAAAAGTAGTCTTTGAAATACAAAATTTCATACTTGTAGGGAGAATCAATGAATTGGAAGGTAGGTACTGAAGAATTCACTCAAAATGTAGTACAGAGAGACAAAGGGTTAAAAATGTTAAAGCATGTTCAAGAGACAATAGATTGAGGTTGAGAAAGACCAACATTGACCATTATGTACATTACGATTCCACGTGACCCCATGTAATTCTTAAAAGCAGACCAGATAATACTATATCTAATGAAAATCTCCATGTTACAGCATTATACAAAACACACAATGAAATGATAAACACCCAATTTAGGATAGTCTGTTGCTTCTGAAGCAGGACTAGAATGAGGGTAAAACCTCGCACTGCCACCACCTTACCATGTCTCTGGCTCATTCCACCTCCCTCACGTCAACATTGGTCTCCTTGCCCTCAGCACTTCTTGTTGTTGATTACAGGGTGCGAAGACTTCTTTGGGACTGAACAAAGATAGTCTATTTGTTATTTGGCCTTTCATTGCTTCTGATTAATGTAATCTTCATCACTAAAACAAACATTTTAGCTATATCTATAACTTTTTAATTTAAACAGTATATACCTAAAGAAAATATGATTAAGATTTATTAGGATGGTATGATGGTAATCCAAGCATTCATCATTTTAGTCTCATTATCACACTTCATTGCAAGATGGGACTGTTTCATTTGAAAATAAATTTATGAAATAAAAAAAAAAAGCCATGTAGTTAGTTTCAGTGTTTGGGGCACTGGGGTCAGATTGCTTGTGGTTTCTTCCTAACTCCTCAGCTACTAGGCGAGTGACTTTGGGCAAGTTGCCAAAGCTCTCTCTTCAGTTTCCTTATCTGTAAAATAGGTATCTTCAGGGTGCCTACTTCATGGAGATCCTTGAGGATTAAATGAAAGCAATTTTTTTATACAGACACACGAGCTAGAAAATTTAGAAAATAGAGATACATAAAAAAAATAAAACAATCCCATCCAAATTGTATTAATATCTTGGTGGATAAACCTGCAGTCTTGTTTTCTTTATGGATGTGCATATAAATGTAACCCTAATAAATGCAAGCCCTTCATGCAGTTTTGGGTCCAGCAAGCAAAATTAATTTTTAAAGAACTCAAATTCTTTATCTGCCACTTCTGCAAAACTATTAAGGGTTCAACTACATTTCTACAGTAGATTTTCACAACTTCTTTTCCTCTTCTATCCCCTTTCCTCCTACCCTGATGATGTTCTCACATCTCCTAGAAAACTCTCTTTGCCAGCTCAAGATACCTTTTCTCCGTATTTCAGCACTTTATTATGTATATTTAGTTGCCCTTTAGATGGAAATCCTCCTTTTTCTCCCTCTTTAGTTCCATTTCCATTATTCTGATTACACATGACAAAACTTAAAGAATTTGAAAAAACAGAATTCTTTTTTTAAGCCAATATGTCATTGATGGATATGGCATAGGTAGCTTGAGGGTCATGGCAACAGCAGTATTGGGAATCTCGGCTGGCAAAGACTGAATTCATTTTGGTGGTGGAGGGAAGAAGAACATGAATATTATGATGTTACAATTTTTATTATATTTTCTATTAACAAGAGATCACATGGTTTATCTTAATTTTTTAACTTAATATTTTATGAATATTTCTCTTGTATTTAATATTTTTTTACAAAACCATTTTTCTTATGTAATATTTCATAGATTAAATATTTCTATAGGGTGTCTCCAATTTGTTACTACTATGAAGAAAGCTTTGATGATTCTCCTCATAGCTGTATCTATACCTAAATTCTTAGAAGAGGCATTGTTGGCTTCATGGATATACCAAATGTCTAAGGCTTTTTCTATATAGACAGTCCCCAATTTATGATGGTTCAACTTAGGAGTTTTTGACTTTACAATGTGAAAGCAATATGCTTAATAAATTACATGAGACATTCAACACTTACTATAAAATAAGCTTCATGTTAGATGATTTTGCCCAACTGTAGGCTAAAGAAGTATTCTCAGCATGTTGAAGGTAGGCTAGTCTAAGCTATGATGCTTGGTAGGCTAGGTGTATTAACTGCACTTTTGACTTACAATATTCTTAACTTACAATGAGTTTATTGGGACATAACCCCATCGTAAGTCAAGGAACATCTGTAATGAAAAAATGCAGCACCAGTATTGTAAGTCACAAATGAGCTTTCTTCAAGTATTCACATTCATACCAAATATCCTTAAGATAGCTACAATCTACAGAAAATTTGGGGGGAGATTTTTGTTACAGGCTCTTGCCTCAGCTCTCTTTCCAAGATTTAAATACAATAGCCTCTTCAGTGGTGTGTCAAATCTGTCATTAAATACTAGGCAGATCCAGGATCATATAAAATTAATATCAAAGGATCTTTGTAAGAAGATGCCCTTAGAGAGTCTTTTGACAAGGGTCAGGAGACTCAGAGATGGCAAAGGGAGATTAGTCTAGCAGTCTGAGGCACACTTTCCACTCTCAAGTGAAGAAATGAGAGGTTGCTCAGCTTATGGAAACTCTGCTGTTTGATTTGTCATTCTTGGATTTTACCCAGCCTCCCTTGTGCTTGTCTCCTATCATCGAGTTTCATAATCTCATTCAGTTTGCACTATCAGTTGTAATTCTGGGCATGTTACAGACAATAGGGAGTGGGAAACTGAAAGAGTTGGGGAAAGGAGAAGAGGAAAGAAGCAAGAAAAGAGAGTGTCTGACAGGCCAAGCATACCCTCATTGAAAGGAGGAAACTCCAGAAATTCTTTAGGTTGGCCACATTAGACCCTGTCAACCAGCTGTAAGAAGCTTATCTCCACAAAGTATTTCAGAGAATTGTCTGTGAGAGATAGAACTTTAAACTTCAGCTGTATTAATGGTTGTGAGCAACCCAAATTCTTGTATAACTTTGAGTCGAAATCATAGAATTTGGTACTTGTTGGCTTTGCTCTGATTCATTTCTTGAATACAAATCTTGATTTTCCAGTGAGATTAGAATATATTTGTGGCTGAGAATGCATCTCCTTTGGCATTTCTCTCTAGCGCAGGGCTCACAGTGGGTACAGAGTTGTATTTAGCATCCCATTTACTAAAATTGTGCATTAGGATGAAAAACTCTCATTGTCAAGATTTTTAATTTTAACTTAATGGAATGAGAAAAGCTAGCATGTCTTCTGGGGAGCCAGAAATAGAGTTGGAATAAAACCTCAAGCACACTGGAGATCTGTAAGGAAGAAGGATTGACTGGCTTACCTCTGAGTAGTGGACAATACAGGGCTTCCAAAGAAGATTACTTTCCATTGATCCATCCATCTCCTTAGCAAATATTTGTTAAGCATGCACAATGCTCCGTAATCAAATGCTTTTGGTGTTTCCTGGTCTATTTACTTGAAATGTTGGTCTCCCATTCTCTCTAAAGCTTCTCTTTGTTTTTAACATCTCAGCTCATATATTAGCTCTTTGGAAAAGCTTTATCTGACCCCATCCACATTTTAGATGCCTCTTCTCTTATGTATCACTTTGACGTGGACATACCGTCATAAAATAAATTATAATATTGTAGTATAAACGCTTATTTCGGGTGGACTGTCTCTACTACCTCTGGCACCAATGCAGTGTCTGGCACGCAGTGGATACTCATAAATATTTGTGGAATAAATGATGAATAAAATTACTATTAACATTGAATGTCAGACTGAGGCACTGGCTTTGGGTCCTCCCAATTATGAGTCTTCTGTTCAAGTGCAATTTAGGTAGACCTTATTTTAAATCAGAAGAGATTTCTCCAGCAGCAGGTGGAAGAAGGGATTCCTGCACAGAAGGTAGTTAAAGTCAGAGTCAGAACACAGATGGGTTCTGACAAACAAGTCCAACAGGTTTGCATCAATTAGGGTAAGTAGTTTTTTTTAGAGATTTAGAAATGAGGGCCTGGCTAAACATGCTTTTGACTTCATGGTTCCGCCTTTATGCAAATTATTTCTCACTATCCAAATGAGTTGGCAAAAAATTGAGTCTATATTTTATAATGCCATACCCTACCAGGAATTTCAATAGTTGGCTATAAGTCTATATATACATTAACTGAGGAACTTTTCCCAGGAAAACTTATTTCTAATTAAGACAATGATAATTAGAGCAACATTTATATAGCTTTATAGCTGAATAATTTTTTGAGCATGTTGATCAGGTAAAAGAATTCTCCTTCACAGATATTTACAGGTTATAAACACCCAAGAAACAAGCTTCTGTAGAATAATCTGGGACTCTAACTCTCATGGCTTTTACTGTGTTAGAAAAACATTGTTGTATTTTGCACCACAAATTTACAAACAGATTTTTGGAACACAAGACTTGTGTGTATACTTCTCAACAATTTTCAGTGGCTCTCTATTGCCACTGGTGTTCAAAGCATTCTTACCTTTCCACAATTCCTCTACATAACCCTGTGTTGTTACAGCCCAACTGAACTACATATGCTTACTAAACTTACAGTGCTTCCAGCTGCTACACATGTGCTCAAGCTGTTTCCCTACTTTTGTCTGTTAAAATCCTAGCCTACCTCTGAAAATTAATTGCAACCTTTTCTGATTTCCTTCAATTAAGTATGCCACTTCTGTATACTTCTGTATATAATTTCTGTATTTTAAAAAAAGGTGATAGTGCCATTTATCGAAGAACTCCTATGTACTGACCTTTGCATTAACCACTTTACAAACATTGTCTAATATCCTCATGACAGTTATATGGAGATAGGCAATGATTTTGCATGTGCCTCTTCCAAGGCACTCACTTTTTTTCTATCTATGCGCTGTCTGAATGCAGAGAGGAGAAAGGTCCTACAAGAGGGGTTGGCAAACTATAGCCCACTGCCTGTTTTTGTAAATAAAGTTTTATTGGAACATGGCCTTGCCCATTCATTTACATGTTGTCTATAGCTGCTTTTGTGCTACAGTGATAGAGTTGAATAGTTGTAGCAGAGACCGTATGGCCCACAAAACCCAAAATATTTACTATATGGCCCTTTACAGAAAAAGTTTGCCAACCCCTGGGCTAAGAGGATGGTGAAACCACATGATGGAAGGATCCTGAGTCCCTGATTAATTTTTTTTGGAGCAAAACTCTTTATTTCCTCTCTCCACCTATCTGCACTCAACTGTGATGGAAATAAGAAATAAATTTTTATTTTGTTAATACATCAAAACTTCTCGGTTACTTGTTCTAGGAGTTAGCCTAGCCTCACTAATACAAGAGTAAACATGTTAATGATCCAGGACAGCAATCAAATGATTCCTTTTTCCATGATCCAGGAATATGTAAAGGTTGTTGTTGAGTTCCCCTATTGGCTTCTGAGGCCTTTTAAAAATTACAGATGAGTATAAGAGAAATTCTAGGTCCTCAAATCAGGAATATGCTCCACAAAGTAACTTTTATGAAGGCCATGGCAACTGAGTTGCTAGTGATTTAATTGAGTAAATAAACACCATAGGAAAAAAGGTCCCAACAATTTCTGAGTCATGTACTTAGTTGGTGTTCAGGGAAGAAAGGTCAAATTGAGAAAATTTGTGAAGCTCTTCTACATGCCTGGCACCAAAACTGAAAAGGAGATATTTATTTGCTCAGAGCTTCTCTCTTGGGAGAGCAGTTTGTGACATCCTTTCTATTCATTCAATGAAAACCGCTAGGAAAGGAACCCAGAAGGAGCTAAAGATGAACTTTCCCATGATTGCTGGCATATTGAAAGTGACCACAATGTTCTAATGGGAATTTGAATTATCAGCCATTATCAGCTTATCTTTGGGCTGTGTTTTCTTTGGAAGAACAGCCTTGTCAGTAATCTATACATTCTCTGACAAAGGCCGTTTGGGTTCCTTGCACATTGCTTTCCTCAGGGATCACGGAATTAAGATGTTTACCTCCTGCAGTTGTTTTTCTTTGCTTTACCAGAACATAGTGATCTCGGATCTTGGAAAAAATAAAGTCAGTTATAAAGTAACGGATCCTAATTTCTCAGCTTCATGGAACCATCAAACTTCACATTGGATAACTATTGCTAAGATTATTTATGAGGGCCCTACCTAAATAGTTTCTATGCAAGGTACAGGCATAGGTCTGCACTGAAAACAGTGCATCTTTCCTACTGCTCTCACATTCATCTAGACTGGAGATTGCAAATTGGTATCAATAGCCCACATTCTCCCGGCAGTCATGTTCTATTTGATCTGCACAGGGTTTTAAAATCAGATCATACAAAGTCCAGGTTTGAACTTCTCTTAAAAATTAGGACAACCTAAAGGTACTTGGCTCACACTCCCTTGTACCAACAATAATTTACAGCTAAAAGTAGGTGGCATGCTCCTTCCAAATGGATGTGGTTCCTAACACTCCCTCTTAGCTCTGACCTACCTTAGTCCTTCCATTATCTGCCTGGCTTTTGTAGGCGTTGAGTTTCTGGCTCTCACTCCAGGGCTTATTGCTATTTTCTCTGCTTATCTCAAAAAAATTTTTTAATAGAAGACTGGATTTGGAGTCGGACAATCTGGATAGGCATCTTAGATCTACCATTTTGTGACCCCATCCAAGTCATTTGATATCTCTAGTTTCCTTGTTCATAAAATGGCCTAAATCAAAAGATGAACTGTTCTGAAGATTCACCAAGGTCATGCATGAAAAACAGGCCTTAGTTCAGGTCCTTGCCTTCTGCAGGACCATTACATCATTCTCCATCTTAGTCGCCCTGCATCTAGTCTCTTCACTCCTCCATTCTATAGTTTTTAATGTTACATTTAATCAAAAACATTTTAGCATCTACTCTGTTCCTGGCATTGGGCTGGAGATCATTGGTTAGTGAAAACAGATTCAGACCCTATCATCATGAAACTTACAGTTCTAATGTGGGAGGCAGATATAAATCAAATAATCACATAAATAAATGTAAAATTGTCATTGGGACAATTGCTATGGAGGAGGCAACCTTCACATTAAGAGAACATGAGGAAGGGCCCTTGATGAGGCCAGGAAGGTCAGGCAAGGCTCTCGATCTGAAGGATAAGAAGTATACAATTGAAGAGGGATTAGAAGAATGTTCTAGGCTGTGGAAACAGCATGTGTAAAAAGCTTTGCAGGAAAAATAAACATGGAGAGGATGAGGCACTAGAAGAAAGCCAATGGGTCAAGTGCAGAGGAAATAAAGAAGAGTGAGGGATATGTGGCCGGAGAGGAAGGTAGGGATCAAATGGCATTGTAGGCCGTGCTTAGAGTTTTATCTTTGTGTTAAGAGCAGTGGGAATGCCATGGAAGGTTTAAGTCGGGGGCAGTTGCATCATATCAAATTTACTTTATGAAAAGTTAACTCTCTAGTATAGAAATCAGACGGGAAGAAATTTAAATTGAATCCTATGAAGTTGCCACTTCCATATTTTTTGTCTTACATGATGGCAGTTTTACCACCCAGTAGATGCAGGGTAAGCACCATTTGGAGACTGGTGAGAGATGACAGTAGTTTAGATGAGGATGGGCTATTGGAAATGGAGAGAAATGGAAAAAGTTGATAGATATTTAGAAGGTAAAAATCGATGAGCCTTAGTAATAGATTGGTGTGGGTGTCAAGGACTATGCCTTAATGGGAAGTGGTGTCATTCTTAAGAGGGTGCATTGGCAGATGACCGAGTTTGGTAATCAGGAACGATTCCACGTTGAGTTCAAAGTGCCTTTGTAACAACCAAAAGGAGATGGACTTTGAAAGTGTCTCTACAGAAATATCTTCTTTGGCTTTAGCTGAATTTCTGGGGAATGGGGGTTGACTGACCCTAGACTATGTTAACTTACCAGCTAGAGGTTCCGCATTATGAATATATAAGTTACGGCCCCCAAGCCGTGTGTGGTATAGGCTCAGAGTTTTGATTTTCACAGGTAACTTTTTTTACCCCTCTCAAAACCCCAGGCAGATGTTATGTTTATTCAGAGAGTTCAGTTTCATTTTTTTCCCTCCTTAAGGCATGAACTCACATTTTGTTGTTGTTGTTTTCTGTAGGCTTTAGAAACCTAGCTGCCTTGCTGTAGGGGGTCCATGACTCCATCTGAAACTCCTATGGCCTCCTCCTGGTATCAGCTCATATTTATTACTCTGACTTGATTTCATGCCATTCTTGAGGAACCTGAGGATCCCTTTTCTCACCAAACTTGGTTATATGGAAAATATTTTTGTTGCCTTGTACCTAGCATTTCTTTGTGGCAAGGGGTCTATTAGGGTCAGCTCAATGGGCTGGGTGGTTAGAAATGGCCTAGCAAAATTTTCTATACATATTATTAAAAATATTTTATAATGAATACTATTCTGTCATTTGACATAAGTGTACACCTCTTGTCACAAGAGAGGAAAATCCTGCAGACCAGTTGCCAGCTGGCATTGGGCTTGAGCTCATGTCATATAAAAATGTATGTATGATCTGGATCCTAAGCTTGAATTATAGTGCCGAGAGAGCAGCTAGTTTGCAGGAGTCCAAGAAAGACATCTGTGATCCCCACCCCTGACCACAGTGTCTGGCGCCCAATTATTGCTAAATGAATGTACAATTGAATGGGATTTGTTAAAAATTATGAGTGAAGAAAATGGAAATTCTTGGCATATCCTTCATGGAGGAATAAAAATCCTGGGATTAGGATACAGAGTTGCAATCAAGATGTTTTTTCAAGACTTAAAATGATTTGTAGTCTCAATAGTAGAGCATCCATCTTACTGTTTCATGACCTGTCATCTATTCAGAAAATATAGATGACAACAGTACTGTCTGAAGTTCTTAGGTAAAATTTTTATGGATAATTTATTTTCATCCATCTATTGTATACTGGTTATTAACTATGTGCAAAGTATTTCTTCTAGGTTCTATGAGGTGTAAATTGATGACTAAAACCTAGATCCTGTCCTCAAGTACTTAATAGCTTACTGGTAGGAGTCGGGGGAAAAGTATCCAATTAACTAAAATGAAAATAACTACTCCTTATATGTTTTCAATGTGCCAGGCACTGCACTAAGAATTTTACGCAGAGTAGCTCATTTAACCCTATGTAGTGGAGACTGTTATTGTTTCCATTTTATCAGTGAGGGAACTTAAGAACAGAAAGGTTAAGAAATGTACACAAGGTCATACAGCAAGAAAGAGATAGAGCAAGGATTGAAACTCAATCATTCTGATTCCAGACCCCAGGAATTCAAATATTCTGATGTATGGAGGAACAAATAATCCATTATGGAAGGTGATATATTCCATAACAGACATTCAAGCTCAAACTGAGAATGCAAAGAAGGGGTTCACGAAAAGCTTTATAGAGAAGTCTCTTTTCCCAGAGTCTTGAAGAAGGAGTGGTATTTTGACAGGCAGTGATAGGCGAAAAGGTGTCTAGAGGTAGGAAATTGTCTGGAAAAAAGCAGAGGGCAGACAGAATAGGGCACGTTGGCATGCTTGGGAAACTGCAAACAAATAGCCCAATATGGCTAAATGTGGATTGTTTGTGTGAGGTAAGGCAGGAAAGGAGGAGTAGTTGGTATAAAGGACTTTGGAGAAGGAATTGGGGAGGGGGCGTGTGGCATTTCTCTCACTGCTGGTCATAAATAACATTAAAGCCTGTGAATAATTGAAGCTTCTAGATTTGTTCTACTTCGTTTAGGAGTAACAGTAGGAAATCTATCTTAAAGGAGAAATTAAATGACTTCATAGGTTATTAAATCCGCTTTGAGGTTCAAAGGCAAAACTTCTTAAACGGGGAGTTCTGGACTCAAATGGCCTTCAAAAGTCCTAGAATCTCAGAAAAGTATGGGTAAAGTTTTGTGTGCATGAACATTTGTGTACTGCTTGTCTAAGGAGATGGTCCATAAGATGCATCACTTTCTCTAAGCATTCGTGGTCAAATAAATATTGTAAACTACTGCGCTAAGGGGAAAAAGTCAGCAACGTTCTCCTTGGGGCCTTCCCTGGAGCCAGGAACTGGAACCAATGTCCCATTGAATGTCCTGAAGCTTTGGGATTCTGCAGAGGTAAAAACTGAGTTTGAGTTCCTACTGACAAGCTAAACTTTCCACAGATATATCATCACCGTGCATCAGCAGACGCCTGCCTTATGTCAGCCTCCGCCCCAGAATTTCAGGTTGTCTCGGTTAGCATTACCATACTGAGAGATATTAGATAAGGCAAATCTCAGTGTAAAAGTATCAGTAGGAACTGGGTCACTTCTGCGATTCTGTCCCTACAGATTTACAAAAATAATAGGAAGCTGTAATTTCCAGGCAGATGATAGCTGTTTGGAAGGATTTCCACTATTGTACTTTTAACCCAACCCACCAGAGTCACTCAACTGTAAAACTGGTTTGACAGTAAGGCAACTTGTGGGCAAGGCCCGTGAGAAAACCCTTCATTTCTTCCTGTTTGTCAAGCTTGCCCAGCATGCCTTGCCATCAGTAACACCAGCTGAGGTGACTGAGAGTGGGAAGAAAGACATGCCAGTGACAAAAATGAGGTTTCCAGGGAAATTCTTTAATCTGAAGAAATAGTTGTTTGGTCTTTAGTGGCATGTTTTGCATAATGATACTCTTTGATAAAGAAAAACAGAATCCTATGTGTATTTGTCAGGATCAGGACCATCTGAAGGTGATAGAAAACTGAAGGCAAAAGTAGTTTAAACATGATAGAAATTTATATCTCTCTGCTGTAAACCAAATCTGGAGTTGGGCAATCTGGGCCTGGTTTGGCAATCTCATGATCAGCAGGGATCTGGGCCCCTCTAGTTTGTTACTGCACCAAACCTATGGATCAACTTTATGATCCAAGTCTGGAGGAGGAAGGAAGAGGGGAAGAAAGGAGCCCCCTTCCTTTAAGGACACTTCATCAGAAGTCTCATGTTGCAGTTCTGTTTACATCGATTGTCCAGAACACATTGGCAACAACTAGTGTTGAAGATGGTTGAAATGTAGCCTTCAGTGGGCATGCAGGTGTCCAGTAAAACACTGGGGGTCTTACACACACACACACACACACACACACACACACACACACACACACACACACACACACACACACACACACACACACACACACACACACACACACACCCCACAGTGTCTCTATACACTGTGTCCTTAGTAAATGTGGAATGTTTTGAATGTTTTGATGCTGTTTTGATAACTCTAGAGACCCTAGCAAGCCTGGATCCTCCTTTATTTATTTAGGTGATTTAGTTCTCCTCCTGCCAGATGTGTACCTTTATATGGATAACATCCTTTATTTTTGTTTGTAGGAATGAAAGAAGCAGTATTTCTTCACTCATTCAATTACTTATTCTTTCATTCACTTGTTTATTCTTGTATCAGTATTGTCATGGCAGAGATAGTCAGCTGTCTACCCTATAGATAGGGGAGATAATTTTGGATTACCAAAATGGGTTCAGTGTAATCTCAAGCGTCCTTAAAAGATGGTATAGGGAGACAGAGAGTCAGAGAAGGAGATATAATAATGCAACAGATGTTGGAGTGATTGCTGGCTTGAAAGATAAAGAAGACCATGAGCCAATGAATGTGGGCAGCCCCTAGAAGCTGGAAAAGGCAAGGAATGGAGTCTCCCTTAGAGTCTTTAGAAAGAATGCAGCCCTGCCAAACCCCAACAAGACACACAGCAGACTATCCCACAGAACTGTAAATAATAAGCTTATATTGTTTCTTATTAAGTTTATGTTCATTTGTTTATAGCAGCAATAGAAAACTGATATCCCGTCCTCAACATGCTGTATTATAATATGCAAGTGACGTTCTGTACTGGAACGGGGAGGAAAATCTTAGAAAGGAATCAGAATGCAAGGAGAACAAGGCAGAGGCACTGGCTAACATGAACTTTCCCTTGCACCACAAACAAAAATACTTCAAGACCTGGGCTTTCACAAGGCGGGTGTCCTCACCCTTTAGGGATGCTCCTCAACTCCTGGTCAGGCTCTCCATCTCTGTTTTGTGTTGCAGTTACTTCATTGTTCACCCCTGCTGCAGCCTTGCCATCGCAAGCTGTGAGCCTGTTAACTCTCGAAGGAGCTAAAAGCATGTCTCCTACTTCCCTATTGGCAGGGCTCTGGCTTTGAACTTGAGCAATAATGGACTCTATACTTACAGTGAGAGCCCTGAGATGTTCCTGCCCTTCTCATCCCCAGACCAGGCAGCAACGCAAAAGGGCTATATTGGCTTTTTTTTTTTTTTTTGAGTTGAAATTCACATGACATAAAATTAACCATTTTAAAGTGTACGATTTAGTAGCATTTAGTATGTTCACAATGTCGTGCAACCATCACCTCTAATTCCAGAACATTTTCTTAACTCCAAAAGGAGACTTATTCTCATTAAGTAGTCATCCCTCATTTTCCCCTTTCCCCAGGCCCTGGCGACAGCTATTTGCTTTCTGTCTTTATGGATTTACTAATTCTGGACATTTTATATAAATTGAATAATACAATATATGGCCTTCTGTGTTTGGCCATTTTCACTTAGCATAATGTTTTTGAGGTTCATCCACATTGTAGAATGTATCAGTACTTCAGTTCCTTTTCATGGCTGAATAATATTCCATTGTATGGATATACCACATTTTGTTTATCCATTCATCCATCAGTGGATGCTTGGGTTATTTCTCCCTTTTGGTATTGTAAAGAATCCTGCTGTTAACATTTGTGTATGAATATTTGTTTGAATGACTCTATTCTGTATGGACCTGTGTTTTTATATCTTGAGTATATTTTTAGGAGTGGAATTACTGGTCACCTTGCTTTTTTTTTTTGGCGGGGTGGGGAGGTCACCCTGGCTTTTGATAGCTGCTTACTTTGTTGTCCAAGATAAGTATCTCCAGTTCCACTAAATTATTTATTTTCAGAATCTTCTCCAGGTGGAAAGTATTTAGGGGTGGTAGTGCTGATTCCACCACCACATTGCTATTATCAAGCACATTATCTCATGCCACCTTCATGGCTGGAGCCATCAGATGTGCTAAATCAATGGTGACCAGAAGTGAGGGCTCTAGGCTGCATCGGAACCCAAGACCTTTTCCGTCACCCTCTGGCACATTAAATGGGTTACTTATGTGTTTATTATCCAATTCCCTCAATGACTCTGTGAGTTCCCTAAGGGCAGGGGTTTTGTATATTTTGTTTACTTCTATATCCCTAGTGCCTATGACAGTGCCTAGAACATTTATATGATGAATAAACATAAACATTTGGAAGGTCTGACGAATAATGTTCTCTGATCCCATGTCCTGTCTCTCCTTGAGGTATTAACCCTAGTAGCTGGGCCTGACCCCCGGATGGAG
>NW_011889082.1:952315-956521 GCF_000151845.1 Pteropus vampyrus
AAAATAATTCTGCCGTCTGACCATCTGCCTCCATCTCACGTCTGACCACAGTAGATGTAGATACAGACTGTATAGGAGAATAGCGACATTTTATGAAAGACGTCAAACCTTTACTGATTTTCTTCTAGCAGTTTATGTGCATGGGGGATGCTGTGAACAAGTATAAGGCAACCGAAGCTTTAGAAAGATAGTCTGTTAGGAGCAATTGTTCCACTTTTCAATGAAAATGGTTCCGTGTGCCCTTTATGACATTTGTGCAATAATTCAGTTAACATTTCTATAGAGCATTAGGCTGAAAGTTTGGTGACCTTGTGATATGCCCTAGAATTTTTTTTTTAAATAAATCATTCATATGAGCTTGTGTAATAGCCACTGGGTAAGGTTTTTGTAGATTTTAATAAGCTATAAGTGATGTCTTAGAGGCTGCTGTCAGATAGGCCCTTTAGTGTCTTTTTTCATTAGGAAAGAATGATTCTCCTAAAAGTCAAAGTCATGGTAGCTTTCCCTGGATGCAGCTGGGAAAAGCCAGGTTGAGCAGAATTCTTGTGCCCACCAGGAGGCTTTGGACAATAAGACTGAGATGCATGCAACCAAGAGACAAATAGCTACCATTCTTTAATCCCTATAATGGAGAGGTAATTTCCCTGCCGCAGGCCTCTGAAAATCAGGGGTCTAGGGTCTGTGATATTAAGTGATAAAAATTTGTGGATCCTCTTCAGGAATGAGGAGAGACCTCTGATTATAGCAGCTGATTGTCTGAAAGGCAGACAGTGATGAATTGATTCAGGAAAGGCTCAGGGTGGGCCAGAGGTGGGGAGGTGCCTACTGGCATTCAGTGGACACCATACATGGAAGATCTGCACATGTCATATATGACGGCCCTCAATCCACATCCCTGCTGCTACCTTGGGCCACTTGTGACCATCTGACCATCAAACCACCTCCAGTTTCCTCTCCTAACTCCTGTGATTTGTTTCTTTTTCTAAAAGCAGGACATGGCAGAGAAACAATTACCACTGATGGATTAAATTAATCACCACTAATTAAGTTACACGTGTTTCTTAACACATTAAGAAACAAAACCTACCATAATTTCTAAGTGGTAATGAGCATAATTGTTTTTCTGAGGGTACGTGAATTCAAGCAGTTTACTTGTTTGTATCTCAGGGCCGTTGTCCATATGTCTGTTATATTCTTCCTCCAGGTTTCAGCATGAATGTCACTTCCTCAGAGAGACCTTTCCCGAACCCCTAGATGTCCTACAGCACCTTTTGACATTCACTCTTTATCTCATTACTCTGGTTCATTTTCTTTAGACTCTAATCTCTAACTGAAATCATCTTGGTTACGTATTTCTGTATGTGTGGTTGGCTCTGACTTTCCCACTAGACTGGCAGGCACAGATGCTGTTCCCCAGTGCCCACATGGGTCCTGGCACAGGAGTGATGGAAGTAGAATCTGGGTAGATCCCACCAGACTAGGTACTGGCGGGCCATGTCTTCTTTTGGAATCTCACACACCTGGTCTTTTCCTTAGAGCACTTAGAACTATTTGTAATTGTTGGGATTGTTTCTTTAAGGCCTATCTCTCTGGCCAGGGCAAGTATTTATAACCATTTTGTGCCAAGGTTCACATAGGTGTCTGGTGAAGCCTATAGAGCCCTTGTCAGAATAATGTTTTTAAATGCAGAAAGTAAAATATGCAGGATTATAAAGAAAATAATTATATTTTGATAATATGATTTTGTTCCAAATCATCAAAATGTTGAAATACGAATTTGTGATATAGTTACATGTGTTTCTTTATTAACACATTAAGGAGTAAAACTTACCATAATTTCTAAGTGGTGATGAGCATAATTGTTTTTTTGAGGTGTCTGCAAAAACATTTTAATTTGAGATTAAAATGTCTGTGATATCTGTTGGTGACAGAGTCACAGGTACTTTTAATTCTGCTGTTGTTTGTTGCCTACATTCATGATTGAATCAAACATTAAATTTCAGTTAGAGATTAGTGAAAATAAAGATGTATTTTTTTCTCATCCAAGTTAACTGACTTCTTGAACTTTATCCAAAGATTCTAGGGGCAGGTCTATGAACCCCAGGTTAAGAATTCCTATACTGGAATACATCACTTAAGTTTGGTTCACCATTTTAACTAGCACCCGAGGCTTAGTAAGTACTTACATACGGAAGGAAGGAAGAAAGAAAGGGAGGGAAGGTGGAAGGAAGGAAGGAAGGAAGGGGCATTCTTCTTTGTGTCTGACACTGTTCTCAGAACAACCTTGTCAGATGGATGAAGGAATGGCTCCTACAGGCAGAGCAGTGAGCTAGTCATTAACAAATGAGAGTAGTCCCTTCCTCCACCAGTTCCAATAATAATTGTATCTTGGGCGAGGTTCTTTGTATACTACTAAAACCCACTGAGTACCTCACCCATAACTGATGCAGAATGTGTGCTTGAATGATGAAATGCCTCTTTGGCTGAAAAAGATAACCCCCACTCTGTAATTTATCAGGTATAATGGATCAGTGCTTTGAGACTGATCAGTTTTCTCCTTGGACTGCCTTGGGCTCCGTTTCTTGTCTGCAAAAACAGAGCTTTTGCAAGCCACTGGTCTTTACTATGACAGCACCTCTCAACTGGAAGCAGCCTCACCATCACCACCTATCCTCGGTGAGTCATATTTAAACATCCAAGGGATGGACCCCTTTTCCCTGTGGGACAGTGGGGCTCACTAAAAATATGGCTCTGTCATCTGACAGAGATTATTTTAGGCTCTCATGAATATCAACTGGAAAGATCAGTGCTATGTGGATTACTGCTTTCATGGTACCTTACAAGTCAGTAGTCAGTGACAGGACTTAAGTGAAAACTCAGTGCTAGTAGAGACAAAATCTAATTCATTATTCAGTGCTTCAAAAAAATTCCTAATATATCAGCAGTGCAGATGCCAACATGCATCTCTTGGTAGCAGACACTTAAAAATTTTGGAATGCTTTCTAAGACATTTAAGGATAAATGAATATTCATGAAAGTGCTATAGGATTTATTTCTGAATAGGGGAAAGATAAACAGCTTGAGAAAATAAACAGCAACTAAAGGTGGCTATAAAAACTAGATGTTATGCATAGACCTGCTTTATGGTAATTGCACAGTGGAATCCATCTTTCTCTGTTATCATGCAAAGCAAATAGTAAACATCCTCAGGTGTCCCCCACTCACCTTACCCCTAAGCTGATTGACTTGCTTAATGTGATTCCAGGTGGTAGCTGATTATACCTTCTTTGGAGCACAACACCCTGATAGAAATGATTTGAGGCCAGACATGCTTGTCCAGCTGTATAATCATCTAATTATCTCTCCTCTCTTTAGGTTTGTGAGGTATGTGCTTTATCAGGTAAGATAGTCAAGGTAATGGGATATGGATTAAGTGATGGAAGAAAATGATATCTCCTCTTTTTGAACTCCATAAAATTCCTGGCCTATTCTGAAAATGTGGCACTCAGTGGACTTGCGGATTCAGGATTTTCTAATTGCTTTTTCCCACCCATGTTGGGTCAGCGGCCTCCTATTCAATGATTTCTCTAAATCCTTGGTTTTTCATCTTGGTTGCCCATTAAAATCACCTGGGGGAGTGGAAACACTGCTCTAATATCCACAAACTACTCCTGATGACTTCTGTTCAGATCCCTATAGATGGTTCTCAGTCCACTCTCCTTGTTCAAAAGAGATTAACAGCCGTTCAAACCAGATGAGCACCAAATAGTCTTTCTCTTTGATGTAATCAGAAAGATTAAACTTTTGGGAGGTAAAGTGAGTATAAGTCTCCCATATTTGAGGTCAGAAAGCAATTTTCATGGACTAATTCTTTCTAAGAGATTTAAAAATTCTAGCTCTGAGGAATGGCAAGAATATTTTGTAACTTACTGAATTGTAGTCTAATTGCCTAATGACAGAGTGCAAGGCCTATGTCCTATTCCCAAAAGATTTCAGCAAGCCTTCCCTAGCCTTTTCTTGGCTCTGCTTGTATCCTACCTGTCCACCACACAGGGCAAGCAACCTGTTCCCTGAAGTAGTCCTGAACGTTTGTACCCCTTGCCATGGCTCACATAACTTTTCCTACATGCATTGCCTTTCTCCTCATCTCTACCTTTTAAAATATTACTCACTCTTAAAGACCCAACTCAAATTCTACTCATGAAG
>NW_011889082.1:956571-958919 GCF_000151845.1 Pteropus vampyrus
TGTCCCCCACTCACCTTACCCCTAAGCTGATTGACTTGCTTAATGTGATTCCAGGTGGTAGCTGATTATACCTTCTTTGGAGCACAACACCCTGATAGAAATGATTTGAGGCCAGACATGCTTGTCCAGCTGTATAATCATCTAATTATCTCTCCTCTCTTTAAGTTTGTGAGGTATGTGCTTTATCAGGTAAGATAGTCAAGGTAATGGGATATGGATTAAGTGATGGAAGAAAATGATATCTCCTCTTTTTGAACTCCATAAAATTCCTGGCCTATTCTGAAAATGTGGCACTCAGTGGACTTGCGGATTCAGGATTTTCTAATTGCTTTTTCCCACCCATGTTGGGTCAGCGGCCTCCTATTCAATGATTTCTCTAAATCCTTGGTTTTTCATCTTGGTTGCCCATTAAAATCACCTGGGGGAGTGGAAACACTGCTCTAATATCCACAAACTACTCCTGATGACTTCTGTTCAGATCCCTATAGATGGTTCTCAGTCCACTCTCCTTGTTCAAAAGAGATTAACAGCCGTTCAAACCAGATGAGCACCAAATAGTCTTTCTCTTTGATGTAATCAGAAAGATTAAACTTTTGGGAGGTAAAGTGAGTATAAGTCTCCCATATTTGAGGTCAGAAAGCAATTTTCATGGACTAATTCTTTCTAAGAGATTTAAAAATTCTAGCTCTGAGCAATGGCAAGAATATTTTGTAACTTACTGAATTGTAGTCTAATTGCCTAATGACAGAGTGCAAGGCCTATGTCCTATTCCCAAAAGATTTCAGCAAGCCTTCCCTAGCCTTGTCTTGGCTCTGCTTGTATCCTACCTGTCCACCACACAGGGCAAGCAACCTGTTCCCTGAAGTAGTCCTGAACGTTTGTACCCCTTGCCATGGCTCACATAACTTTTCCTACATGCATTGCCTTTCTCCTCATCTCTACCTTTTAAAATATTACTCACTCTTAAAGACCCAACTCAAATTCTACTCATGAAGGCCTTTCTCCCTCCAATACCTGAGTCAGCTTCTTTTGCCAATGTGTTTTTATACCACTTTATGTATTTTTATTTTAGTCTTTTCCAAATTCTTATATAATCCTTTTCAACAATTATTTCAAAAAGTTTTACAAATATAGCAAACCCTATAACATCCTGATTTTAACTCCCTCATTTAGGCAACATTGAGACTTACATTGAGACTACTCTCCCATCTGAGTGCAATGACTTTAATAGTTAAAGCCCAGTTTCTTTCCTACAATAATTATTTATGGAATTAAAAAAAATTGCTTCAGTATTCTCTAGCAAGGTTCAGGGTTCAGGGTGGCTTATTCAAAGGACATCTGGCTATATCCAGTCCATTAGTTCAGGATGGCTCATGAGTGACTATTCAGTCTTGGTAAGAAGGTTGACATCTAACCCAGTGGTTCTTAGCTAAGCCGTCCACTCCTAAGAGGGCTTTGAACAAATGTTATCATGAAGACTGGAGGGCATGAGCCAGGAATGCTAGATGCTTTGTAAAGTATAGGAAAGCCCCTATGAAACAGAGTCATTCCATTTAAAATACCGATTGTTCTCCTAACCCCGACTCTCATTGTGGCAGATTCTAATGAATTCACTCACATAACAGAATACTTTTAAAAATTTCTTTTGGTTTGGAGAAAAGAGGGAAGCTTCTAAAACTCACTCAGAAATCACATCCAAACTATCCTGGGTGTGTTGTCAGATAGGCAAACTTACAAAAGATGATACCTGGCTGGTGAAACAGGAATTCTTACGTTATATCGGTGAGAATATAACATGATGTAATCTCTCTGAAGACAACAATATTTATCAGTATTTAAAATGCACATTCCTTTTGACCTAGCAATTTCACTGCTACAAATTTATCTCATGATATATTTACACAAAGACTCAAAGTTGCATGAGCAGGAAAGTTCATTACAATATTGGTTGCTGTCACAAAAACTGAAAACAATCCACATGTCCATCAATAAGAGAATGGTTAAATAAGTGTTGGTACATCCATATCATAGTATTTGCCCATATGGAATGAACACCAAGATATATTAAGTAGAAAAAGGTGAAATGTGGTATGCATGATATGATCCATTTTTCTTTAGAGTATATAAATTGTACATATATGCACATACAGGCAATCTCCACTTTGTATGGTTCTCATATGAACAAATTTCCGTTAGCATGGGTTAAATAACACCCTTCTCAATTCAAATGGTTCCAATTTCAGTTACCACAGAATATTGTCATTGGGTAAGTATAAACTTTATTGCTATCTCTTTAGTCCACAAGTTACTACATAAATAATATATGCACACTGTGGTCAGTGACTACT
>NW_011889082.1:958969-975481 GCF_000151845.1 Pteropus vampyrus
TGAAGACAACAATATTTATCAGTATTTAAAATGCACATTCCTTTTGACCTAGCAATTTCACTGCTACAAATTTATCTCATGATATATTTACACAAAGACTCAAAGTTGCATGAGCAGGAAAGTTCATTACAATATTGGTTGCTGTCACAAAAACTGAAAACAATCCACATGTCCATCAATAAGAGAATGGTTAAATAAGTGTTGGTACATCCATATCATAGTATTTGCCCATATGGAATGAACACCAAGATATATTAAGTAGAAAAAGGTGAAATGTGGTATGCATGATATGATCCATTTTTCTTTAGAGTATATAAATTGTACATATATGCACATACAGGCAATCTCCACTTTGTATGGTTCTCATATGAACAAATTTCCGTTAGCATGGGTTAAATAACACCCTTCTCAATTCAAATGGTTCCAATTTCAGTTACCACAGAATATTGTCATTGGGTAAGTATAAACTTTATTGCTATCTCTTTAGTCCACAAGTTACTACATAAATAATATATGCACACTGTGGTCAGTGACTACTCGCTACGACTTCTTTCAGTGTCTATTGGGGATCAGTCACGGATCACACACATTTGTTATTCAGTTCCCAAACAGATGGCAGAGCAAGCAGTCTTGTGCCTCTTAGTCTCCCAGTGATGTGACATTTTATAAAAATGAAATATCAAAAGAGGGAATTAGGTGCAACAAAGGAAGGAAAAGTGATAACACTGGAAGATAAATTCGAATTGCGTGAAATGGAGGTATAGAAGAAAATAGCCGACCATGGGAATGTTGACACTACTGCATTTAAGAGACTCAAGATCTGAAACAATAAAATCTTAGTGAAGGCCCACTAATCAACATAAGCAACAGAAGTGGTTGTAAGAAAAAGATGAAAGTGTCTCAGAGGAAGTGACACCAGAAAAAAAATTCCCATTAAAGGAACTCTTGGATTTATTCCATGACATTGAAAGCTTAAAGGATAAAATGTTGGAAATTCATCCAAATTTAGAAAGGAGTAATATGACAACTTAATAAGGCATAGAAAAGACACTCTCTCAGTATCATCAAGTTATATGACAAAAAGAAGGCAAACATTCTTGCTAAATTTTTCCAAGGAAATACATACTTTATTTCTCAATGTTTCTAAATAAATAGTAGTTTTACTATTATTTCTTTTTGTTTGTTTTTTCCTACATTAATAACAAATCATAAGAGAGTTTTCAATGTTTTAACAAAAAATGTCAAGGATAATGAAACAGTTGTCATTTTTCTCATTTTTTTTCTCATTATTTTTAAGATCATTTTGCATGGTTTCAGTTTGCACACTTTTTTTTATGGTCCAGGACTACTATGAAAAGCAAGAATCACCTGTATATGTGAAATGCAAATATGTAAGTATGTATATGTATTTTTTAAATGGAAGTATATACAAGGAATTGTTAATAGTGGTTACTTCTGGGGAGGGAGGCCGAGGAAGAGTAGTAGCAAAGGGAAATTTTATTTTCATTTTATACCCTTCTGAACTGTTTGACTACTTTCTCTTTAGTATGTATTATTTTTAATAGAAAACCTAATTAATAAAAATAAATATAGAGACAAACCTAAGTTAATAAAGCTTTCAAAATGTTTTGTGTATATTTTTGGTGCTTTTATTGCCTCCCTTACCTCACTGGGGAAATAACCCTAAGTTTTTATTGAGAATTTCAAAAGAATTCACAACACCAAAACGGTTAAAATCCATTGTTATAAGGTCACATTTATCCCATTCACAAGCAGAAAGATTGCAAAATATGCAGTTTCTTCAGACATGAATATGTTCTGAGTTATTGATTTCATTTGTCTGTGGGAGAATTGGCCTTAAAACAAGCCCAGCTGATGGTGACGTCCAAGTGCAATTTGCAAACAGATGCCTTAAACAAAATGCTTCTGCAGTGTTTGGTGACTGAATGTGCATCTGTTAGACAGCAGCAGGGTTGAAGCAAAGTATGACCTTGTGCACAACCTTGAAAGTTTACTGGCTAACAAACAAGATGCCAAAATACATGGCAAAGAACATTCGGAGAAATAATGTTGAGGTATATTTACTCTGCCAAGACCTAGATACTCAGAGAATGAACGGTCTCACAAGGATTAGGCTAATGATTTAACCACCGATGCAGGATGAGCAACTGAGGTTCAACTGAGTTCAAGAAGGTTCAGTTACTTATCCATTTCCACATAGTGGGTAAATGGTAGAGCTAGGACTTGAACTCTAATTCTTGAAGCTGTGCACAAACCCACTGAGCTGCACATCTCCGAAGTACTTGGAAATTCCTCTGGGCTATGGAGTAGTCCCTTCTTATCCATGGGAGATACATTCCAAGATCCTCAGTGGATGTCTGAAACTGTGGATAGGACCAAACCTTATATATACTTTGTTTTTTCCCAAACTTTATCCCAAAGTATAAAGTTTAATGTATAAATTAGCCACAGTGAGAGATTAACAGCAATAACTAATAATAAAATAGAACAATTATAACAATAAACTGTAATAAAAGTTATGTGAATGTGATCTCAAAATATTATACTGTTACTTATCTTTTCGCTTAAAGGAAGCACTTTACAGCCTCTCTTTGGCATATCCTAATTACCAGCATCACTACTCTTGTGATTTGGGAGCATTATTAAGTAAAATAAGGGTTACTTGAACACAAGCATGGTGATACTGGACAGTTGATCTGATAACCTACACAGCTACTAAGTGACTAACAGGTGTGGACCGTATGCAGTGTGGATACACCAGACAAAGGGATCATTCACATCCTGGGTAGGATAGAGCAGGACAGTTTGAGATTTTATCACACTACTCAGAATGGTGCACGATTTAAAACATATATATAAATTTCTTATTTCTGGAATTTTCCACTTAATACTTTTGTACCAAGGTTGATGGGGAGGCGGGGTAACCGAAACCATGGAAAGTGAAATTGTGGACAAGGGGAACTACTGTACATGTTTTGCTGCATCTTCCTTTTACCAGAAATCTTGCTAACCTCAGATTATCTAATCTAAAAATCTGCTCAGAGCTGCCATGCTGTTCTGAACCCTGCTCACCTGGTACTTGCCCTTGTGGGTATTCAGGCCTTTTGACCCTGGTTTCTACCCTGTTATGTTTCTCTCATATGGCCTCTGTAGCTGGGGATCATCTTGCTTTTCCAACTTCACATTCTAATCGGTTCAGAGGAAATGTACATGAGCTTGGTGTTTCCCCTGAAAGGATGGCCTGGTCTGGCTTTCCCTGACTTGGCGAAGGATTCTATGTCTACAAATCAGAATCACTATATTGTACACCTAAAACTAACATAGCCAATGTAAGATCGCATGCCAGCTGTACTCAAGTATTTAAATTAAAAAAAAAGAAACATCTGACCACACATCTATAAATGAAAATGATGTTAAGTTGGGCAGAGTGGAATTCTGTAGTCTAGCAAAGTTGCACCCTATTCGAATAGCCAAAATTCATTTAGCAAAATACAAGTTTTCAGTTGGATTAAATCCTACAGGGTCTCAATTAACATTTTGAAAAGTGAAATTGTGTTCTTTTGGGGGTGTTTTAAGCAGTGGCTAAATGGGCAGTGGAAAATATTCCCTATCTGATATAAGACTCAGGCAACATGGATGGAGCCTTTTCCTTCATTAAAGGTTATGCTAAGTCTGAGTGGATGCTATTGGGGTTCCTTCCTAAATAATAGAGTCACATCTGGGCCTTTTACAGAACTTTGCTTGTCAGAGCATTGAAGAGTTTGACAATCAAGTGTTCACAAAGAGAACAGATTGAAAAGGATGATTCTTCAGGGGTGGAAACTAGAACTTGCATAGCCTTTGAGATAATATGTAGCTGAAAAATAATCAGAGTTCAAAATGTACAGGCTCAGAAAATAAGTCTAAGTTTGATAGAAACTCCTTTGATGATTATAAAAGAGATTAAGAGTGAGACCATAAGATTGAAAGAGACCAAAAATCCTCTCAAATAGAAAGGATTGTACTTCCAATAGCCATGTAGTCACACTAATGGTATGGTTCAATGTGCCAGGGTATAACCATATGGGATTTCATTTAATCCTCTCAACAATCCTGATTTAAGATCACAGTGTTAAATGTGTATTTGAGTTCTCTAAGTTAGTGGGTGTCAAATCCAGAACTCAAACCCAGGTCTGACTTTAAATAGCACACTTAACATTATGATACCTTGCCTTAATAATGCCAATAGAACATCATCTATTTAATGTGTTTTATTACAATAGCTCTAGTTTCTAAAACAGATAAACCCTAAATCTCAGTGGTTTAACAAAATAAAAGTGTATTTCTTGCTCATGTTAAGTCTGTTTGGCAGCAAGGGGCTGGCAAAGAAGGCTATGCTCTACACAGTCGGGATTCAAGCCGAAATATGTTGTGCCGTCTTTGACACTTGCTTCCAGGCCTGGAAGTGGCAAATCCATTTTTGTCCATAAGTTACTGGTAAAATTCAGTCATATGACTACACTTACCTATAAGGGAGTCTGTAAAATATAAATTAGTTGTGGGATCAGGAGGGAAGGGAACAGGATTTGGTGAATAGTCTATCAGTTTCTACTATATTTATGTTTTTTATATAGTTATCAGAATTGAAGTATAGCATGAGGAATATAGTCAATAATATTGTAATAACCATGTACAGTGACAGATGGTTACTAGACGTATTGTGGTGATCCGATCATAAGATATATAAATGTCAAATTACTATGCTGTACACCCGAAACGAATATTTTATGTCAACTATACTTTAATTTTAAAAAAATTAAGTATAATAAGTAAGTGTTGGTATCTACTAAATGCCAGGTTCTGAAGATTTAAGAATGAATCATACTGAATCCATGTCCTGTCTAGTGGGGAATAGACATATATATACTACACACATAGAGTAATATGGATGGCATTCTTATATAGATAACTATTCTAGGGCACTTGGCTCTTAGGTTGCATTTATGTATGCAGGGATACTTCCTAGTACAGAAGTACTGATTTGGCTGTTTTTGAATCCCTAAAATTGTCTGCTGCAGGGTTTGAACCTAGATGCCAGTCTAGGGTAGGTTTTTTTCTTCCTTAAAAAACATTGATTAAGGAACCCATCTGCAAGCTCCTCAACACAACGCAAAAGCCCCATTGTTCACAGCCACAACTCCCTTTCACATTATCAAGCTCTCGTAGCAGAATAAGCATTCCACCTTATTCCACCTGACATTATTGCCTCACCCATCATGTTTCCTAATGCCATTAAAATGCGTTGCATTAGTTTTACCATTTGTCTGCATTAAAGTTTGTATACTTGTTTTGGTTCTTAGAATTGTGTAAGGACTATAAACAAAAGGAATTTATAACTCTTTTTTTTTTTTTGGCTCATACACAATTTAAGAAAAAAAAAATGAATGGTTTGTGAGAATTATGTTCCACATAATGACAACTGCTGGGCCACGAAAGTCTACATAGACCTTACCAGTGGCCAAAACTAAAAGAAAAAGAACTTTGATCAGCTAAAGACTCATCTTATCTACACAATAAAAAAATATTGCATTTACTCAGGAGAAGAAGTTTTGTGGGCAGTTAAACAGCAAAATTTCCCCCAAGGGGTACCTATAAAAGTGATACTGAGCAGTGGAAGGTCAGTACCCTTAACAACATCCCATGATCACTGAAATAGCGAGTTTAACACTGACTTTTCTGTAGCATCTATAAATGCAAAACATTTACAGATACATGCCAATTAAAATGATTTCATGGTGGACCAAAGCAAAATGGATACCTAATTCAAACAAAATTATAACAGATTCATGTGAAACCCTTATGATTTTTTTTTCCAATCATAGTTTTAGTATATTCATAGATTCCTATTCAAATTTGAAATCTTAATGTTTTATTTTCATAAATTCATTTTTACATTTTGGCCCACACTGTAACTTAAAAAATAGGTTGCCTTTTCTCTCTATCTCTGTGCTAAAGAGAAAAAGCAACTGCTTTTCTTTTGTTCTAGCTTCCTTTTAACATCTAAAAACAAAATAAATATTTAACTTATATAGAACCTAGTCTCTCAGAATTACGATACAGGTTTTCAAGAAATTATTCCTGTGTAATGCCAAAGAAGATACATTTGGGCATTTGGGGATGAAGGAACTTTCAGTTTACAGTAGTCATGCCTGAAATTAGAACTAGCCAATAACAAGCATGCTCTTGTATAGGCTTCCAGGTTTGTTTTTTCCTGAGGCCAATATTTTTTTTCTTTGACATTCTTCATGTTTTATGACTGTTTCCCTTTTTTTCTTATCTATAGTTTGTGGCTTATTATTTGTTCCTCTCTTGTCTTAACCTATATTTGAAAACTCCCTCACTAAATGACCATTTGCACCTAGAAGCATAATTCTGTTCAAATTACTAAAATCTTCATGTTTTTCCTTTCTAATGTTTTCTGTTTATGACATCATGCTGTGATAATAATTCTCACTGGTATGCCCCATAATGATCCAGTTACACAAGTGTGTTCACTGATAATAAATGACTGAGGAGACTTCCTGTTACCATGACAAGGGAAAATTGAGCTGCAAGTATATTAGTGAATAAATTGGTATTCATATATTAATTTAGAGATAATTTGTAAGAATTTTTTTTTGATAATGTACCCAAATATGTGGTACTTATATCTGAGGTCCCTATCTTTGTCACGTTCACATACCATTGATCAAGCCTTACTGAGGTTAAACCCCTTAATAATTCTCTACCCTTTGCTTCTCTATCATTCCTGCTATTATCCCAGTTCAGGGCCCCATAATCTCTCATTCAAATCATTTTGACTTGCCTTCTAAATCTTCTCTACCATTTTTCTCATGATCTCTCTTCAATCCACCCCTACAGAGAAGAGCTATCTTTCTAAAACAAATGTGATCATGTTCCTCCTGTACTAAAAAACTTCAATGATATTCCTTGTCCTCAAACTCCTTATGTGGCTTCTAACATTCTTTATAATAGAAATCCTGCTTGCTTCTGTGCCTTTTCTCATCCCATTGCCCATCCTTCCTTCTTCCCACTCTACTTCAGCCTCCCCCTTCTACTCCAGCCATACCATATTTCCTTCTGTTCCTTGAATCGCCACATGGTCTCTCACATGGTCTTTTGACCTTCACACTCTGTGTTTCTTCTGCTCAAATACTCTTCTCTCCATCTTTTCCTTCAAGTTTTAGCTAGTATGTGGTGCCTCAAAGTAAACTTAACCTCACATCCAATAATGAGTTAGATGCCCTCCTGTGGATGCTCATAGCATCTTACACTTAGCACCATTGTAGCACACACATATCATACTCTATTGTCAATTTACTTGTCAGTGAAAGCCTCCAAATGTAGGCTGCTTGAGGAAAGGGATAGGTCTTAAGAAAAAGAAATTCTTTCATATATATATATATCAAAAATTCTTAAAATTATACATATATGTGTATGTGTGTGTGTGTATATATATATCTAATATATATATATATATATATATTAGATAGATCCTGAGTACCTGGTAATTAATTACACATGGCATTGTAATTATAAAAAAAGGCAGTATGGTACAGGGGAAAGGGCAGATTAGGGCTTGATCCTGCCCCTGCCTCCTGACCAGCTATGAGAACTTGGACAAGTTATTTGATCTTCCTGAGCCTTAGTTTCCTCATCTGTAAATGAAATAAGACTATCTGGTTTCAAGATTGTTGTAAGAGGCTCAATAAAATTGATAGAGGGAAGAGGCATGAGAACTACACAAATTAACAAGTTGTATTCAGAACCTGCAATGTGCTGCCAGACCATGGGAAACCTACAAAAAAGGGAGATTCCTGCTGGGATAACTAACAAACTATTTACACATACTATGAAAGGAAAACAGGAAAACAGTCTTTAAGTCATACTCTACACAAAGTAAACCCAACCGTTCCGTCCCTACCTAAGCCAGACCACAGGGAACCTATAAAACAAAGGCTGCAATTATTAACTCGCCTTTAGCACTGCACACCCGTATCATCAAAGGAAAATAGAGAAACAAAGTCTTTAAACTGTAATTCATAAAAACTAAGACTCACATCTAAACTGAATTCCTCAAACTCTCAGAGTTTCTCTTATTCTCTTTCTCCCAGAGGAGACCAAGCTCTGTTTACAGAGCATTATTCCTTCTTTAACAAACTTTCCTTTTGTCTCATTCTCTGTCTCTGAGAGGAGTCTATGGAGTGTCATTGCTCCTCTAATAAACATTTCTTTTTGTCTCTAACTCTGGCATCAGTCAAGGACTCTCCCTCTCTCTCGGTGTAGGACTTGAGTCCCCATTCACAGGAGGATTCACCCCATCCTGCATCAAAATGATACACATAAAAGAGTTTAGCACAATGCCTGGCACATATTAGACTGCTTATAAGAGATGGTTATTATTGTAATACCTGTATTATCAGATTTCCACCACCACCACCACCTCCCCTACCAGCCCCCAAAGCATAAGCTATATAGAAGTGGGAACAGAAGACAATCAAAGGAATCTAAGAGCTTGAACAACAAATTTGAAGTACAGAGGATGGAAGGGGTGTGGGGACGGGGAAAGGGGTGAGTAAGGAGCCAGTTTTAGCAAGAGGGAGATTTACTGACCTGTCCCTAAGATGGAACCACTCTGTAGTCTGAGCTCAGAGTGGAGGAAGAAAGAGGCAATGCTCTTCAGGAGCTCAACTCAATGCTCAGCACCTCAAGGCAATTTCAGCTCAAGTGGTAAGGATGTCAAATGGTGGTGGAGGGCACTTTGAAGTGCACATGAATCACCTGAAGATATGCAGATTCTGATTCAGTAGATCTGGGGTGGAGCCTTAGATTCTGCATTTCTTACAAACTCCCAGGTAGTGTTAGTGCTACTGATCCAGGGAGCATACTTTGAATAGTAAGGATGTAGGAAAAAAGCCGCTTACACTAGCCCTCACTGGTGTGATGACATGGAAAATCTATTCTTAGCTCATGGCATGAGAATTCCTTTGGAGAAGAATGCTTTGTGTGTTTGGGGTGGGAGGTGACTCACCAAAGCACAAGTTGAAGTAATAATTGGTGATCTTAAACTACCTTCTCAGGAGGGTAGTTTAAGATCATCAATTATTACTTCAAGGCCTTTTTGTTTGTGCACCAGGGTGAGTCGGGTGTTTGGATTTGAGGGCGGAACATAATTGCTCTGCATGGAAGGTGAGGTGAGCCAGGGGGAAGAGAGGTTAAATTGGGGAACCAGAGAAATAGGGACACACATTGGGGAAATGCCTATATAGGTATATAGAACTTATTTGACAATATTCTTATTTTTATTCATCCTTTCCAAACAATCCTTTGGATTGTTTGCCAGTGCTTTTGGGCATGTGATTTTTTTTCTTTTCAGGGGGAGAGGACTTGAAGAGGTGAATAAAAGGACAGCTCACAGCAGGGTTAACTAGCCTCAAAAGTTTTCTTCAGCAGCTGCTGGGTGGCATAGTTAGGCAGGAGCAAGGGTGGGACATACCCGTCTTCTATTGTGTAATATGACTCCATGCTATCAAAATCAATAATTAAAGGAAAGAGCAATAATGGGTTGGCAAAAACACAGAGACAATAATGACAAGGGAGACAAAAGAACAGCATGTTTGGGAAAAGTTTAACAGAGCCTGGAGTATTACCTAGAAAAGAGCAAAGCCATCAAAATGATCAGATTTTATCAGCCATTTTCAGGCTTGCTTTATTTCATAAACTCACAAAACCATAACTCAAGGAACTGGCACTAGTTTTAAAGCAGAATTGTCACCTGGAGTCCAGGAAAGGGTTTGAAGAGGTGGTAGTTTTGAATCTCCTAAAACTATGTGCAAAAATGATATGTATGTGAATATGGATAGCTTTCTAAGGAAAGGCTACCTAGCTTTCACCGAATTGCATGTCAAATGGTCATATGAAAATGGACAATAATCATTGTCTTCAAAATTAAAGCCAGCTAGAAATCTGTCTTTGATACTCCAACCTATGAAAATAATGAAAAAATGGGGGGAAAAGGAAACTAGAACCTTGTCAATAAAAAATTGAAATAATCAATCCAATGTTACACTGATGCTGTTCACTTAAAAATAGTGAAATCCAATCTGAGGATGATGAAGTTTTTATTCTCTATCTCCATAGTTAACAAAAACAATAACAAAAACATGGCATCAAACTATAAAAAAAAAAAGAACAAAGTCAAGTTAGACCAGTAGTTCTTTCCCCCAGGGATTATTTGGCAATGTCTGGACATGTTTTTGGCTGTCTCTACAGGGAGCGTTGCTAATGGTATCTAGTGGATAGAGGCCTGGGAAGCTGCTAAACATTCTACAATGCACAAGACTGCCCACAACAAAGAATTATCTAATCTAAAATGTCATAAGTGCTGAGGTTGAGAAATCCTGAGTTAGAATAAATGAAAACTTCCTAACTATGAAGAGTACAAATAATTGAAATACGTACCTTAGAGGTTGTAAATTTTCTTTCTACGAGGTTTTTAACAGTTAAGAACCTTATCCCTACTTGGCAAAGCACCATCATTTTCTGCAGAGGTGAAGGTGCAATCTGTGGAGATGAAGCTGACATGAGAAAGGAGGCTAGATCTTTTCCAATTTCAGATCCTCATGGTTCCTGGCATGGGTGTACAGTTAGTACATAGTGTTTGTAGAATGAATAAATATCTCTACCGATCTTCCTATTACAAATGACCTGCCACTAATTCAAATGTCTGTAGGGTCAAATGCCTTTCTCAATTGGAAGGATAATCATATTTTATCAAATTGAAATGGTAGGGAAATTTAGATAAGGAGACAATCACCTGGTCTGAAATTTAGCCAGACTGGTGTCAAGAGCCTGCTGGAAATTAGTAGCAATTCCTAATAATTTATCCTCCATATTAGCCTCTTCAAGAACCAGCTTGGCGTGGATTTGGCCTCTTTTCGGAGGAGAGGTGTCACCTTCCTGGGCACTGGCACCAAAGTGAGTCATGGATTGTGTGGGTATCCTTTTCTTTTAGCTGGGGCATCAGAGCTGGGAAGCAGACAACACCAATATTTTAAGCTGCTTTTTGGAGGCATAAGAATGAAAGTGGATTGAAATCCTTGTAACAGTCACACATTCACACTAGAATGTTATAGTAAGTGCGAAAGGGAAAATAGAAAATCATGCCTCCACCTACCAAATTAATCAGTCTACACGTGCAACTCACCTTGTTTTGGAGGTTGTGTAAGTAATCACAAGTCAATGAAGATATTTATATTCTACTTTTAAAATACTGCTTTCTAAGGGAGAAGATGTGATTGATGTTTAATAAGTCGAATTACTAGGATTTAAATTCATGAGCACAATTTGTAAATTTATGAATATGGTCTGTATAAAACCTTCAACATTAACTTTTAATAGGTTAGAGACATGCAATAGATGCCTATTTTCTTCTTAATGAATAATCAGAAAGCATTTTACACTGTTATAGACATTGTACTGAGTCGTGGTTTTGAATTTTTAAATCAGCAATTAGTCAGCTACTGGATACTCAGTGCAAAAATAGTACTCAGCAGTGTGTTTTCTCAAGCCAGACTGATTAAGCAGCTAATTATAGTGCTAGCTATTGCAGCTATGGTCCCCAAGCTTAAAAATATTCATAATAGTTAGACATGGCTATATTTGCTGTGATACAGAGAGAGCTATGTGAGTTATAATCTTTTCTCATTAGTGGTAAAAGGAATGAAAAGTGTACTTGCATTAGTCTGTACTCTGTAAAAACAAATGTAGAGTCAGATGTGCAAAATCAGATTTTCTTCAGGAAAATCAAATGAATGAAGTAGGCTACCATTTCTGGAAATTTTTGGCATGAGATATGAAGCTGACCTTTTGAATGGATATAAATTATTTCTCAGATACATTTCATCTGAATTAAAGATAAATCTTCTTCTTTCCACTCACTCAATGATACACAGAGCCACCAAATTAAAGCTTAAAAGTTATGGTTTTCCTTTGCTTGTTGTTCAAGAGCTATGAGCAGAAGTAATTTTTCTATATTTGAAGCACAGATCCCAAAGTCTAACTCCATGTTCCCTCAGAGACTGAAGGCTCAGAATAGCCCTAAATCACTCCTTTAGTCCTTGAGTTAGGGGCTCTGAAATAATAATAATAATAATAATAATAATAAAGCTCTCCTAAAAGAAAGATATGAAAATCCCAAACCTCATCTCAAATTGTTTTGTGCTTTATGCATTCCCTCAGAAGAATCCTGAGTTGTCTGGGTGAGCAGACAAGGGCAGTCCCAATAAATTCAGAAATAAACTCAATTTAGAATAAATGCAGAGTATGGAAGGGATTTTTTTTTTTTTAAATGGAGAGCTATTTTCCTGAAATTGGGCCTTTAATGAAACTAGGCTCAGCAAGTCAAAGTTCTGCCTCTTTCTGGTCACCCAAAAGAACCATTTTCTGTTCCAGTTTTGTTTGTTCTGAGATTAGGGTGAAAAATCCAAATTCAGGTGCACTGATCCATGAAAGTTACTGGAAAGATAATAATTTTATTGGCTGTAAAAAGAGAATCATATTAAAACAGAGCCCCTTTTACATTTTTAATAACAATGACAATAAAAAGAAGACTGTCTTCCATTAACTGAGTAATCAAAGATAATCACTAAAAACAAACTAACATCATGTGCATTCTGATATGATATGCCAAAACAATGCAACATTACTTCTTTGGTTTTCCTGACAAAAATAAATAACCTAAATCTAATCATGAGGTAAACATCAGGTAAACTCAATCTGTGGGACGCATTCTGTAAAATAACTGGCTTGTCTGCTTCATAAGGCTTCAAGGCCAAATAACACAATGAAAGGCTAAGAAACGGTTCCAGGTTAAAAAGAACTAATGAAACATGAAAAATAATGCAACACAGCATGATGCAGAATTAGATTCTGGAGTAGAAAATATCAAATAGTTAGAAAAGATATTATTGGACAACTGATGAAAAATGTATATGGAAGATACTCCACATTGTTGTCATCAGGGAAATGCAAATTAAGGCAATTAGATACTACTACATACTTATTAGAATGGCCAAAATCCAGAACACTGACAACACTAAATGCTGGTGAAAATGTGGAGTTACAGGAACTCTCATACATTGTCGATGTGAATATAAAATGGTACAGCTACTTTGGAAGGCAGTTTGGTGGTTTCTTATGAAACTAAATCTTACCATACAATCTAGCAATCATGCTCTTTTGTATTTACCCAATGGAGTTGAAAACTTATATCTACACAAAACCTACAAAAGGATGTTTATAGCAGCTTTATTCATAATTGCCAAAACTTGGAAGCAACCAAGATGTCCTTCATTGGTGGATGGATAAAGAAACTGTAGTCCCTCCAGAAAATAGAATATTATTCAGTACTAAAAAGAAATGAGAACCCAAGTCATGAAAAGACATGAAGGAAACTTAGATGAATATTGCTAAGTGAAAGAAGCTAATCTGAAAAAGCTATATACCATGATTCCAACCAAATGACATTTCAAAAAGGAATAACCATGGAGACAATAAAAAGATCGGTGGTTGCCAGGAGTGGAGGTGGGGAGAGATGAATAGGCATAGCATAGATGATTTTTAGGGCAGTGAAAATATTCTGTAAGACATTATAATGATCAATATATATTATTATACATTTGCCAAACCCAAAGAATGTACAACACCAAGAGTGAAACTTAAGGTAAACTATGGACTTTGGGTGATTATGATGTGTCAAAGTAGGTTTGTCCTTAGTTTAAAAAAAAAGGTACCATTCTGCTGAGTGATGTTGACAATGGGGGGAAGGTATGCATGTGTGGGAAGAGAGGGTATATGGGAAATCTCTGTACTTCCTCTCAATTTTGTTGTAAACCTAAAACTGCTTTAAAAAATAAAATATTAAAAAACATGGACCGTAGATAATAGTATTGTACCAGGTTAAATTTCATTGTTCTTATGAAATGCACACTGAATTATTTAGTAAAAGGGCACAGTGTTTCCAAACTTACTCTAAAATGATTTAGGAAAGAGAATTCACAGATAGAGATAGACATAGAAATGTGTGTATATATAGAATCATGCATGGATAACAAATGGAGAAAAATAGAAAAGGTACATAGTTGAGGAATTTGTATAAGGGAATTCCTTGTATTACTATTGCAAATAAAAAGTATTTTATAATATAAAAAGGGATGCAATTTATAGAGCACCTAATATGTGAAGTCATGTTCTAGGTGCTATATATACTTTAACTAATGTAATTTTACAATTGATATATGAGGTAGGATTGCCCCATTTTACAGAGGAGAAAACTTAGCCCCGAAAAGTTAAAAGATTGTTAAGTGACAGAGAGGCCTGGTCTCATCCTTGGTTGTCCAATGCCAAACCTGGATTTTAGGCCACTACATCTCCTGTTTCTCCATGAGAGGCGTATTTGTATACTTCTTCATGTTAGTTACTACCTAGACCTTTCGAACGCAAGATTTTCTGGGAATTTTAAGCTGGCTCTAATACATTATTCCTACTTCAATGCAAAAGCCTACCTCCATGCAGATAAGTGTACCATATAAGCATTGGAGTGGCTTCTGGAGCCTGATGACAACTGATCCCCAGGTCACAGATCTCTAGCCTCCTCAGCCATTACCCCATCAATAAAGCCCCCTGACCAGCCACCCACTTTGATGCTCTTGTTCTCTTTTTTTCGTGGTTCTCTCCTTAGTCCTGCACTTCTTCCTGATGCTCACTGAAACCCCCACCCATGTCCTTCTTTTTTCATTCAAATAAAGTTTCCTGCAATCTCAGGATGCTGTTACCCCTGTGCCCCCCTCTGACAAAGGTATTTATCATTCTGTTCCTTGCGTGATACATATCCTTGTGATAGGATTGACATTTTCCAATTGCTCAAGTCTTATGGGTTAAATTATATCTCTTCAAAAGATACATTGAAGTCCTAACCTCAAGTACCTAAGAATATAACCTTATTTTGAAACAGGGTCATTGCATTACTTAAGATAAGATGAGGTCATACTGGAGTAGGATGGGCCTTGAATCCAATGGGTCTGGTGCACTTAGAAGAAGATGATGCAAAGATACAAGAGCAGAGAACAACATGGGCAATGGAGGCAGAGACTCAAGTGATGCATCTGTAAGCCAAAAAATGCCAAGGATTGCAAGTTGCAACTAGAAATTAAGAGAGCAGTATGGAACAGATTCCCCCTCAGAGTCTCCAAAAGGTGCCAACTTTGCTGACACCTGGATTTTAGACTTCTAGTTTCCAGAACTGTGAAAGAATGTTTCTGTTGTATTAAACCACCCAGTTTATGGTACTTTGTTATGGCAGCCCTAGGAAACTAATAGACCAAGACTGTTTCAAACTCCTTCTTCTACATCAATAGGTAAAAAAAATCCTACTCTTTAAAGAGTGTGAGTTAGGAAGTGAGTGACCCTTTCTAAAATCCCCCCAAAATGGATGACTTGTTCTTCTGAAATATAAGAAGAATATTAACTTTAAAAAAGGCACAGATGTTTCTGCTCCTAACTCTACTGCTCTGGGGCGTACATGAATTTTTCAGGAGAAGAATGACCTAAGTCTTCTCCCAGTGGATTCCAGGGAAGGCAGGAAAGTTAGTTTGAGAGGTAGCCATGCTATATCTGATGGCACCAGTCCTGTCCCTTTGTGTTCTGCTGCGTGGGGGAGGACCACCACCAGCTAAGGGTCCTCCAGCCTGAGGGAGAGAAAAGTGATTCCCTGATACTTTGTCAAAAGGATCACAGGCTGAGGCCAGAAAGGTCAGGCATTCTCATGGGTATAAGCATGTAAACCCTACTAGCAGTTTAAGATTTTTTATCAAGCACCTAAAATATATAAACACTGTGATTTGAACCTCCACAAAACTTACTTATGTTGTTTCTTGCACATAGTATGAATTATTGCACCTTGAACATATTATGAATTTTTGTGCTCAATACATAGTATGAGTTATTGCATACTTCAGCCACATCTGCTGCTTTTCTCCATCATATTTTACATTGTACAATTTGGTGTCTTCTAGTTCTTCAAACACATCATGAACTTTCAGGCATCTATACATGCGTGTGGTCTCTTCTGCCTGAAATGTCTCTTTTCCTCTTTGCTGTAAAATGTCCAGGTTTTGGTCCACTGAAGCACTTAGTATGTGTCTAGGAAATATTTGTGGAATGAATGAATGACTCTTTCATCCCCACAATGAGTTAACCACTCTGTGCTTAGAACATTCTGCATGTGTCAGTCGTTTCACTTACTACGTTATGTAGCCTATTTATTTCTCTTTCTACCTCACATTTTTTTTTCACAACCATATCAAATTTATTATTCTAATGGCACTAATATAGCTGGAGGTGCTTATGATGACACCACACAAAATTTCCTGCCTTCTAGTTTCTGTACAAAGA
>NW_011889082.1:976496-978822 GCF_000151845.1 Pteropus vampyrus
CGTGTATAGTCGGTGGTACTTGTTGGGGGACTTGGACAGGCACAGCACATTCAACTCAGCTGACCATCTCACGGTGCAAGATTTCTTGATTAAGATGCGGGCATCTCCTCCTCCAGGTCCATCAGGCAGATCTCCATGTGTATCTCACTGGTCCCTATGATGCACTCCTCAATGATGCATTGCATCATGGTCTCCGACTTGGCTAGCTATTTCAGACCCTCTACCAGTTTGGAGAGGTTGGCCAGGTTTTTGGCCTCCATGGTGATCCTAAGGACAAGGTTCACGCTAAACTTCATCACCTGCATGTTGTGAGTGTGCGCGAAGATGGTGATGGTGCCTGTCTTCATCAGGAACTGGCCCACACTCACCAAGCCCACAATGTTCCCGCAAGGCACTCCCGCTGTGGACTCTACCTAACTCCAGACAGTTCCTTGATGACTGGCTCTACTTACGTTTATCCTGGCAGGACAAACAGAACAGTGCCTGAAATACAGTAAATACTCATTGAAATTTCTTCTGAAGGAATGGGAAAAAAACAGTGTTGAGTGTCCCATTCCCTTCCCTACTCTTACTGGCCTCAAGGACATTTCTGTTGCCTCTGAAATCTTGAAATATAAATCAAAAGAAATGGCATCAAGTGTTCATGGTGAGCGCTGGTGCAGAGCAAGCCCCAGAAACGTGTCAGGTGGAGCATCCCTTGGCGTGGACAGACTGGCGAGATATGAGGAGAATGCGACTATTGTTGAATTGATTAGAACCTTTATTCACTTTTGAACATCTGCTTATCCATGTACCTGGACATCAGTGCAGTCTGTGTACTGTTTTCAAATGCAGGCATCTTTACAATATGTTTTTCTGGCTTCGCATGATGTGGTTGTCCTCGGTAGAAATTAGCATACTGCCAGTGTCCAGGACCTAGAAGTATACTCAGTGGTTATTTTTTTATTTAGATCTTTGTCTTGAACTCAATTTTTATTTATTCAGTTCAAGATGCGAAGAGCCTTTGGAAATGCAAACTCTAAAAGACCATATTTCATAAATCTAAAGGACCATATTTCATAGATCTAAAGGACCATATTTCATAGACATGAGCTTTTGAGTTTCAGCAGATTTTTAGAAGTCCTGAAGTGGCCCAGTGCACTGTGAGATCTCCAAAAAAGGTAAGTCCTCTTCCCTCAAAACCTATAGGTTCTGGGCTATGGACCATGCCACCCCTAGCTTTTGTATATAAGGGAAATCCAGGACTTCCTTGAAAGGGAAGCTACATCACCAAAGAGCAACCTAGAGGGAGGCAGGATAGCACAGTTGTTAGGAGAATAGATTTTGGAATCAGCATTGGGTTCGAATCTTAACTCTACCTGTTATTAGATGTGCAGCTTTGGACAAGCTACAGAACCCCTCTCATAGCCTCAGTGATATCATCTGGAAAACGAGGGATAATAAATGATACCTATGTCATAGGATTTTCATAATGATTAAGTGACTGAATACATATAAAAATCCAGCCCAGAGTAGGTATCAGTAGCTGTTAAATCATTCTATCAAAGTTCAGGCAGACTGACCCTTTGGCACCTCAGTTGGCTTAAGTGATTTTTCTTTTATTTTGTATATACAAGTCCTTTACACCAACAACTAAAGGTATACTCCCACTACCTTTTCTCCCACTTGCTACCTCTGAAAAATCCAGGAGCTTAGCTTTTCCAAATGTGTGCCCTAGAGCATGCTTTCCATTCTAGGAGCAACTCATAACTCCAAAGCTCTCTAATGACATGTGAGATATTTTTGTCTATTATTTCTTCAAATACTTTTCCTGCCTATTCTCACTCTCTTCCTTCTGAGACTCCAATTATATATATGTTAGACAGTTTTATACTGTCCCTAAGGTCCTGGAAGCTCTTTTATAGTTTTGTCAATCTTTTTTATCCCCTCTTTGATCTTAAGATAATTTTTATTGATCTGTCTTTAAGGTCACTGATTTTTCTGCCATCTCCAATTTGCTGTTCAGTCCTTCCAATGAGTTTTTCATTTGTTGTTGTCCTTATGTGTAGTTAGAGAAGATCTGTGGAAAGCCCAGGGTGTTTCCCAAGCCTCTTTAACTTGGCAAGACTCAACTTACTTTTTAAAAATTTGTTTTTAATTAAGGTATAATTGAAATAAAACATTATATTAGTTTCAGGTGTACAACATAATGATTCAGTATTTATATACATTGTGAAACGATCACCACAATAAGTCTGGTTACCATCTGTCACTATACATAGTTATAAAAAGTTTAAAAGTTTTTTTTCTTGTGATGAGGACTTATAAGATTTACTCCCTTAGTAAC
>NW_011889082.1:978872-982059 GCF_000151845.1 Pteropus vampyrus
AGTTCAAGATGCGAAGAGCCTTTGGAAATGCAAACTCTAAAAGACCATATTTCATAAATCTAAAGGACCATATTTCATAGATCTAAAGGACCATATTTCATAGACATGAGCTTTTGAGTTTCAGCAGATTTTTAGAAGTCCTGAAGTGGCCCAGTGCACTGTGAGATCTCCAAAAAAGGTAAGTCCTCTTCCCTCAAAACCTATAGGTTCTGGGCTATGGACCATGCCACCCCTAGCTTTTGTATATAAGGGAAATCCAGGACTTCCTTGAAAGGGAAGCTACATCACCAAAGAGCAACCTAGAGGGAGGCAGGATAGCACAGTTGTTAGGAGAATAGATTTTGGAATCAGCATTGGGTTCGAATCTTAACTCTACCTGTTATTAGATGTGCAGCTTTGGACAAGCTACAGAACCCCTCTCATAGCCTCAGTGATATCATCTGGAAAACGAGGGATAATAAATGATACCTATGTCATAGGATTTTCATAATGATTAAGTGACTGAATACATATAAAAATCCAGCCCAGAGTAGGTATCAGTAGCTGTTAAATCATTCTATCAAAGTTCAGGCAGACTGACCCTTTGGCACCTCAGTTGGCTTAAGTGATTTTTCTTTTATTTTGTATATACAAGTCCTTTACACCAACAACTAAAGGTATACTCCCACTACCTTTTCTCCCACTTGCTACCTCTGAAAAATCCAGGAGCTTAGCTTTTCCAAATGTGTGCCCTAGAGCATGCTTTCCATTCTAGGAGCAACTCATAACTCCAAAGCTCTCTAATGACATGTGAGATATTTTTGTCTATTATTTCTTCAAATACTTTTCCTGCCTATTCTCACTCTCTTCCTTCTGAGACTCCAATTATATATATGTTAGACAGTTTTATACTGTCCCTAAGGTCCTGGAAGCTCTTTTATAGTTTTGTCAATCTTTTTTATCCCCTCTTTGATCTTAAGATAATTTTTATTGATCTGTCTTTAAGGTCACTGATTTTTCTGCCATCTCCAATTTGCTGTTCAGTCCTTCCAATGAGTTTTTCATTTGTTGTTGTCCTTATGTGTAGTTAGAGAAGATCTGTGGAAAGCCCAGGGTGTTTCCCAAGCCTCTTTAACTTGGCAAGACTCAACTTACTTTTTAAAAATTTGTTTTTAATTAAGGTATAATTGAAATAAAACATTATATTAGTTTCAGGTGTACAACATAATGATTCAGTATTTATATACATTGTGAAATGATCACCACAATAAGTCTGGTTACCATCTGTCACTATACATAGTTATAAAAAGTTTAAAAGTTTTTTTTCTTGTGATGAGGACTTATAAGATTTACTCCCTTAGTAACTTTAGAATATGCATATAGTATCATTAACTGTAGTCACCATGCTGTACATTGCATCCCCATCACTTATGTATTTTATAACTGGAAGTTTGTACCTTTGGCCCTTTCACCTATTCCCCTTCTGGCAACCATCAATCTGTTTTCTGTATGTATGAGCTTGGTTTTTTTCTGTTGTTGTTCTGTTTGTTTTGTTTTGTAGATTCCACATATGGGTGAGATCATACTGTATTTGTCTGTATTTGTCTTTCTCTGTCTGAATTATTTTACTTAGCATAATGCCCTCATGGGCCACTGACATTGTTGCAAATGGCAAGATTCTATCCTTTTTTATGGCTGAATAATATCCCCCCCCCTCTTTGTGTGTGTGTGTGTGTGTGCATGTGTGTGTGTGTGTGTGTATGTGTGTATGTATACCACATCTTTATTTATTCATCTATCAATGGACACTTAGGTTTGTTTCCATATCTTGGCTATTGTAAATAATGCTCCTGTAAACATGGAGATGCATATATCTTTTGAATTAGTGTTTTCATTTTCTTCAGATGTATACCCAGAAGCAGAATTGCTGAATCATTTGGTAGTTCTGTTTTCAATTTTTTGAGGAACCTCCATACTGTTTTTTTCTTTAAAATTTTTTTTCAATTACAGTTGACATTCAATATATCTTTGAATTTTTTTCGATTGTAGTTGACATTCAATATAATTTTATATTAGTTTCAGTGTACAGCATAGTAGTTAGACATTTATATAATTTATGAAATGATTTCCCCTGATTTCTCAACAGCAAGGGACATTCAATATTAATTTCAGGTGTCTACTGTTTTTCATAGCGGCTGTACGAATTTACATTCCCACCAAAAGTTCACAAGGGTTCCATTTTCTCCATATCCCTGCCAATACTTATTTCTTGTGTTTTTGATAACAGTATTATAACAGGTGAGGTGATATCTCATAGTGGTTTTGATTTGCATTTCCCTAATGATTAGTGTTTTTGAGCATCTTTTCATGTACCTGTTGGCCATCTGTATGTCTTCTTTGGAAAAATGTCTATTCGGATCCCCTGTGTATTTTTTAATTAAATTGTTTGATTTTCTTTTGCTATTGATTTGTTTGAGTTTTTAAAATATATTTTGCATTTAATCTTTTATCAGATACATGATTTGTAAATATTTTTACCATTTTTTAGGTTGCCTTTTCATTTTGTAGATGATTTTCTTTGCTGCACAGAAGCTTTTTTCTTTGATGTATGCACACCAGTTTATTTTTGCTTTTGTTGTGTTCGTTTTGGAGTCAGATCCAAAAATATCATCGCCAAGACTGATGTCAAGGAGCTTACCACCTAGATTTTCTTTTAGGAGTTTAATGGTTTCAAGGGCAGACTCTTAAACTCTGTGTCCTCTGAGGATCTTGCTGGGATATGGTTATGGGTATTGTTAGGGTAGGTCTAGAGTAAGCCTTGCTCTAGATCAAGCTCTTTAGTTTCAATGCATGATCCTTCAGGTGTCTCAGCTGGTACCCAGCCTTGCTGAAAGATTCACAGACTGGAGCATGGCCGGAAGAAGTCTCTTCAGTGGTCTAAGGCAGGGAGAACAGTTGAAGGGACTGGGTTAGAAAAAGACTTGAGTAGGACATGGGAGTGGATGATACATGGGAAGGTCTGTCACTTCACAGGGAGGAGGGATAATATCTTTGTGGCCTTGGGTGCCAGACCTAGGACTGATAATTGGCAACTAAAAGGAGACAATTTTCAGTTCAAAATAAAAGTAAAATTTTTAATTCTTAGAATAGTTTAAAGGTGAAATGTCTAGGAAGAGAGTTTGTTGTCTTTAAAGGTAACTCAGTAAAG
>NW_011889082.1:984129-1026251 GCF_000151845.1 Pteropus vampyrus
GAGGTTCAGCAACCTGGGTTCTTTGCAAGTGTGGGTCCCCCAAAGTGAGTGGGAGGAAAACTTGTAAACATCATTGACACAATCTCTAAAGAGAATGCTAGACAGTAACTCATTAACCCCAAAAGGTCACTGCTTCTTCAGTACTAAGTGGGGAACAGATGAGACTAGCTTGATGCCCTGTAAATGAATGACTGATTGGCAACTAAGGTTATGCAGACTTCTCCAGCGGATTGTTGTAAAGTGTTGGTAGAGGCTGAGTGTTCACTGGGAAAGCAGGGGTAGTTCAGTGGATATTCAGGGAGTAAGCCTCGAAGGAGAGGGATTAGAGTTCAAGTCTCTCTAGGACAACCCAGCTAACAAAGGTTAAGGAAGGGGCCCGTTTCTACTACTAGAGATGTGTTTCCCATTCCATACCTCCCTCTTCATTGAAACTTAAGCCTCCATGTGGTCAGTCAATATGAAGAGGGGGCTGATTATCCAGGAAATCTACTTTTCTGGAGGTAGATGCTCAAATGGAGAAGATCAAGTCATGGCGTTACCTAAGAAGAGTTATAGGGGACCTTTGAAGGCCCCTTTGGGGCCCATAAATTTAGAGTGCATTTACTTTCTACCATCATAGTGGAGTTTTAATGCAACTATAGAATTGGAATTCTGGAATGTTAAAATATAGCCAGGTCTGGACTTGCTTTTGGAAAACATGCTGCTCTCAACCTGTTAGTAATTAGAAGTGATTACTAAACAGCTTCTGTAATAGGTGAGGATTCTATATCTGCCTTAGAAGTCACATAAAAATAGCTCATGGTAAACCTACATTGGTTTTCTCATCCAGGAATCAGAAATAGTTTAAGTCAATAACATTAAAGTAGTTGAAAGTTAATTTTTCAAATAACAAGTATAAATGTTTTTGAAAACTAATGGATTACAAAAGGTGAATAGAAATGCAATCTGTTGTTGTTTTTTTTGCAAGCTTCTTAAGCTTGATCTTTGGAATGTTAATGCCAATAATGTAATACAATGAAAGCTCAGGCCTTGGGCCAAGGAGAGGCTTCTGCTCTTTTTAGTTTTTGCTTCCTCATAGTAAGCCTGGCAGCTTCAGGACACACCATCATTTCCTTTCAGAGAACCCAAGTTATTTGTACTGTTTAGGTTTTGCTGTCTATTTTATTGGCGAGGTATTTGCATTTCTCTTAGGAAGGAAAACCAATGGAAAGAGAGATTTAACTATAGAATCAGTCAGTCCAGGGAAGGTCGAATTTTGCTACTTGAGATGATTTTCATTGGGCAAGAAATATTAATTAGGCAGTAGTGACACCACCTGGTCTTCTTGGGAATTTTCACTCAATCAATTTATTGGAAAAATGGACAAATTTTTATTGTGTCTGCTTAAACTGTGTTAGGCACAGTAAAAGCTACATAAGAAATAGAAGTGCCCTGGTCTTGAGGGGTTTATTAACTAAGGAATATAAAAAAACATATATATCCCTCCTCTACTTTACCTCTTCCACCCCTTGCTCCAGAAATTCTGATTCAGGAAGTTAAGAGTGGAAGTGGGGTCCTGGCATCCATATATGTATTTTCTGAGAATTCTGATGATTCCCCAGGTTTAGGAATGATTCAGGAGAAAACTCTAATAATATCCCTGGAGGAATAATCAAGAAATGAGAGAACCAGAAGAATTCAAAGTAAGACCAAGGTTAGCTAGGATAATCAGGGAGGCTTCCATGAGGAGGAGATTCTTGTAGATCTATGTAAAAAAAGTAGAAAGGTTAAAACAATAACAACAATAATAAGGTAATATAAGCAAGGACATATTCTAGGATGGGAGGAAGGCATTTTATTCCCTACACATGCTATGTAATATAATCTGATTTTCCAATTTTATTTCAGTTTCTATTCTAAATTCTAATGGAACAAACAAAATGTTCTTTAACCTGTGCATTCAATACCTAGCATAATCATATTTTCCCAGATTTTACTAAGTGTGTCAGTCAGAGTATGGTCAGAAAAACGGAAACCACTTTTGTTTCGAATAGAGGGAATGCAATATAAATTGTGGTCTTATATGTGTTGGAAGAGATGGAAGAGCTAAAGAGAAGAAGCAAGGGGGCTTGAGAAGCAAAAAGGAGAAAGAATGATACTGAGATTAGTATCTGTAGGAAGCAGCTACCAGCTCCAGGAACTGGGGGAATAAAAGGGAAGAGGAGTTGTTATCGAAGCCCGAGAGCAGGATTCTAGGGTTCTACCTAGCCAGTGCTAGGGCTACAGAGGATAGTCTCCCTGTCCAGCACTGGGACAGCCAAAGAAGGGCAGTTATAGCAGAAGCGTGGATCTCTGACAGGACACAGCTGCTTCTAGGAACATCAGCAGAAGCAAAAGAGTATGAGAAAGAAATAATAGTTCTCTTGCAAAAATTTTATAGAAAACCAACTAGTGAGGGAGTCTGGGAAATGTAATAACCATATCATTTATTCTTTACACTTTTCAGAGCAGTTTCTCATCTCTTAAAAGTCTTGTAGGATTTTTTTAAAAGATAATTTCATGTTTAACATATTTTTATTTATTTCCCACTAACAAACTTTCCACAAATATTGTATGTCATTTTTTTATAAATATAAGGACACTCATTTTTTTTTTTTACTGTTTTCTCACTCACTTGACACTGCCTATCCTTTATGATGAATAGGTTTTTTCCCCTCTGACTTGTGACTTTCCTGAATCTTTCTCATCTGTATAGGTCTCAACAATGCTACCACCTCAAAGACTGTTTATACTGTGATCGTTTCTGTCTATCTTCCTATGTTTTCCTACCAATTTTAGACAGCCTCTTTGACTCTCGGGTTTGTTCATTTTCCTCCATCATCTTCACCACGTGGCTCTTGTAGATCAACCTTAGAGACATTTTGGGAGATCAGACATTGCCGTGAATCCTTCTTTTATCAGTCTGCTTTTGGGAGGATCTGGTCTCTCCTGTCTCAGACTATACTGGCTCAAGTCCTCTATCTGCTTTCTACCAATTTCTTTTTACTTCATTGTCTTTAAAAATCTTAACTATATATTTGATTGGTAATGATCAAATTTTCTTAAATGGATCACCTGCTTTTGAATCACCCAGGGAGCTTATTAAATAAGCAGATTCCTTGGCCAACTCTAGTCCTACTAATTTATAATCTCTGGTGTGTGGCCCAGAAATTTACGTGTTTAACAAGTTTCCAGGATAATACTAATCACATGAAAATGTGAGATGTACTGATAGAGACCTTTATCTTTAGCTCTGACATTTTTATTCTCACCACCTTTTGTGCTTTCAAAGATTCTGTTGTCTTTAACAGAATGCTGTCTATCATCAGACTTCCCAGATAAGCAGTAATGATTTGAAGTTTGTCCCCTTATTTCTAAAATCATTTTCATTTTGAATCAGTTATAACCTTTCTTCTCCTAGTTGTGTGCAGCCAAAATGTCTTCTAGTTTTGAAACTTTGTCACAAAATACTCCCGTGGAAGAGAGCAGATATTGATGTCAGGCTATAGATGGCGAAAATGAGGCTAAAAAAAAAAAAAAAAAAAAGAGGAAAAGACTAATGGAAAGTTACACAACTATTTACTTGTAGAGCTGAGATTGGAATCCAGGCCTCCTAGGATCCTTTTATGGTATCTTCTTTGTTTTGGGATTGATATCTGTGCTAAAAGACACACACACACACACACACACACACACACGCGCACACCCCTTTTGCAACGTACCATAGCATATATTGAATATTGGCCCTTTTTTTTTTTGTACCCACCTTTTGCAAATGTAAAGTGACATCTTTTTTCCAAGAGCAGAAAGATGGTTGAATATACCTCTCTCATCACCAGGGCCACTGTGAATTAACACAGTTTATTCCCTGAGTGGCGCTGATTATAAATGGGAAGGAATGGTGCTCACTGAAGTGAAGCAAATAGTTATGATAATTTTAAGGTCCACTGAAACAGCAGAAAACTATCCAGTGGAAATGAAACAACTTGAGGTTTAGCTCTCAGACCCTGAAATCTCATCAACTCAAAACAGCTTATAAGCATTTACATGTTTACTCTCCTATCTCCAGATAATTTGCACTGAAAGAAGGGACCAATATCAGTCTTCCAAAATGGCTGATAATTCCAAAGTCATTTAGATTTGGCTTTGCAACATATTTTTACCTTTAGTATTTGAATTTGGGATTAATATATTCCGAGAAATTATAACATTTAAATAACAATAACACAGCAATGAAAACCTGGAAATAGTATCTGGCTTTCTCATTCTGCCTCTTGATTTAACACTTCCTCTTCTATATGATCCATAGTAAGAGTGGTGGGTGATCTCCCATTGTACCAACCAAAACTGAATTTCTCTCTCTCTCATCTCTGTCTCTTTCTCTCTCTCTCTCTTACTCTCTACCTCACATGTATACTTATATATATTTCATAGGATTGATATAGGGTTACTAGATAAAATACAGGATACCCAGTTAAATTTTAATTTAAAATAAGCAAAAAATTTTCAGTATAACTACATTTTAAATGTTTCTGGTAAATAAATAATTGGCATACTCATACTAAAAAATCATTATTTATCTGAAATTCAAATTTAACTGGCATTGTATATTTTTATTTTCTGAACCTGACAACTCTGAATAGAAATTAAATGAGCTAATATGTGTACAGTGTCTGGCACATAGTAAATGTTTATTAAGATTATTTTTATAATAGAGATTCTACAGACCTTAATGAATAGTAATAATAGCATTTGTATGTGACTTTACTATTTCCAAAGCCTTCCCATATTCATGATTGTTCAGATTCTTTTAATGATTGTGGTATCCCCATTTGCCAGATGAAGAAATTAAGCCCCATAAAAAATTTTACTGACTGTAGAGTAATCCACAGTATGCTGTACAATTTTTTTGCTTTATAGACATGTATTTTGAATATTGATATCATTTTCAATCATTGCTACTGTAAATATTATTGAAATGAACATCTAAGAGTGTATTTTTTTATATCCACATATGAGCTCCTTAATTCAGGGACCATGATTGTTTTGTTCTCCATTGCCCAATCAAAAATATTGCTCAGTACATATTTCCTAAACAAATGCACTTTCCAGGTTATGCTAGATTCTTCTAATAATGAAAATGACAATAATATTAATACCATCTAATGATTAGCCAGGCGTATTTTAGACGGCTTTCATTTACTAATTCTTCACACTATTTGAAATAAGTAACATTATTATCCTACTTTATGGATGAAGAGTCTGAGGCACACAGAGATTAAGCAATTTCCTGCCCACATTTTTGGATAGTAAGCAGTGGAGCTGAGAGACAATTTTAGGTGACCTGGCCCAGAGCCTGCACTCTTATTCATCGCACTCTTTAGCCTTCAGCAATGGAACCAATGGATCTAAGAACACACACATTTGTAAGTATCTTGATGCACATCACTCAATTGCTTTCTAGAAAGATTGTACCAATATACTCTTTTACCAGGAATTCATGAGTGTATCAACGCAGATTTTCCAGCATTGAGTAGGCTCATGAAAACTTTTTTCATACCCAATAGGTTTTTTCAGAAATATTATCTAGTAGTTGTTAAATTGTATTTATTTGATTACAAAATGTTGAGCTTTATTTCTCATATGGTTTAAAGATTTTATTCTTTAATAAAGTGTACATTTACATCTATATCCTTTGGCATATTAGGACTAAACAAACCAATTTCCTGAGTCTTGTTGTCATTTTTTTCAGATGCTTGCAAAAATCAAGTTTGCTTGTCTTTCAGAATTGTGTTTGGATCTTTGATTTATGAAGTTTAATTATAAAGCAGAGAGAAATGTCAGTCTTTTATTTTGTGATTTCTTCTGTTGCCCTTTTGTTTGGAGAGAGGGCATATAGGTCTAACATTTTAAACTGGACATTGTGGTATATTGCTTTTCAAAGGCTTTACATAGATAAAAATATCTTCAGTTTCTGAAAGTTCTTGGATCCTCCTAATGCTATAGATGCTTGACACCTAAAAAAAATGGATTAATTTTCATTTCTGAATCTTTCTCTGCTGACCCCTCCAAACATCTTCCCCTCAGAGGAACCCTTTGCCTCTCCTTCAGGGATAGTCTCTCCTCCACTAGAATCATGTCTGAGAATATTTAAGGAGCAAGGCTAAACTATTTCTTTTAAAAAATCCAGGTTGCTAATTCGACTGTTCTGAACAACAATAATAAAGCTTTATATTCTGTCTGGTGTTTTAGTATATTTCAGTACCTTTCCCATATGTGACTTCAGCATCCCTGTGAAGCCCATATAGCTCAGGTGCTTTCTCCCTTTTCCGGAGAAGAATCAGAGGCTGAGAAGTTAAGTGACCCAAGGTCGCTGACATTCATGTAGCTAGGATTGGAACCGGATTATTTTAACACTTGCTCTTGTGATCTTTCTACTCCCCCGAAGTTTCTTATGAATGACTTACTGTCACAAGAGAGCTAAATACTCATATAGTAATTTTTCCTCTCTCAAATATTAGTGTTTTAGAAGGTTCTGAAACTTTCCACTCATGTCAGAATGTTATTAGTTGGGGACAGGAAACTTTCTGAGCATTTGCTTTATGTATATACATTTTTCAAAAAGATAATAAACAGTGACATGTATTGTATATTCATTACTATAAAGCAAACATTTCCTTAAAGAGGGGTTTGCAGTCATACTTAGTTGGTATTTCTCACACTTGCACACACTAGAAAGCCTTATGTCTTCTGATTATCTTTTGTGTCAGCCACAAGATGGTACCCTTGCACAGCCTTGAGAGAGTACGTGTCAGATTTTTTTGGAGAATTTGGAGAACTCAATAGAAATGAGATTAATCTTAGGTTAAATGTAGCTTGAATATAGAAGTCATTTTGCCCTTATATTCCAAAATAGACTAAAGTTGTTCTTCATTAAAGTTAAAAAGGAAATGTATACACACTGTAATTTGATATAACCCTTCTTTTTACAACCACTCTTGCACTTACCCTAAAAAAGCCAAATTTCTGTTTGTTCTATAAGAACATTATGATCTTTTCCACTTCTGTTGCAGGAGAAATTTGGGAGTCAATTAGGATTGATCGAAACTCTCCTTCCCTTCAAACCTGAGCGCGTTCCTCTCTTTTGGAGAGAGCTGATTGTAGGGGTCAGCTTTCCAGAAATGATTTGAAATCAGTTTTGCAACATGATAAATGACCGAGAATAGTGTCTTGTGTCAGGAGAAGATAGGATTTGCATTGAAGATCAAGCAAAGAGAGCAATCAGAGCATTATTTATAATAGTGAAAATTTAGAAACAATGCAAATATCCAATGATAGGGAATGGGGTGGAACAACTATATTAAGGCATATTGTTGCATATAATTAACAGCAAGTTGCAGAAGAAAATTTCGCCACATGGGAAAATTCTCAAGATTATTGTTATATGTAAAAATATAGATTACAAAACAGTATATTCAGTTGTGATACATGTATGTACATCTGTGTATATGTGTGTGTACGTGTATGTTGAGAGAGGTGAGTGATAAATGAGTAACTATGGTTCTCTCTGAAAAGTGCAACTCACTAGTTTTTTTAACCTTTGAGTATTATCTACATTTTTTATAATATCCTACTTTGTGTATGTAATCACTCATCCAGGAGATGGGAAGGCTCTGCTGCTAACAGAGGTCTCATTCCTATCTTTGTGGCCGGGGAAATGAGCTGCTTGTATTCACAGCCTCATTAGGATCACATAGTGTAGGGAGAAGGGATAGCTCTCCTAGAAAGGGGTGCCAGGGAGCAGATGCCATGTGTGAGCTTGGCCAGAACCAGTTTAGATGTCTTGAGGGCCTGTGTGAATGTTCTTTTAGGGACTGGTCCATAATTGTTTGGAAGTCCTTTCTGCGCTAGCCCGAATATTGGTTCTTTTAAAATATAAAATGAGGTGGAAGTTTCAGGATAGCCAAAGTGGACTACCAGCATCTTCCATCTTTTTGTTTTGGAGGGGTGGGTAGAGTAGCATGTGGGACCTAGAGAGTTTTGCCCATAATAGCCATTGCTTCAGAGGAGGACAGTTGTTCTAGCTCATTTTATAACTGCATTTATTGGTACAGAAATACTTGGTAGTGATGGCATATAATCAGAAGGCAATATCACTGAGGCAGTTTCAACAGGCAAGTCTTTCTCTGTATTTTAGTAGCAAAATTAAAAAGCAGAGGTATGCACTTGGGCAGAGATTTCTTATATTACGTGCATCCCCAATAGCTGTTTCATTCATTGCAAGTTGTGAAATGTATCTGTTAAAGATCCACACATATGGTGCAAATTGTTCAATAGTCACAATGTGAGAATTTCACGTTTTTTCCTCCCAGATTAGGAAAAATCATTTAATTTTACGAAATCTTTTTTAGGCCCCAGAAAGAGAATTTGGCTAGGGGTTTTGTATAACCTTTATGTAATTCAAATAGATTTATAGTGTACATTTATGTAATTCAAATAGATTTATAGGGTCTCAGAAACATATGTAGCTTCAACAGTTTGTCATCTTACAGCAGTGGTTCCCAAATAGTGGTTTGTGGATCATCTATATCAAAATTATGTGGAAGAGTTTTAAAAATCTCCCACTACTCCCAAATTCTGATTCAGTAGGTCTTCAGTGGGTCATGAGAACCTTCAGCCTTCCCCAAGTGACTCTGAAGGGCAATTGGGATAGGAAACCGTTATTCCAGACCACAGAGTATGGGAGCTGTTAACCACTCATCTTCCATATTTAATGCAATGTGTGATCAGTGATGTCCGAGAACAGTGTTCTGCATTCCCCAGATTCCATCATGGTACCAGGAAAGTCCAGTTTCATGTAAGCAGTCAGCATTTCAAAATTCATAAATTGCAAAACCCCATGTTTTCGTGTGCCTGAAACTCAGGGAACATAGAAGCCTCTTTTCTGGGGACAATGACTAGTTCTGAGATGTGGCATTTAATAATACAACTTGTTTTTTTCTTTCTGGCACATTTTTGCCTTCTGCAAACATTTTTGTAATGCTACTAATACTAGTCACTGCATAAGGCTCTGGCCCTGAGAATTCACTGTCCACCAGAGACTGGGGAAAGACAGTGGAGGCCTACTGTTATGTGAGGTGATTACTGCCACAGCGATGGGGGTGGGAAGAACATTGGTGAAATAAGGATAATAGCACCGGCTTCCTTTAAGGGCTAGATGAGCTATCTTAATTATAACATCTTTCTCATTCTTGACTCTATTTTTATGGTTCTCCAGGAAAATCATCTATTTTAGCAGGTCTGGGCACCTCTAAGCAATAACACTTGCAACAAGATTTTCTTCTTTTGATTATCAGACAGTCTTCTAAATTAGTTGAAAATAGGAGGCTTCCTTGAAGCAACTTCTTGAAGTTCAGTAGTAAGTGCAAATGCTGTTTGTTTTGTTTTGTTTTTTAATTGGAGAGTTACTGTACATGGATGGAATGCCTGGCTACTTTCCACTAGTGTCCTGACTACACCCTTTGGCCCTCTCTCTGGGGCAGCCTGCCACAATGAGATGTATCCTCTGACTCTTGTGGTTGGTAATATACCTGCTGGAAGCTGCTGGTAGGCTTGCTGTCTCTTCCCTAACCAGAGATGGTGGTCCCATCCCCAAGGTGGTGCCCCTCCTCCCTGCCTCCTTCAGCATGAACTGCTTGGAATGATAAGGTTTAGTCCTTATTTCTCCTGGGCTGGGATATGTCTCTCTCTGTCCACAAGGTCTGGGTAGTAACGTTGCTTCATTTCTGTCAAGGCTTTTCCATGTGTAAGAGGCCCCTGGATTAGAGGGAAAGATTCTGTTTTTAATTCTGCCTTTAGAACTGACAATTTAGAGTTTAATAAGACCAAAACAGAACACATAGTAGGCAATCAATAAGACTTTCTTCTCTTAGATCCAACTTTATAAGTATAATTTGGGGTTTGGTGGTAATTAGGATAGTAAGTGATTCCTTTTTTCGCAGTGAATGGTCAGCTACATAATTTGCAGGGCCCAGTGCAAATGAAAATGCAGGACCCTTGTTTCAAAAGCAGGGAAAAGTGCCTTAAAGGCACTAAAATATAAAGCTTTTTCGTTTCTTCCATAGTCACTCTCTTGATTTGTCATGGTGTTTTAAATGTGCTATTTAATATCATTCTAAGTAATGAAAAATTAAAAATTTAAGTTATTAGCATAAACTTTACCATTCATCTTTATATCATGCAATGCTGGTTTTAAATGCAAATATAAGAGCTTTTAACTCATATGCAGAATCAATGTAGTTATACAATTTGTATTTCATAGCTCATATATGCTTATGTATTATTCTTACCAGAACAGTGGAACACTGCATAAAACTAACTCAGCTTTTTTATTTCACTTCTTGATATGTGAACATTCTACTGATGCTCTCTACTTGATAAGTAAGAAAGAACTTAAAGGAAAAGGAACTAAGAGTTGCCCTGTCTTTTCCTTTCCTTTTATGTCATCATTTTCAGCATAAGCGATTGGCTATTCCAAGGAATAGCCAAGGAGTAACACAAATAAGAAAGGATATGATAAGGTCCTTAGTGGTTCGTATTTCTCACAATGTTATTGTCTTTTTTCTGCATTCAAAGCAAATCGTGGTTCAAATGGAGAGTAGCTTCTTTAAGCTGTCAGTTTACTTAATTGTAGATGTTAACATGCTTACCTTGTGCTTGCTTTGAGTCTTGCTGAACTTTCAGGCACATAAATTTGCCAGAATTCTGTACTCATAGGACATCACAAGTGCTATATGTAAGTGCAGCAACAAGAAACAGTCACAGACATGCATGTTGTATGTGTCTCTTCTGCTCGTGCTTATGCTCCATTTTTTCATCAGACTTCACTTACATATCAGAAATTCAAAGATAAAAATTAAAAATTAAAAATTTCAAGATGGCAGCAGAAGAGCATTAAACCAAGCATAAAGTCCGTCAGAGCACAGGGCCCTGTGCAGCTGCTCAGGTAGTATGCCCACAGAGCCAGAGCTTTGTGAATTCTTTCTAGACTAATTCCTCCTGCCTCAGGATGCTCCCAGCCACCTTTCTCAGCATAAGCAGAGTAGGTCAAATAGAAGTTATGCAGTCGCATCTTCAAAATAGTAAGGATCTTACAGGAAAGGAAGGGACTGGACCCAGGAACCTTTCCATGGAGGCTGGACTAGAAGGAAACTGAAACAGACCCAGGTGTGGCTGTGGCTAGACAAGGTGCAAACAGACAGGCAGATTTGAGTATACAAAGAAACAGCTCAGTTGGGTCTACATTTATTGTGCAACTCACAGAAGGACTAAAAAATGGCCTGTACTTTTGAAACAAAAGATCAGATCCCCAGGAGGACTTGAGCCAGGCAACAGATGTAAAATTCATTTTGTTAGAAATAGGGAGCCACTGAAAAGCATTAAGAGAGGTATAATAGGGTGATTTCCATGTTTTATAAAGATGACTTCGACCACAGTGTAGTAATGGAAAAACAAAACAAGGGGCCAGTGGAAGACTGTAGCTATAGTCCAATATCTAGTGGATCCCAATGAGAGATTAGCAAGGAGGGCCACACTGGGGGTGGTGGGATGTCCCAATGGCAAGTCCAGGCAGGAAAAAGCACCAGAACTACTCTCGCTGGGCAGGAATTTGTAGGAGGACTCCAGCCCTTGGACTGGGGTTTGTCCAGAGCAACACAGACAGTAGGTACATGGAAGCTAGAGGGAAAGAATGAACTCATATAGGCAGGAAGAGCCTGGAGCTTAGGACCAAGGTGGTATCCAGTAAAAGAAGTGGGGTGGGGCTGGGGGAACAGCTCGTGAGAGGGATTGACTCAGCATTTCCTGATAGTGCACTAAGGCTACTTAAAATCCTCCTGTCCTAGCCAGTCAAGATTTCTCCTAGTTATGCACTGAATCAACAGGTAGAAACATTGTGTTTCTTCTTGTGAGAAATAGAGGAGATGCCAAGCCTGGAAACCAGGCCTGAATATAGTTTATGTGTGAATCTTTTTAATAGCCAAACAAATTATATATTTTATATAATTTCACAAAAATTATATAATACATACAAGTAAAATGAAAAATTGAAGCAAAGTATAATTACACCCATCATAGATCACTGGTAACATTTGGAGGTGTTCACCTTCAATATTTTATCTTTGCAATTTTCTGCCTTAATTTATAAAAACTTGTTTTTTATGCTGAATTTTGTTTGGAGGAGTTATTTTATCTTTTAACTTTTGAGATTTCACTTATTTATAGTTCCTGTATATTCACATGTGTTTATCTCAAGTCCTCCTCCCTTGAAGCGGGACAAGGTCTGTTATTTTATTTTGAATTACCCAGAGCATTCTAATTCTGTTTTTAAAGTTTTCATGAAATAATAAGTCTTGTTGCCTAGAGGACTAGTTAGTTACCTGAGGAAATGTACATTAAGTATGGTCAATTTCTATTCCTTAGTTGAAATAAAGATATAATAATATATTAAAATTATTACGTATAAAATAATATGTAGTGGAATATATAGATGGGATCCCATCACTATCCATAGGCTGTGACTAAATCAAAATCCCTAAAGATCTTAACAATCTGGAATAATGAACCAAGTGAATCAAATCTAAAGAGATTTATCTAAGAAAGATAAGGTCTTAGGTTTACAACCAAAAATCCAACAAGAATCACAGAAGAAGTACACAACTCTGGGATGGGTGTAAAACCATGGCTCATAGGGAAGGGTTGGAAGAACAAGACTGCGTATCATGGGAAGTCTGAGAAAGTGGTGCCACCCACTTGTCTAAAGACTGTCTTATAAAAGAGGAGGCTTCTCATTGATATGGAAGCCCATGAAAATATTAACTTTTGGGTAACCATAACGTACTATTGACTTGTATTTTGCTTCTAGTCTCCAGTTCTTTTCACTGTCTCTTCATTCATATTCTCCTGCAATTACATGTTTCTTTTTTAGTTGTTTGATTTTAGCCTATGAACATAGGACTTTATCTCTAATAGATAAACTTTTTAGATATCTTGTTCATGGTTCTAACTTGTCAAGATCCTTTGGGATTATGATTTGGTTAGTGAGCATGTAAGGCAACTCTTCTAGTGTTATGCACATTTGATCAGCATGCCATTATTATATTATAAACCTTCATGTATGGTTGCGAAATAGACACTTAAGAAGGATAACGACTTCCTCAAGACCTTACAACTAGGGTGTATCAGAGCCTGGTCTACATCTAGGTCTTCTAATGCTGAGACTAATGTTCTTTCTATGGCACTGTACTCTTTAAAGAGAAATTTGAACTTATGGTAGAACTTACGGAAAAAAGCTCTAGAAACAACATAACAGAGACTTGCCCTTTGATTAGCCTTTTAAGACTTGCCCTTTGTTTGTGTTTGCTTTCATAAATATTTTCAGTCAATTCTTCTAGTAAATCAAGAGTTGGTATTATTGTTCTCATTTTACAGAAGAGAGAGAGGCCCAGGAAGGTTAAGTGTTTTTACCCAAGGTCAGAGAGCAAACTGGATAGACATACCAGTTATTGCAGAGAACGGTTAGGTTGGAAAAATGTCTTCCCTTCCTGAGATTCTTAGAATATCTTTGGGAATACTTCTTTAGAAGACCTAGAAGGGTAGCTGAACAGTCCATTAGAAATTATTAAGTGGGAGGACTTCAAGGTCCGATCTGTTAAGATACTAGAGAATCTTTTTACAATGTGCAAAAATTCTAAGATGAAGCCAATTTCCAGAGAGATATATAACAAGAAAGCATGTAAGCACCATTTGAGATCTGATTAAAAATCTGAGTCTAGTTCTTTACATTAAAAAATATAGCAATTGGAGAGAATTTTCAGGAAACAGAGTCATTTTGGGGAGCATTATTTGCTCTCTTTAATTGAGCCCTTGGTTAACACAAATGAGATTTTAATTTTTTTAACTGAAGAGCTTTGAAGAGGTCTTTTAACACCAAACAAAACATGTACCTTGTTTCAATATGAAGCAGTAAGTCTGTAAAGACCAGTTCCATTCTGAATTAGAACAATAGAACTTGAGAGCTAGAGGGGTCCTTAAAAATCCATTCTAGTCTATGCTGCCATCCTCTTCTTTTTAAAGATGAGGAACCAAGGTTCGGAGACATGAAGTAGCTTAGTCGAGGTCATCCATCAGACATAGGCCAGTGCTTGCTATAAAAATCCAGGTCCTGTGGACTCCTTACCCAGTGCTCTTTCTGTTATCTGCTTTGCAATGCTTTATTGCTTTTTGGTTGGGAAAGCTCATTGGTAAGGGCTTTCCAGAATGACTTAGTTATTTTCTTTGGAGATACTCAGAACATCAAAATGAATCCCTTTTAAAAAATGGGAGAACAAAACATTACCTCAAGCCTGATAGAATGATTTTAGGATATTGATGTTTTTATTGACCAAAATAAGCAAGAATTGACCATGGTTAATTTGGGCTACCTAAGAGGAAGCATCATGAAGTAGAAGGTCCATGGGCTTGGAATTACACTTGAGTGTGAATTCTGGATTTGACATGTTCTCCCTTTGAGCTGTGGCCAAGCTACCCAAATCTCTTTGAGCTTCATTTTCCTCACTATAAATTCAAGATAGTAATACTCTCCTTGATTGTGTTAAATGAAGATTAAATGAAATAGCAGATGTGCAAATATCTAGCCTAATGCCTGGCCCATATTTGACATACAATAAATATTACTTCCCTTTTTCCATTCTAGAATTTGCTTTCAAATTCGTTCTCCTAGTAAGTAAGTATAGTTTCTGTTTTAGACGGTAAGGATAAAGAGATGATGACAAGGCACAGTATTTGCCCTTGTAGAGAACATGTTTTAATTGCTTACATAAGCAATTACAATTGAGTGTCATGAGTGCTCAGATAAATAAATTCAGGCTGCTAAATGCAGCCTGGGAGATGTAGTCTAGAAGGGATCAAGAAAAGTCCCCTCAAGGTAGTGGTATTTAAGTTAAATCATAATGAGCGTATTACATTTAGCCAGATGAAATGAGGTGAAGATGTGGAACGGAAGTCACAATTACTCCAAACAGGCAGCAATCAAGTGTAAAAGTACTGAAAGGAAAGAGTGCAAGAAAGGTAAAGTGAGGGGGAGAGTGACAGTTGATGCAGCTGGAGAGGTGGGCAGAGGATGTATTTCGGGGACTTTCAAGCCATGGTAATGGTTTTGGAAGTTAATTTTAAGGGCAATGGAGAATCATTGGAGAACTTTATGAGTTCAAGAGATATGATTTTTGTCATTGAAATTAAAAGACTATAAATATTATCTCTCTGGAAAGGTGTAGATAAAGGCCACTATTCAAATGGCCTAATGGGATTACTTCAGGAATTGCCATCATCCTTTGTTTGTGGAATTCAGGGATGACTTTCTAAAGGAAAAGTGGCAGGGTTTAGCCTTTGTGCTCCACCACAAGAGGGAGCAGGTGGTCTTCCTTGGTCACATAATTTTTTTTTGTTGTTGGCCCATTGTCTAATGACAACATGGTGGCACTGGCAGTTGGATCAACATTTGGCCATTTTCCAGGGACAAGGCCATTATGGCAGTTGGTGGTTGGTGAATTTAGTCCCTGCTCTCTGTGCCCAAGCATATGTCCAGACCTTACTGACAGTCCTAGTCCTGGAGCCTCCAGCCAGCTCAGAACAAAGACTTAGTTTGAAAAGGCCTCTCCCTGTCACCATTGCAAGTACTTGAGCGTTTATGCTCAAAACAGCCCTCTGACAGGAAAACGTTTGTGTTCCTCTGGAATATGAAGGAAGGTTCATGGTTTTAAAATTCATGAATTGCGGGGAATGGAACGTTTCTTCTCTGAGTACAGGAAAGAAACAGAGAGGCTGTGTCTTCATGACACCCAAGCTATGGGTCATTTCAGGCGGGAAAAATTTAGTTAAACCAATTATTTGGCATGGTATAGACCTCTTTCCTTCTCATCCCAAGTAAAGATTGTAAATTTTTTTTCACTTTTCAACTTGTTGCACTGAATTCACTTGAGAATATTCAGGCTTAGGCAGCCAGTTGAAGAAATTCAGTATTTCTTTTTCCTATTTTAAATTATTTGAAGACAATGATTTGGACTGGGTATCTGATCACAGTAAAACACAAAAGTTTCAGGTGGCTTGATTCTCTGTGGTTGGTTTAAATATAGCCATGAAGATAAGATAGAGTTTTGGAAAATTGTGGAGTTTATCTTTATCCATCCTTTTCACCCTTTCTATATTCTCTTCTGCCTCCTTGGGTTCATTTCTTCCTGTCTTCTGGGTGCCCAATACCTTCAAACCCCAGATCAGACTTCAGGTCCCCACCAAAGCATTTCCAAGGATCTCTATTGCCCTGCCAGTTCTCTCACAAATACTTTTGTATGAAACCTTAAAATCTCTGAGTTTGAAACAAAGAAATTCGATTAAATTGATTTTCTATAAGATTTTAATAGACTCTAATTGCGAATGTAGGAACACTCAGTATACTCTAGCTCCTTGACCTTTGGGAGCAGGATGAGTGTTGCATTATAAAAGATTCTCATAGCCCAGATGAATACTTGATGTTAGCATTTTAGATATTTTTTTTTAAAAAAGCACAAAGCAATTTTTTCCCTATATTGTGGAAAAGTAATACTCTGGCAGTTGTTGGAGTAAGATGAGTTGGAGCAGGGCTTCTCAGCAATGCAAGTGGGTAGTCATCTAAGTTTGGTGCTGTCTTTGAAGTGTCAACTTTTGTCTATTCACATGAGCAGATGAGAGTGATAAGATGCAACACGGGTTCCCATTATATTTAATTTGATCTTTCTTATTTGCATATGATCTTGTTCATATGATTAAGCCATCTCTATTTCAACCGTCTTCTCTTTCCCACACATAACGCTTAACAGCATGTCTGTGGAAACTAAAACTACTGTTTGATGATACTGTCTGGGAAAGACCTACAGTAACAGACACAATCTTCTAAAGAGGGAAATTTCTCTTTTATAAAAAAAGTCATCTTGAAAGGACATGGATTTTTTTCCTGAAGTTAATAATAGCTCATTTTTTCACTCCAAAACAGAAAACATTTTATAGTTTTCTTACTTAAAAGGCAATACATGGGAAAGATAAATACTGTATGATCTCACTTATATGTGGAATCTTAAAAAAAAAAAACAGACTCATAGAAACAAATCAGATTTATGGTTGCCAGAGATAGGGAATGGGGAATAGGAGAATTGGGTGAAAGTGGTCAAAAGATACAAACTTCCAAGTATAAATAAATTCTGAAGAATTAATGTACAATATGATTACTATAGTTAATAATACTGTATTGTATGTTTGAAAGTTGCTAAGAAAGTAGATCTTAAAAGTTCTTATCATAAGGGAAAAAATTACAAATATGTGAGGTGATGGATGTTAAACTTATTGGAGTAATCACTTCACAATATATACTCATCAAATCATTATGTTGTATATCTTAAACTTATAAAAAGTTATATGTCAATTATATTTCAATAAAACTTGGGGGAAGCAATGCATGATAGTAGCATGAAACTATAAAATATATATAAAGTGTCAGAAAATATAAAGAAGAAAATAAAAAGATAAGCATGATGCCATTTTTGGAAAATAATCACTGTTAAAGTTAACTTATTGGAATATTTGAAACTTTTAAGATATTTTTCTATGTATACATAGACATTTTTCAAATAGATATGAGCAAAATTATATTATACCATCATTTTAAGTGGGAGCACAATTCTTTTACCATCATTTACTTAAGCAATGTAACCAATCTCCTATTAATGGAACTGTTCACACTTAAAATGGCCAAATATTGTACCCCGAGATTTATGCTGGCTCAGGATACACCACACACTATTTTTGAAGAAAGATTTTGCTATGTTAACTAAAAATGCTATAGTTCTATCTAGTTTTTTAGCATTAACTTCAGTGAAAGAATCAAAGGCCTACAGAAATTTGGAGAGGGATTGGCTATTTTGGTTGGTAATAGTTCTTCAGTAGACTCAAAGATATCTTAAAATCAGATGAGAAAAATCGAGTTTCCACTCTCATAAGGAGAGCCTTGAGTAGTCAGTCCATTCAGTTTTCAGCTGAGGTTTAATCCTGGAAGGGCAGATTTTATGACTTGACCATACATTTCATGTCAACAGTATATTTTCAATATTTAGTACACAAGTATCTATAGGAATTCTATCCAGAGTTACCAAAGAGGAATTTAAGCAGAGGATTAAGGAATATAGAAACCTCTTTTGCAATGTTGGACTGGGAGTCCTGCTTTTCTTCCTTATACTGAGAAGACAATTAGAGCCTACATGAAGAATTGCCATAAAAGGTTGTAACCCGGTTTATTAACCTCAACAGCCATCCAGCCCTTGTGAGATTATCTTACCTGGTACAGCTAAGGGAATAAAGTTCATGGCAACCTATTACAAGGGTTGATCAATGGCAGTTACATATTTATACGTATATATTTTCAGAGCAGAATAATTAAATGTTTTTATTATGAGTAGAGCAAAGATACAGTTGAAAAACCAGTATATTTAGAAATGTTGCTGAGTACCTATTTATTGAGAGTATGTATGATAGAGATAGAAAGAATCCAATCTGGATTAAATAGAACTGGAGAAGCTGGCCACTAAGGTGCCTTTCAATACTAATAGATCAGGTACTAGGAAACATCTCTTAGATAGGATTGTTGCCATGGCAATATAGTAATCCCCCACCCACCCCACTCCTGGCCATCCATGGTTTCATTTTCTGTGGTTTCAGTTACCCACAGTATTAAATGGAAATTCCATAAATAAACAATTCGTAAGTTTTAAATTGCACATTAATCTGAGTGGTATGATGAAATCTTGTGCCTGGGATGGAAATCATTCCTTTCTCCAGCATATCCATGCTGTATAAGCAACCTGCCTGTTAGTCACTTAGTAGCCATCTCAGTTATCAGATCGACTTTTGTGGTTTTGCAGTGCCTGCGTTCAGGTAGCTTATTTTTCTTAGTAATGGCCCCAAAGTGCAAGAGTAGTGATGTTGGCAATTGAGATATGCCAGACAGTAGCTGTAAATTCCTTTAAGTGAAAAAGTATGAATATATAAGAAAAAACATAGTATATAGGGTTCTAGGCATCCACTGGGGGTCTTGGAATGTATACCACATGGATAAGGGGCCCTACTATAATGTAGAATTTCTCCTCCAGAATTTGTGTTTGACTTTTAAACTTCTTAAACATTTAGGCAGTTAATCATTATTTTTTAAAGATGAGTTAATTTTGATCATTTATAATAAAGTTCTCCAGTTACTTGGTGATAAAGCAATCAAGTAGTTAAAACTACCTTCACTTTATTGATTACTTCTGTTCTTGGTGTTTTTTTAGATCAGAGCTGTCTCTTGGGTTTGATGGAACTGATCTCCAATTTGCAGAGTAAATAATGGACTAGCATCCATCTCTTTTCTCTTTATTGTCTCTTTTATTTTCTCCTCTTCCCCTTTTCTTTTTCTTCTGCCTTCATCTTCTCTTTACATTACCAGTATTCTCCTCACCTACCTTCTTCACCTCTCTCCTTCCTTCCTTTAACTCCTGAAATTCTACTTCTTTCTGATCCAGTCTTTCAGAAATTCGGCATCTTTTATGTTTTCCCATCATTCTCCAGCATAATAGTTGGGTTTTTGGCAAGCTCTCTAGGTCCTGCAGAGTTTTTTGTTGTTATTGTTTAGTGAAGTGATATGTTAAGAGCTGGATCCCTAGCTTTTCTGTGCTTTCATGCCATCTACCTCTTGAACATTACCTGAGGGACCAACACATGCTTTTGATCACAAGAAAAACATCCAGACATTGCCTCTATGAGGTAAGATCCCTTTCTCATTGGAGTCTTTGAAGGTGGCAAACACATGACCATGAACAATTTTAAGGGAAATTCATCATGAAATGCTTGTTTTGAGTGTTGTTCAGAAAATAAGCTGTTGCTATAGGATTTTAATGAAACTGGCCCCATGCCAAGATGGAAAGCATGTGGTCATCAACTACAAAAGGAGCTTCAGCTGAGAGGGCTCATTTGGGGATGAAAATTGTCTTCCTGTTTTCTTACTACATCAATGATACAGCAATTTCTTTTATAATTTCCAGTCGTGCACAAGCCAGTCAGCAGAAAAATGAGTTTCCTTTCCCCCCTAGCTGAGAGAATATTCTTTTAAAAGAATGAAAGAAAGATAAAAAGAAGGAAAAAGGAAAAAAGCGAGGGAAAAAAGTTCATGGCAAAAACAAATTTAAAAAATCCTCTCCCTGCCCTGGTTTCAGAGAAAAGAGATTAGTCTGATACACAATGACTTGTCTTAGGTTTTGTCTTAACAGTTGCCTCTCTAGGTCCACAGAGTTATGGGGGGACTGATGAACACTTTTTAGTGATTCAATATTGGATAAGTAAATGTATCCTCCTTCACTGACCATTTATCTCTCACTTATTTCTTCTTTACAAGCTAGAAAGAGAATATCAATTGATCGTTGGAATTTCACTTAGTTTTTTCTCATTAAACTGCTCACATATATTATTTCTTTTGAATGGGAAGAAAAAAGATAACATTCCAAAGTTGCAAAAACAAAATAAAAACTTCAAAGTTTACAAGGTCCTTCTCTTTACCGTCAGGGAGGGAGCTTCAAATCAAGCTATAGATTTTCTACTGATGTGTAACAAATTTAAGATGTAATAAAATCATCATGTTACAACAGATCAGGAAATGTGGTTAGGAGCCTTCACTGACTTTCGATGCCAAGCCTTCCCATTATGTGTTTGTGAGGTCAGAGCCAGGTCAAATCAGAACTGCTTATAGAGTGGCTAGGGTGAGAATGTGGGGATCCAGAAGCTTGAGCTTCTACCCAAGATCTATCCAAGGATTGATGCTGGCCCCTTGGATGAGTCACCTAGGGAAGAATGGTTCAACAGCACATCATTGTAAATTTAAATCTTCTTGAATGTAGAACCTTGCTGACATTTGGAATGGAAAAGGAAGAGACCAACTATCAAATCAATTTTCTATAACTGTTGTCTTGGATTGAGTTTCCCAGGAAAGGTAACAACCCCTTTAAGAAAGTAAGGAAAATAAGATTGGACAGAAGGAGAAATTGAACTGTGATGCAATTGCAAGAGAGGTTTCAGTCAATCCCTGGGATCATCAGAGGGGTTCCTTCTTCAGACAAGAGGACCAGGCCTCGGTACTCCCCTACATCTACCATTCATTACATAAACGCTGACCACAGGGAGGGATGTCACTTTGCATGATTCTACTGCTTTCTGTAGAGGGCAGTTTCCAAAGAGGGGCAGCTGGAAGCTCTCAGCAGCCACTATTGCCAGCAGCAACACTCCTAGGAACAAATATTTCAGCCCTAAAATAGGGACCTAAGGTACTCCACAGCATCTAACAACAGCTGTGTTGAGTTTTTGTGTGTGTGTGTGTGTAACTCTTGATAGGTGTTGCAAAGTGAGCATCTTGCAAAAAGAAAATACTAAGATTAGGCTAAAGGTGTTGAGACAATGCGGGAATGAGGTCAAGACACTTCAATTCTGGCTACTGGGGAAATAAAGCTATCAGAGGTTTCTGCTTTCCTCATGCCTTGTGCCTCCCTTAATAGTTTGTCAGCTCCTCTGCCCCAGTGGCATCTTTCCCAAACATACACGACTAGGAAATGCCTATCAATGAGCTAGCACCTCCTTTAAAGCACCCTTCAAGGCATCTGTACCTCAGTGCAGCTCTATCTGTGCCAGGCAAAGGCAATTTAACACAATTTTAAGAACATAGGCTTTGATTCAACTGTTATTGGTTCAAATCTCAACTTTGACAATAGCTATATGACCATGAACACAGGACTTACTCTCAGCCTTAATTTTTTCACTTGGGTCAATAATATCAATTTCATGGAGTTTAAGGTAAAAGATAAATGAGATAATCCTTGTAAAGGGCCAGAGATGGTATGGTAGATGCCAAGAGTTTAATGCATATCAGCAGTTATTATCTAAATGATAACAATTTAATATTACTATATATTTGTATTAGCATTATTAACCAACCATCAACCACATCTGTCTGAGCTAATGAGTATGTTTTTTGGGGTACCAGATGCACATGGACTTTGGAAGAGTGATGATCTCTCTGAGATGGATCACATTTTTTTGTATAATAACTAAATGAAATCAGTCTTGTGCTCTTTTATTGTTATTCCTCTTCACTTGTAGAAGACATATTTTGACACAGAGCCTTTTGATAGCAAACCTTCTAAAAGCCAAGGAATGGGTCAGACGCTTAGGTGATGCCTCTAGTGTTTCTCAGCTGCTGCTTCCTTGGGAGCAAACAATGCTGTCTGCTGAAGGCAAGTGCCCTCATTTATCATAAGTAGGCTTTAATTTTTGTAATTCAAGTTTTTGCAAATTATGGTATTCCATTAAAATTTTATATGTCTACAAAATTTGTCTTAGCATGGAGAAAAGTAACAACACATATATTGGTGCTTGCTTTTACTTAATATCAGGATTAATTATTTTTTAAGGTAAATATTGACTGAGGTAGAGACTGGACAGCCTGCACTTCTCCGTTCAATAATTCTTGATGTTAACGTCAGCAGAAATCAATGTCTGCTTATTGTACTCTCAAGAGCCAAAGCAGGGAACTCTACCTTTTAAAACACATTTTAGTTCTAAAATTAAATTAAAACCTAGGTCTTGGTGTCTCATGGGTACTGTGTACTCCAAGTTCTTTCTACAAATGTTAACTAAAACATTTATTGGGTCTGTTGCCTCTGTCACCAGTCAGAAACTATTATTCCTCTGCAGATGGAAGGGGATCATTGTAATGTGATAAAAGATGAGCACCAGCTACTCAAAGGAGTCAGCCAGAGAGATTGTAGGGCTTAGTTTCATAATTGTAGAAATAACAATCAGCCGTCTGTCCTGATCTTCACGTGAAGGAGGACAAGCAGCTGTTTCTGATTGCCTGAGGATACTGGTTCCAAAAGCAGTTTGAGTGAATGTACAAGGTCAAAGCAAAGGAAGGAGAAAAGGTCTGATGAGCCACATGTCACTTCCAGCCACTTCAGTATTGGAGCCAGTAAGATGTTGTGAAAAAGCAGGTACATGGGGAAATTCACATGTATGCATCTATAGGTGTGCACAGTTGTGGGCATTCCTGGACATTTGGGATTTGGTACCTACCTGAACAACTGTAACAGTTGACTTGGTTGGAGGGAGCCACTTTCAACCCCCAGAGAATGGTACTAGGATGACAACCCAGAATGAGGTACTTGTAACCTCCCTTTGGTGAACTATGCAAGCCTCTGTCTCTATAAACTGCCATAGTCTTACCAGATTGAAATGTCAAGGATAGGATTAGTGACAAGAATTAAGGATCTAGGGACCCAGCCATCTCCTGAACTGCAGCTAGCTTGGAGGATTTTGGAGTGAAGGTGTGGAGGCAGCAGCAGCAGAGGTTGCCTATACTGAGTTCTGTAAGATGACTCTGGTTGTTACATGTTACAGGGATCTTTTATACACCTAGCTCATCTGCTCTAAATAGAGACATCACTGTATAGGATTGTCTATGTGAATGTCAGTCATACTATAACCAAAACACATACGTGTACACATACACATGTGCACACACATTTTGTACACACATATATACCTGTGTGCTTATCCCTCTGGAATATTTATAGAATGACTACTTCACTGTATGAAGTGTATCAGGTCTATATTAATGTGATATTGGGCTGCAAAATTTCTAATCTAAATAGGTAGACTGTGAGAACTATGAAAACAACATTTTTTTTGTTGCTTTTGGTCAGTAATGTATCCCTAGCACCTAGAAGATTGCCAGCACATAGTAGGTGCACAATAAATACTTACTGAATGAAATAGGTAGTATTTCACCACTCGTAACAGCAACACCAACTATACTACCAAGAACATTTCACCAACAAACGAGAATTTCAGTGGACAATGAGCTGTTCAATTTGGGAAGGTACTTAGCACATTGCTTGGTATGTAATCCTTAATTATTGAATGAATAGATCAATTTTTATATTAGTCTAGTTTTTTAAATTACAAAAGTAATACTTGGACACGGTAAAAGAAATATCAAACATTAAAAATGGTATAGAACAAAAAGTAGAACTCCTTGTCAAACTCTGGCTACTAGTCTCACTTTCTAGAGGCAGCTAATATTTACAGTTTATGTGCCCTTCCAGAAATTTTCTGTGTGTGTGCGTGTGTGTGTGTGTGTGTGTGTGTGTGTGTGTGTGTACATATACACATATACACTGGTGGGAACATACTCTACACACTGTTCTTTTGTCACCCTTGCTTTTCTTGTCTTGGTCATTTTTCCTTATCAGATCATATAGATTCACTTCAGTTTTTTTCAACAAAGGCATAATATTCATAGTATCCACCATGTAGGTGTAACATATCTTATTTAATCATCCTCCAGTGGCAATAATTTGCTTTGCTCTGACTCATCTGCCATTTCAAACACCATAACAGTGAACATCTTTGTCATGCTTCAGGGGCACCATTGACACAGCCTCAATGGAAATGGTGCATCCTGACCAGACATTGTGCAGCATGGTGACCTCGATCCTTATACTTAATTCTTTGCATGCATGTCCAAGTATTTCTGTAGGATAAATTCCTAGAACAATTGCTGGATCTAAGACTAGGCTCAATGTAAGTTTTGATATCTAATTCCCAGAATGTTGAATATTAACATGAATCAATTGAATCATTTGAAGGAGTCTGTATTAGTCAGGGTTCTCCAGAGAAACAGGATGTAAACACATACACATACTATTGGTTATGTTTGTGTGTATCATATATATGAGGGAATTTATTATAAAGAATTGGCTCATGTGATTATGGATAATGAAAAGTCCCAAGATTTGCAGTTGGCAAGCTGGAGACTCAGGAGAGCTGACACTATAGTTCCAGTTCAAGACCAGACGCCTGAGAACAGGAGAGCCAAAGGTATAAGTTGTAGTTTGAGTCAGAGTCTGAAAGCAGGAGCTGGATGTCCTAGCTTTAAAAAAGTCAGGCAGAGAGAGCAAATTTTTTCTTACTCAGCCTTTTGTTCTATTCAGGCCCTCAACGGATTGGACAAGGCCTACCCACATTGGGGAGGGCAATCTGCTTTACTCAGTCTACCAATTCAAATGTTAACCTTATCCAGAAACATCCTTACAGACACACCCAGGGTAATGTTTAATCAAACATCTGAGCACTCTGTGGCCCAGTCAAGATGACAGATAAAACTAACCATGATAGAGTCATTCCCCAAAGATTTAAAATGCAAAACAAATGCTACTCACATTATTAATGTAACGTGAGACTAAAATATGACTTTTATTTCTGTCCTGTTTGCATAAGTAAATGCACTAATTATCAATGATTTGTCCACGTTAAATTTTTTTTTTTTAGATTCTGAGTCTTTGCAAGTATAAGATTTAGTGCCAGCGAATATATTTCACCTTTTAAAACACTCATTAATAAATTATAGTAATGCCAGCCCTAGCTCCTGACATCATGCTCACCTGTGAAAGTCCAATTTAACCTTCCTTTTATATATGTAATCTTGCAAACATCTGTGGTCATTTTACATCCAAAGGACTTTGGGATCAAACCTTTAGAGATTTCTTTACTGATGTTTCTCAGCTTTTAGTTCATCAGCAAATTCCAAATTCATCTTTGATTTTTATTGCTATAAAGTCATTCAGTTTTATTTATAAATGAAACAAGTGGCCTTTGACCACATACTCTTTGCAAAACCTGATGCACTCTGTTGAATCTGCCATGTTCCTTTTGTATTTTAAAAGCAGTAGCTGCACTAAAGATAGCTTGACCTTACCGTGAGAAATAGCATTTATCATGAAACTTGGCAGAGACTTCAATTTCCTCCTGTTTAATATCTGTCAGTCATTCCCATTGTCCAGGAAACATTCTCTCTGCTCTCCATGTGAAAGTTGTTATCTCTGGTGGCAGATACAACTTCTCGGGGACCAGATCATCCTCATTTCACAGCTCAATCACACTGCATTGCTAGATCCCCATGGAAAACCAATCGTGTTTTTTAAACTGTGGTTGGACAGTTAATAATGCAATAGGAAGACACTGGATCTTCTATACATACCATTAAGTTATTGCTCACTCCTGCTAAATTGTGAGCCGGCATCTCTGACCCTGCTGCTGAACCTAGTGGGTGTAAAATAGAGGCTGAAATGAAAGGAAGAGGTCTTGTTTATCATAGCAAAGTTTGAGCTGGAAGGGACTTTAGGCTTTGTCTAATTAAAACTCTTCATTATAAAGACAAGAAAGCTGAGGCCCAGAGAGGTAAACTAACTTGGCCTAGGCCACCCAGCTCATTGTTGTCAGAGCTGGGGCTGAAAAGCATATAATTTTATTAACCAATTTAGCTGATGTCTAATTTGCATACCATAAACTACATAGAACTGAAGTATCCAGCTGATGCATTTTGACAAATGTGTAACCATATCTGTGTAACCACAGTCAACACACCAATCAAGATATAGAACATTTCATTACCCTCGGAAATTTTCCATGCACTTCTTTCTAGTTGGAAAGGGGATTTTCGATTCCTAGTCTACAGTGTTTTTGCCACCAATGATTTTTAGTAGTATATAGGTACACTCATAATTTGATGAAAAGAGCCCAAGATTGGAAACGGTATATGGATTCTCATTCCATTTCTTGTTCAATTAACTGTATGGTATTAGGTGGCAGTTTTGCTAAGTCACTAGCTATTATAGGATGTGGTATGAGTTGAGGGGAGGGGATAGATTGTAAAGGTGACAAAGCTTTCCTTTGGTTCTTCCTACCTTTTTTTTCTGAGATCTTTGTTATTGTTCTTGGGTTGTCAAGGGTCACTAGTGCTATCTAGTTCCCACTTCATTCTGTACTTGGTTTTGACCTACCTAGATACCATTACAAAGTAAAATGAGTAGTCTATTTATATCGAAGTATTAATAACTTTGTTCCTGGAAGTGCTTGTACTTAATAATCATGGTGACTTTTATAGTTTATCGGGACCCACACTCTTTTGGGCATATGTTTAGTACATTATATACATTGCATAAATGGGTGTTACCTTATAGGAGCCCTATAAAGTTGTTGGATTTTCCATATGCCAATCTGAAGCTCAAGGTGGTTAAGTCGCTTGCCCACAGTTGCACAGTTGGTAAGGAGCAGAATTTGCATTGGGACCCAGATCTGCTCAACTCCAGAGTCAAGACATTTGCCATTCTGCCACCCTGCCTCAGGAAACTCTTTAAGATGATAATACCTTTACCCACAGAAATGACTTTGAAGGCAGAATTTGAGGTGGCATATCATCTTGGAGGAAGAATGACATCTGACCAGAGATCTCACGGACTACTTATGCATCATAACAGTGCTGCCAATGAGGTGGTTCTTCTGGCCCCAGGACCCCAGTGAGAGAGGCCTGGAGAAAGCCCTGTGAACACTGTACTGCTTCGCATGAGAGCAACTATTTGTATAACTATGTCTGGGACAATATAATGCACTGGGGTTTTGGCCTTGATAAGATGGGGCAGGTAGATTCTGGAGGGCAAGCAGAATATATTTATAGGCAATATTGTCTATAAAAAGTGAGATTCCAGGCCAGTGTGTAAGTATGTTAATTATAGCAAAAGGGAAAGGAATCATTGCTTATACACTCAAGTAAGTGACTCTAGCTAGGGACCTCATACCTACTAAAGGGGTGCTGTGTCCCTCTCCTCACAGCATAAAGGGAGGTGTCCTGGTTTAAGGGTATGAGCTAGATCTTATTCACAAAAAAATGCTTAGGAAGTTTTGCCTGAGAGAATACTGGAGTTTTAGTTGGGGTGCCTAATTTCATTCATATATTTTTGTTTGTCATTGTTCGATTTGTGGGTTTAGTGTAATATTCTTTTTTAAAAAAGTCCTCTTGTCTATTAACAATTTTCCTTAAGTGATATAGAGAAGACTGTGAGAAATAAAAGCAACTCAACAGGACAGGCACCAAATTAAGTACAGCACATATAATTCAGAACATATTTCTCTGCAAAGGGGATAAGCAGTCTCCAGGAGAAACAACTGAGAACTATTCCACTGTGCTGTTTAGGGGGAGGGGTTTGTGTCTGTCTCAAGAACATCCCAGACTCTAGCCTACACCTGATTAAGGCCTTTTTTTTGGGAACTTCTTGACCTTGGACCTGCTGAGAGACATACACACACTGCCCTTTGGGTAGTGCCCAGAGGCAGTTCTGGAAATGCCTTCGTCATTGCTGAGCTGGGCTGAGTCCAATGACGAACACTGGCCCCTGAACTTTGGAAATGTTGAGGCTCAGTAGACTTGATTAGTTTTGGTGCTGGTGAACTCTCACACCTCCTTCTCAGCTTTTAAAGAAAGCTGCCTGAGGTCAGAGGCCTGAGACTTCACAAAAGCAGATCATATAGCAAGCAGTTTTCATGCACAGCAAAATACGGGAAGCTTTGATGGGTTGCTTGGCTATGGAAGTCTACACCCAGAATATGGTTTTGCCTGGTCTGTGGGACATAGAAGTCTTGTTGCCTTTTCCAGGACAAAACTCTTGTCAGAGTCAGAGAGAAATAGAGAGGTCGTGTTTGTTCACTCAGGGATCAAAGATGAAACCAAGTCTTGGGAGGTGGCCGCCATACCCCAGGCTGACATAACCTTCCAAAGAGTTAACTGACCTCCTGACCAAACCAATGAACCAACAAACCTCTAAGTATTGGAGCTCTGAAGTACTGCGAGGATCCCATATCTCAGCCTGAAAGGTCACTATTTACACCTGCTAAATGTGTAGAAAACAAGACTTGTTTTGCACCCCATGGGAAATGTTTTTCTTTTAAAGTTCACAAAGTCTTTCTATGGTTCACCAAACAAAGAATATTTATTTTTGGCCAATTTCTCAGAATATTCATTTATGACCAATTCATTCTTTTATTTTTTATTTTTTATTGAGATATAATTGACACATAACATGATAGTAGCTTCAGGTGTACAACATAATGATTCAATATTTGCATATGTTGTGAAATGATCAGCACAATAAGTCTAGCTAACATCTGTCACCAAAGATAGTTACAAATTTCTTAAAATTTAATTAATTTTTAAATTAAATTTATTGGGGGTAACATTGGTTAATAATATCATATCATTTTCAGGTTTACAACATTATTATTCAACATTTGTATACTGTATTGCATGCTCACCACCTGAAGTCTAGTTTCCTTATATTACTACATGTTTGACCTCCTTCATCCACTTTACCAGCCTCCAACCCCCTCTCTTCTCTGGTCACCACCATTCTGTTTCTGCATCTATGAGTTTGTTTTTGTTTTGTTAGGTCATTTGTTAGTTTTTGTTTTATATTACACATGAGTGAAATCATAGTTTTTCTTTTTTTCTGTCTGACTTATTTCACTTAGCATAATACTCTTAAGATCCATTTTGTCACAAATGGCAATACTTCATCTTTTTTTTTATTGTGGTTTTACCCAGAATATACTCTACCATGCATCAGCCATCCATGTTTCCATGTCCTCACAAAGACCCAAGGTGACTTGTGAGCTATTTTTAATTTGGAGATCAATGACCAAAGGACCTTGCACAAAGAGCCCAGTGTAATTTTAGTAGTCACAGGCCAACCTCAGGTTTTCCCCCTTGTTCCTTAGCCATATCCCCATATGACCTTGAGTTGTTGTCAGAGCTTTACTGATGTTAGCAAAACTCAGCACAAAGGCTGCGTTTTTTATTTACGATGAACCAAGATAAGCTTCTTCTATAATGACAAAAATCTCCTTTTTCATCCTAGTTGTGAATCCAACTTCATAACATGATAGTTCAAGTTCACACTGAACACTTTATGAAAAGGATAATATTATACAAAACAATCTTGCTTATTCATTTTTTAACCAAGAACAGCATTGACACTCTAGCGGTTAAATCAAACTTTTCAAATCCAAAACACAACTCAAGTAAAAGCACTACTAGTTTTATTTTTCCTCTAGATTCAGAATTCTGAATTTTTTGAAAAAGGGAACTGTGCATTAATTTTCTCTGAAAACGACCTTTTTGTGCTTCATATTTCTAGCTCAGAGATAAAATTGGATTCTTTGAAGAGGTTCAGAAACTACTTTTAAAAACCTAAGGCTCATCAGTAAATGACAGAAGAGTCTTTGAGTACCACTTTATGCTCCCTAGTTCAAGGGACCACAATATTTTGTTCAAAACAAAATCATTATCATTTGATGTCCATCATTAGGCAATACAGATTACATACTTTTTGCTCTTTTTGTCCATGAAAACTTCACCAATTCTGATCAATTAAATGGAAAATTCATTTTCAACCAGTGTAAAATCTGAATAATAAAGAATTCTTAGAGAAAGGCGTTTTTGTTTGTTTTTAAATATATATTCTAATACTTTGTAATAAGCTCAAGCTGCATTTTCTGAGACATGTAAAAGTATTCTCCTCACCATCCCCCCATCTTGTTTAATTTATTTTAGTTTTTGGAAATTTAAAAAACACGGAACAATATGAGAAATAATGAATAACCTATATGCCCAGTATCCATTAATATTATATTTACTTTTAGTCATTTTTAATTAAAAAATAAAACATAACAGATCAAATTGAAGTTCTTTTTGTTTCTGATGCTTTGTCTTATTCCATTCCCAAAGACAGTTGATGTTATAAATCTAAGATGTATTCTTGAACTATTTTAAAATAATTTTTATGTGCATACTTATATGTTAAAGTGCAATATGTATTAGTGTATGTGTGTTTTTTAAAAATATACATGAGGAATAGTTTATCCTGCATATTTTTGTATATATCATCTTATAAGTTGCTTTTTCTCATTCAACATTGATTTATTCTTGAGTATCTCCATTAGTGGATGAGTTTTATTTGTTTGTATTATGGTATGTGACATATTTGGAATCACTTATACTATTTTAGTTTGTTTTTGTTTGTCTCTTTCATTTTGTTTACTTTTTCCTCTCTTCTCATCTTCTATTGAGTGGTTAAGTTTTCTTTATTTCCTCTTCTTTCTTCTACTAGTTTGAAAGTTACACATTCTATTTCAAGTCCTTTAGGAGGTACCTTTAAAATTTTTTAATACACAAATCACGTCATTTTAAAATAAATACCAAAGTTAATCTATATTCTCCTTCTAAATAGGTAAGGAATTTAGCACCTTTTATTTTTATTACAAGCAACCCTCTCCCATGTTACTATCATCTAAAGTCTTAGTTCTATCTTATTTTTTTCTTGTAATAATTTTTTATTTTTTAGTTACAATTGACATACATTATATTAGTTTCAAGTATACAACAGTGATTAGCTATTTATAAAACTCACATATCTAGTTTTATTGATCATCACAATAAATCTAGTACCCACCTGACATCATACATAGTTATTATAATATTGACTATATGCCCTTTGCTATACTTTATATCCCCATGACTATTTTGCAACTACCAATTTGTACTACTTAATGTCTTCACCTTTTTCACCCATTTTCCAACCCCCCTCCCATCTGACAATCATCAAAATGTTTTCTGTATGTATAAGTTTCATTTATTTATTTATTTCATTCTTTAGATTCCACATGTAAGTGAAATCATAATGACGTATGTCCTTCTCTGTCTGACTTCACTCAGCACAATACCTTCTAGGTCCACCCATGTTGTTGTAGATGTCAAATTTCCTTCTTTATGGCTGGATGATATTCCATTGTATATATGTATCACCTCTTCTTTATCCATTCATCTACTGATGGACACCCAGGTTGCCTTCATATCTTGACTATCGTAAATAATATTGCAATTATTATGGATTCATGTGTTCCTTCAAAGAAGTGTTTTGGGTTTCTTCGGATAAATACCTAGAAGTGTGTTTACTGGGACCTTCTTTGTCTCTTGTTATAGCCTTTGTTTCCAAATATTTTGTCTGGTATAAATATTACTACCCTAGTTCTTTTTTTTTTTTTTTCATTTTCATTAAATATCCATTCCTTTACTTTCAGTCTGTGTGTGTCTTTCAATCTGAAGTGACTCTTTTGTAGGCAGCCTATGTAAGGGTCTTGTTTTCTTATTCATTCAGACATGCTATGTTTTGATTGGAGAATTTAATCCATTTACATTTAAAGTAATTGTTGATAGATATGTAGTTATTGCCATTTTATTATTCATAGTTTAATCTTTTCTTCCTCTTCTTCTTCCTCTTCTGCTTCTGCTTCCTCTTCTTCATCATCCTCTTCTTCTTTTTCTTCCTCTTCCTTTTCTTCTTCCTCTTCTTCTTCTCTTTCTCCTTCTCCTCCCCATCCCCCTTCTTCCTTCTCCTTATCCCTCCACCCATCTCCTCCCTCTAACATTTTTTGTAATCCCGGTTTGGTGGTGATGAACTACTTTAGCTTTTTCTTGTCTGGGAAGCTCTTTATCTGTACTTTCATTCTAAATGATAGCTTTGCTGGATAGAGTAATCTTAGTTGCAGGTCTTCGGTTTTCATCACTTTGAATATTTCATGTCCTGAAAAGTTTCTGTTGAGAAATCAGCTGACAATCTTATAAGAGCTTCCTTGTAGGTAACTAGATGCTTTTCTCTTGCTGCTTTTAAGATTCTCTTTTGTCTTTAACTTTTGGCATTTTAGTGATGATGTGTCCTGGTATGGCCTCTTTGGGTTCATCTTGTTTGGGACTCTCTGTGCTTCCTGGGCTTTTAAGTCTGTTTCCTTCATCAGTTTATGGAAGTTTTTTTTATCATTATTTCTTCAAATAGGTTTTGAATTCCTTGCTCTCTTTCTTCTTCCTCTGATTTTCCTATGATGTGAATGTTGGTACACATAGTGTTGTCCCAGAGGCCCTTTAAACTATACTCATTTTTTGAATTTTTTTTTTCCTGTTGCTGTTTTAATTGAGTGTTTTCTGCTAGCTTATATTCTAAGTTGCTGATTCATTCCTCTGCTTCATCTAATCTACTGTTGATTCCCTCTAATGAATTCTTCATTTCAGTTATTGTATCCTTCATTTCTGACTGGTTCCTTTTTTAAGTTTTCTATCTCTATTTTTATGCTTTTATCTCTTTGTTAAAGTTCTCACTGAGTTCATTTACTCTCCTCTTAAGTTCATTGAATACCCTGATAACCAGTGTTTTGAACTCTGCATATGGTAGATTCTTGTCTCCATTTTGTTTAGTTCTTTTTCTAGAGCTTTGTTGTATTCTTTCATTTGGGACATGTTTCATTGTCTCCCCATTTTGGCTACCTCATAGTGTTTGTTTCTATGTATTAGGTAGGGCTGCTATGTCTCTCGGTTTTAGTAGAGTGGTCTTATTTAGTAGGTGTCCTTAGGGGCCCAGTGGTACAGTCTTCCCTGGGCACCTGAGCTGGGTGCTCAAAGTGTGTCTCTTATATGGGTTGTGTGAGCCCTCCTGTTGTAGTTGAACCTATTTAGTCACACAAGTCCAAGTTTAGAAGGGCTCCATAGTTGGTTTAATGCTCTACTGTCACCATCTTGAAATTTCTAATAATTTTTGAACAAGGGACCCTTACTCATTTTGCACTGGACTCCAAAAATTATATAGTTGATCCTGGTACTAGGGAACATCCTGGGAGACAGGAAGAGGAAGTAAAAGAAAACTGACTTTTATTAACCCTAGGGCATTATGGGTAAAAGATACAGGAGAGAGAGTGAGACACATGGATTCTACTTCCCCCTTGCCCCAGAAAGGAGGATATTATATGACTTGAGAGGAATACCAAAGGTGGAATCCTTTTGTCTGATTTAACAATTTGAACTCTGGAAGAAGAATTCAATACTCCACCTCCAAAACCAAAATACTAAAGCAATCTCAAAGAGACTTTAAAATAAAAATGTTTGTAAGATTTTCAAAGAACTGTATCACAGTGGGATTGTATATTTACTCACGTGGTACTTAGGTAAACAGAGAAAATGTATTTTAAAGAAATTTTCTATTGTCCAAATTTCATTAGTAGGTTCCATCTATATAAAAGTAGGAAGAAAAATCTAGATTTTAAATAAAAGCCAGTAAACCTTGTCCAGTGAAATAATGGAAACAGTCCTTTTAGGCTTAATTTTTATTCTTGATTTAAACATGCCCAGTTGCTCAGATTTCTGCTAATTCTCCCTTTGCTATCCCAGGTGGTGACTATGTTTGGGAGAATGTAGCAAATATAGCTGTGTGGTGGACCTTGAATGATGGAAACCACTTCCTGAGGATGGTGAACTGGTAACATAGTAACCTTGGTCCCTGATAACACTGGGAAGATGCCATATCAAGCCCTGGATAGTCTACCTCCTATGAACTTCTTTTAGGTAAGAAAGAAATATATTTCTATTTTAAGTGATTATTATTTTAACTGTTCTTATGTGCAAACTTATTTCTAACTAAGTATCTATAGCTGCTTAGGCTAATTCTAATTTTTTCACTATTATAAGCTGTGTTGCACTTAGTATACTTGTCTAAACATCTCTGCACATTTGATAAATTTTAGAATATATTCTTTGAAGTTAAATTATCAATTAAAAGAGTTATAACCATTTTTTATTGTTTTGTGAAATACTTTACTTGGAAAGGCATTCTTAATGGAGATCCTCCTGGTCCATGAACAAATGGAGTGGAATATGCATCCTGAATGTGTGGGACACTGACTGGCAGTGTGATACTGGGAAATGGTTAACATAATGTGGAAGATGTAGATGAGAGCCAATGTTCCCCTTTCTGTTGTGGAAAAATCTCAAAAGCTCCAAAAATCAGACCAGGGAAAAACCAAGCAGTTCACTCAGAGAGAAGGAGAATTCAAAATTTATTACACACGATCACAGACTAGCTAGTGCTCTGAAGATCTGGGCAGTGGGCTCAGCTGAAATATTCCCTTTATAGGAAAATTTTACATAATCTGATTGGTCAGTTTGAACATAAACTGTTACAGCAGGAGTTGCTATGCAGATTTTAAGTAGTAACATACAGAGGGTGGGAGTTGCTATGGGTAATCAGTAAACACAAATTGTTACAGGAAGCAGGAGTTGCTAGAGTACAGTTACAGCAAGGTGGTAGGGAGCTCTTGAAGGAGCTCTTGCATGTTGTAAATATAGTTACAGAAAGCAAGCATATTTATAGAAGCAGAAAGCTGATTAGTTTTTAATGAAATTCCCCAAATTTCCTCCTCATGTCAAGCTAAAACTCTACTCTACTATTCCCTTTACTAGAACAGCTAATGAGTTAAAGTCAAAATTATAAAAGATGACCCAATAAAATAGTTGTGTTTCAAGGTTGTCAGGTAGTTATTTCATTTGACTTAAATTGTAAAGCAATAGACCGCCCACTCCCACTGCCCCGCCAAAATCTACTATGCTGGGTCCATTTCCTTCCATGATTTTAGTTCACTCTGGGGCTTGGCCCAGTCAGTTTCAATTGAGACAGTGGGAGAAGCTGGCAGAGTGCAGGGGTAGTGAGTGGTGCCTAATACTAGGCTATCCAGAGAGGTCAGCCTCCAGGTGTGTGTGGGAAATGAAGAGATCTGAGATCAGTTCTACACACACTGATTCTTCCTCAGTTGAAAAGCCATGCTCTACCAAAAGATAGCCCAAATACTCAAGGAAACCCAAGGTCTTTCGATAGCTGCTACAGACTTTTGTGAGAACTAAACCATAGACATCACTTGCAGCAGATTGTTAAAATCCAGCCCGATGCCAACAGATTCTGGTTATCTGGGTGTGGGCTGGAGACCAGAAAATAGCATTTTAAACACGCACGCATAATGATGTTGATGTAAGTAGGTGTAAACCAAAGTCTGAAAAACATTGGTTTTATGGATTGTTGTCTCAAGACTTTATGAGACCAACTTGTGAGACCTTCAGATTTTATCCCTGATTCAGCTTCAGAAGGTCTGGACTCCTCCATCAATATATGGATAGCAAACACAGGCCACTGTGTGCAAATTCACTGGCCAAGCTCTTCCTCTCAGTGTCTGGTTCCAAAGCGAGGCTTTTGATACTAATGAGATGCTTCTTTTGTTCCAGGCCTCCCCAGCCCCATCATTGCATTGCAGTCTGGCTTTGAAATGTCACTCTGGTGTCCCTTGCTTAGGAAACTTTGCTGTATGAAAATTCAATTTGCTTCACCTGACCCTAACTGTGCCTCACCGAGGCAAATCATGTGGATGGGAAGCAACAGGTTTGCAGAGGCTCTTTCCCCTAGGAAAAGAAATCCTAAACACTGCACACATTTGGTCTCTAGGAGGTGCCAGCCTTTTGGAAAAAGGACTGTTTATGTAACAGAGCTTGGCAGTTTGAGTGGCTGTGTAAATGTCATTCTTTAAAAATAAAGACGAAACTCTCAGTTAACTCAAACAGGAGCAAATTAAAAAGTAGGGTGAAACATTTATTTCATGAACACAATTCATCTACTGTCTTTGGTACTTCAAAATAATACCTTTTTTCCAAATGATAACTGGCACCCTCTCACTGGCTTTAGCTAAGTAGTGACAAAACAACAGATCAATTCACTCACTTCAGTGAAGAAGAAAAATCCAGTCAGTTAGGATGGGCTTCTTGTGACTCATACATCTGAAGACTGAATCCTTGCTATGCAACCTAACGTATAAGCCAAGCCACTGAAACATGACTGAGATGTTAAATGTATCCCCCAAAATGTATTGAGGAAGTTTTATACTGAGAGTCTCAATTGTTTTTAAACTCAAAAGATGATTATTTTTCCTTATGAACTCTTCAGGAGGGTCCTTGAAATATCAATTTTCAACCATTTTAAGGGTGTGTCTATAACACACAGATACCTCATGTGAGGGCTTTGTGTGTCCCTTGTGCTACTGCAGAATCTCAACTTTAGCTTCAAAATGGAATAACTTAGGAGGCTTTTAAAAATCCCAAGGCTCAAGAACATACCCTAAACCAATTAAATAAGGCTCTGGAGGTTGGATCCAGGCAACAGAACTTTTTAAAGCTCTTTAGGTGATACCATGTGAAGCCACCTCTTTTGTTCTTTCACTTTCGGCTTACAGCTCTTTCCCCTGGAGTTCAGACCCTAGTCCCTCAGGCTGGTTGCAGGGACCAGTCTTTAATACTCACACTTCTTTCTCCCAGTTTCTTTCTCCATTGATTTTTCTCCAAACTTTATGCAGACTGATTCCTAGTGGGCCCATCTCCAGTATTTTATGCCCATTATCTCAGACCTGTCTGAAATCCAATGGTGGCTATATCCTGACCTCAAGCTTGAGACCCCACCAACACAGTAATTGATTGATAGATATGAAAGATAGCCCATAGATTGTCTAGTATGGTGGTTTCCAAATACCAGCCCAGGGACTAATTCTTATCTTGAATAAGAATTATCCAGGGAGCTTATTAAAGTAGACATTTCTAGGCTCAACCCCAGTGAATCCCATTCAGTAGGTCTGGGGAAAGACCTGGAAAGCTGGGTTTTAACAAGCTTAAGGTTTTGTAGGAAACTGAACTAGTCCAGTGCCTCTAATACATAGAGGTAACAGACTCTCAGAGGGGATATGACTTGTTCAAGGTAACTTGGTTAGTCAGGAGAAGAGATAAGAGTAGAATCCAGTATACTGACTCCTATAAAAAGAAGTCATGCTATGGAGAAATACAATTTTTTATTTCAAAAATGTTTAAAGATCTAATAAATTTTCTTTCCAACCTTATCCACATTAAGGAAAGAGCAAAGCATTGTGGAAAGTAGGATCTGGGTTCTAGCCCCTGCTTAGCTGTGCAGTTTGGGGGAAGTATTTTCATCTTTTGGAGGCTTAGGTTCTTCATCTTTCAAATGGGGTAGAACTTATATTATACGGTTTTGTGAGGATTAAATGATACAATATATATAAAGGGCTGAGTATAAAACAGTACTGAGTAAAAACTCAAAACTAGTTGCTACTGTTTCTAGTATTATGATTACTATTTATGTTACTCAGCACTTGTCTGGCTTTGTGATATGGGAGAAAGAGAGCCAGAATGATGGCCCAAGAGAGATCCACCATTTTCTTTTAACTTGGCGATGCTGAAGGCTCTCATCCAATTCAATACATCTAAAAAAAAAAGATATCTGAAGTTTTTGTTAGATATACTTTTTTGTTTATAAATAAAATATGCATCATTGGAGAAAAGAGTAGAAATGTTTAGAATTACTGGAAAATATTGCTTTCAGCCTTTTAATTCAGAAATATGATCATACCATACATACAATTTTGTATCTTTATTTTCAAATTAGTATTATATGTACTTTTCTCTGTCATTAATTTTTTTACTATATCACTTTAATAGTTGTATGATATCCAATCATATGGCTGCATTTAATTAACCGTTTTCTAATTTTTAGATCTTTCTATTGTTTTGATTTGTTACAGTAATTAACACTGATGAATGTCTTTGTAGATAAGTCTTTTCCTAAGTTTCTGATTATTTCTTCAGCATTGGGACCTTTCGGGTTAAAGGATACGCACTTTTAAAGATTCTTGCTAAGCATTGCCAAATTACTTTTTGGAAAAGTTGTACCAATTTGTTTGTGCACCAGAAGTTAGTTATACTACCAAATTTGAGTAATTTTTTCTAATTTCACAGGTAAAAATATTATCTAATTTTGGTGCATTTAAAAACATTAACTAGTAATGCTGGATTATTACATATTTACTAGTCATTTGTATTCTGTCCCCAGAGAATTATCTGTTAACATGGTCTATTTTTTTTTCTTGGAATTTAATGTTTTCCTTGTCAGTTTGTACAAATATTCATATATAATTGACATGATTTCGTAGACCTCTCTTCATGATTTCTTTTAACCAATATATAGTGCAATAATATATTAATTTATTTACTATCATAAAGGTTTACCTACTAAAAGAAATAATATACAAATTATATAGGACTTGGGGCATTAACTCTATACTGCTAAAGCCCTCTGTTTCCCATAAGTGATGACTGGGTGTAATGGCAGAGTTTGGAGTTAGATGGACCTGGGTCCAAATTCTGGTTTTGCCACTTACAGGTTTTGGGATCTTGGTTTTGCTATTTAATCTTTCTGAGCCTCATTTTCTTTTTCTATAAAATGGAAATTATTATGTCTAGTTTGTAGGGTTCATGCGAGGATTCCAAGAGATCATGTTTATATAAACACTCTAAAACACACATCAGGGTCAGGCACCAGAAGTGGTAACAATAATACCTATCTATTGAGGGTCCTGGCTAGGACTGACACCCCTGGTGTCAGTATTGGTGGCCTGGCTTGGCATAGTGGCTTCGGCCCTGTGAAGTAATTTCAATGCCAGTTGCATCGGCACCAGGGATTTAGTGGACAGTCTTGGCCACAGAGATATCTAAAAGGATTCAGAGCAGAAGAGGAGGAAAGCCATGGATGCTACATGGCAATGAAACTATGTGACATACTGTTTGGAGATTCCTAAAATTAGGGCAGGGAGAGGATTTTGCAGTGGGCCAGAACCAGAGAAATATTTTTTCTACTGCTATTCTGACCCCACTTTACTATCATGCTATATGGTTCAAAGATAACAAACAGATGGGGAAATGGAGGTCCACTAAGGTGCAATTACTCACTCAAGATTAAATAGCCCATCACTTTCAGACACAAGTCTCCTGACTCACCAATTACTGCTCTTTTTTCTACATCTCCTCATCACCAAGGAAATTTCTGAGTCAATGAATTTTTCGATTAGGTGGTCATAGTACTGTATTAACTACTTGAATTTCTTATAACTAGATGCAAACACCAAGGAATAGGATGAGTGTGTAGGATCACTCAGCTCCCTCACCTTGTTCCTTTAAATCTGGTTCAGTGGGGAAGGGGAACTTAGGGCTCCTCAGCAAAGGACATGGGACCCAGGGGAGACATTTTTAGATCCCCTGGTCTAAATGGATCCTGATATTTCGGGTTTAAACTAACCCCCTATACAATGTTGAAAGTGCACGCTGTTTAGCCCTGGGGCTATCTATGGTCCTACAGTGAAGATCATGCCCAACATAAGCTGGGCTAACACCATACCTGGTGGGGTGGGGATGGACCCCAGAATCATTGCATTCTGCCTCTGTTTCCAACACCTGAAGCCTTTGTCTACACAAGAAGCATTTAGAGTTGAATTCACTTCAGACGATTTGAGCAAAAACCTTTTGCAGAATGGTGTTGCCAAAGTTATTTACTAAATCTAGTCAGTAATTGAGGATTTGCTGTAACTGAATCATTTGGTTTAGCTGTCTACAATTAATTAATCAAATTCAGAGATTAATTGGCATGCAGCTTTATTTCACTTTGTGATGTAGACTTTGATTATCACTGGAGGTATGTCTTGTTTCTAATTTGTTTTTATTATGGCAGTGAGACACTCAGTAAAAATAGGTGGTTAGAGGTTTTTGTTCTGATAGCTGTTTACATTTTAGTTGCATTTGAGGAAGTGGACATGACTGCCCATGGCTGGCCACACTTTTGAGGGTCAGAAGTAGAAAAGGGCCATGGATACCTGCAAATGGCTATCTATAGTGTCTTTGTGCAAATGGCTATCTATAGTGTCTTTGTGCACAAGAATGAATGCTGCCTCTCTAATAGTCGTTGGTGTAGATGAGTGAGTGAGAGAGTGAAAGGAGAGGACAGGCAAGGCAGTTGGGGACAGCGACTGCACCAGGCCCTTTGTTCACTGGGCCAGGTTGGATTGTTTGGTATTCACCTAGGTAACCTGTTGCTAGGAAGATGACAGTAATTTCCCCATGACAACACTGGAGCAAGATCCCTGGCTTTGCAAACGGGGCCAGAAAAGTCTACCCTCGAGTAGCCTGCTGCTTAATGAGCATGCATTTGCACTGCAATCATTTCCAGAAGGTTGGAGGGGGCAGAGGTCACTCGCCAGCTTCCCAGGCTCTCCTGGCACAGGCTCCTTGACAACTCACTTTTCTCCTCATCCTTATACCCTGGAACTGCCTGGTTTTATAGCTGCTTGTTTTGAGCTGCTTCTATCTATTCTTTTTAATTCGTGGAAGGACTGAATATTATATCCAGAAAGTGCATTGAGAAACAGAAGATTGGAAACTGCCTGGGACTTACCCTATTCAGAAGGTCTTTCATGTGTTTCCTTGGCTCAATTTATTCACCTGTAAATGAACTAATTCCCGTTTCTCAAATTCGACTGAACACATATGAGATCGCACTGCCGAGTCACACTTGCTGTAACTGTTGGTCTTGAGATTCAAATTTAACCACCCTGAATAATTACCATATTACCTGCCTCATGAAGAGGTCACTTTAGTTTCTAAATGCTAACAGGAAATCTAATTCTTTCTTCTTTTTGCAAGGGTTGACAGAGCAGACATGGCAGTAGGATTCCGGGTAGAATTTGAGGAATTTAAGAAGTTCCCAAAGCAAAATGTTCTTCCCTGGTGTTGGTGTGCCTCCAATTCCACCTTTTGGTAAAGCATTATTTGGAGCTTTATAATAGTATAGTTTCTCTCGGGAGGAAATCTTCAATAATTCTTGGAAATCATGGGGAATCAAAACAGATGAGGAAGGTTCCTCTCACCTCGTTGTGTCACAATTATGTCTAGAGCAGCCCTTCTCAAAGTTCCAAGGGAAATTAATAGTATTACTTGATAAAAGAGTCTCATAGCTAAGTTTGTTTGGGAAACATTGGATTAAATCAAATTGAACAAGTCTTTTTTTTCTGCAGCTCCTGTCAGAGATTTTAACATTTAAACATACAGTATGAACCATCATCTTCTTTTCCTCCTCTTCCTCCTCTTCTTTCCCGCTTCACCTTCTTTCCCCCTCTTCCTCTCCCCCCTCCTCTTTTTTTTTTTTTTTTTTCCACAGAGCAGCTGGCCTTTCGGTCAATGGATTGGATTCCGGACACTAGTTCAAAGTACTTTTGAACGGTCATTGAGCAAGATCTTGTTCTGTTACTCTTAACTGCTCAAAAAACATTAAAATCTCTTCCTGTCTCTCAAGATGATATTATTTGCTAAT
>NW_011889082.1:1026459-1048738 GCF_000151845.1 Pteropus vampyrus
CTTCACCTTCTTTCCCCCTCTTCCTCTCCCCCCTCCTTTTTTTTTTTTTTTTTTTTCCACAGAGCAGGTGGCCTGTTGGTCAATGGCTTGGATTTGGGAAACTGGTTCAGAGTAATGTTGAAAGGTCATTGAGCAAGATCTTGTTCTGTTACTCTTAACTGCTCAAAAAACATTAAAATCTCTTCCTGTCTCTCAAGATGATATTATTTGCTAATTCCTTAGGAAATGGAAGCCATTTAAAAAATGCTTATTTTTAAAATTTGTAAAATGGGAATAATAATAACCTGTCTCATAATGTTGTTCTGAGGATTGTAGGAGATAGCCTAGATAAAGCAGCTGTCACAGAGTGGACGCTCAATGTAGATGACACCTGCTTTAGTACAGTTAACTCAAAGATTATAGAAATTTCTTTCTACCTCATCTAACAGTCCAGAGGTGGGTGGGCTACTTAGGGTAGATAGACTGCTCTCTGCCCTAAGAAGTCATCCAGAGACCCTGGTAGATTGATCTGCTCCTCATGGGACTCCCATCTCTGTGTGCAAGGCTGTTACTGTTGTCTGTATTTCCAGCCAACAGAACAGAGGAGGGAGAGAAGATAAGAGTAAGTGGTTTTGTTAAGAAGATTCTGTGGACCAGAACTTAGCTACATGATCATACTCAACTACAAGGAAGGCAGGGATGTTAGTCTTTAGCTGAGGAACCATGTACTTATCTCAAACTTGGGGGGCTTATATCACTAAGTGGAAGAAAGTGATAGTGGATATTGAAGTCCAGTTAGCAGTCTCTGCCACAAAAACCTGCCCCAATTCTACACTTAGATCTAGGAAAGAAAAGTGCTGTCAGTAAATGTTGACAATTAAGGTCTGAGTGTCGATCTTGTGGTATTGGGTTGGAGTATTTTCTTCCATTTTGGGGTTCTACTTCAAGAGATTTAGACGAGTTGGGGTGAGTTTGCAATACTAACCAGGATAATTAGTGATGAGATGTGACTCTAAGGCATATGAAAAATCCTTGGAAGAATTAAATATATTTAACCTGGGAAAGAGAAGATTTAGGATTAACAGGATATCTATCTTCAAATACATAAGGACTTTCAAGTTGAAGAAGGGTTAGGATTAGTCTGTGCAGCTTCAAGAGATAAAGACAGGGGGGGTCACACTTCAGTCTCCCAGATACTTTCCTCCAGATCCCCACCCCAGTGTGCTACTCTACAACCTGGTCATTTTGAATGTCTTTGTGCTTCTTTAAGGAATCATATTTTCTATCACTTCTGGGCCTTTGTATTTCCTGTGTTTGGACCACTCTTCCCACTGAGATCTTCATCTATTTCCTGCTCATCCTTTAGGTCTCACCTTAGATATTCCAAACTTTGAGAAACCTTACCTAACATCCAAGTCTGTGTTCATTATCTGTCTTCTATGTTCCTATGGCACCCCACATTTCCTCATCATAACTTTTCACACTCTTATCATAATTGTGTAATGAGTGGTATTTACCACTAACCATTCCCACTCATGTATATAGTCTCAGGGGATTTCCCTATCATTCCATCGTTTCTCTGAATGTCAAAAATGCCACTCTCTATTTCAAGGGACCAATGAGATTCTGAGCTGTTGAAAAGTGGGAGTGAGGGAAGTAATGGTAGTTTGGATGGTGTAATGGATTGACTAGTGTCCCCCACAAAATTCTTATGCACCTGGAAACTTAGACTGTGATTTTATTTGGAAATAGAGTCTTTGTAGGTGTAATTAGTTAAGATGGGGTCATACTGGATTAGATGAGCCCTAAATCCAATGATTGGTGTCCTTATAAGAAGAGGAGAGTACACGGAGAGACACACACACAGAAGGCCATGTAAAGATGGAGGCGAAGATTAGGGTTATGTTGCCATAAGCCAAGGAATGTCTGGGGTTCCAGAAGCTAGAAGAGGTAAGGAAGGATTCTTCCCTAGAGGCTTCAGAGTGATCATGATTTACTGATACTTTGATTTTGAACTTTTAGACTTCAGAACTCAAGAGAATAAATTTTTGTTGTTTTAAGCCACCTAGTTTGTGGTAGTTTGTTACATTAGCCCTAGGAAACCGATACAGATGGCCCAGGGCAAGGTTGGCATCCTACTAGACCATCTTAGTGTAGCATTCATGTAGCAGTCAGTAGAGGGTCCTAACCATACAGCAGTGGGAAGAACAGATAATATGATTCTTCAGCGCAAGTGACGTGCAGTGCTTGCTTGAATGGCAATAGGTAGCAACAGGCAGGTATCACCTTAGCTCCCTCCTGGCATATGAAAAGTTTCTCAGTGTTGACTCCACTTTTTCCAAGTTATGCCCTGAGTCCAGTCCCTTTACTCAGCAAGCTTCACCCTTTCCCATGTATGGTCTTCTACTTCACCTCCGCCTCACTTCCTAGCCCGGGTGGAAGTCATTTAGTTTCCTTCAGAACTTAGACTGGATCTTTCTCTTCTCAATCTACTCTCAAGGCCTTAACTCTACAATAATGGTTTTCAAAGTGTTGGACCCTAGACCAGCAACATCAGCATCACCTAGGAAAGTTTTAATGTACAGATATTCTGGTCCAACCTAGACCTACTGAATCAGATACTCTTGGAGTGTCCCAGTAATTGGCATTTTAACAGGCCCTCTAAGTGATTCTGATGTGCACCAAAGTTTGAGAACGGTTGTTTTCTACCTCGATGTTTTGGGGGCCCTGCCTCTTGATTTTCAAGAAACTTTTCTTCTCTTGGTAGAATCCAGACATTAGAAATCAAAAGAATTTGGCTTTCCAAACCGTTGTTCCTGCTGTGGGCTTTAGGGGCCTACACTGGGTTATTGCAAAAGTAAATTTTGACAAATGAACAAGACAAACAAACAGAGACTCATGGACATGGACAATGGGCTAGTGGTTACCAGAGGAGAGGGAAGAGGAGGGAGTGGCAAAAAAAAGTTAAATAAATAAATAAATAAAATGTTAAAAAAAAGAGTAAATTTTGGCCATTTCTGCTGGAATAATCCTAATTTTTACCAAAGATATGTGAAAAGTTTTGGCTGACTTGAGGGAGTCCTCTTCAAGGAAATATGGAAAAGAAAAACAAATATTAATATTTTAATATGTTATCTGACTATATTCATTTCTTCATCTGTATCTCTATCTAGACTGTAAACTCTTTGAGTGCAGAGAATGTTTCAGTCTTATTCACCATTGTTTTACCAATAGCTGGCTGTGGGCCTGGCCACTTGTCGAACAGATGAAAAAAACTAATAAATTATAGAAATTGTGAGTTTCCCACCACTGGAGGTATTTAAGCACAGAGTAGTTGCTACTGGCAGAAGAGGAGGTTCACATATCAGATAGGTGGTCAGACTAGATAGATTTTAAAGTTCCATCCACCTTGGAACACTGTATTTCTTTATTATAGGACTGTGCAGAGATAGTGAGATTGTGCAGTACTTGGCACAGGGTCCTCAGAGAGGTTTTGACTTACATTCAAGGAAACTAAGTGCCACTGAGGTGAAAACGTCTTGACCTCAGTTTATTTGTCCACACAAGTGAAAAGATAGGCAGAATGGCAGGCCCCTGGATTCCACCCAGTGCCGCTTGTTTAGCTATGTTTTCCTGAAGTGGGAAGCCTGCTACTAGTTAGTGGGTAGAGTGAGTTCTTGTCTGATTTCATTCAACTAGAACTCCAGGTGGACATGTGGCCAAGCCATTCTTTAGGGGCCAACATATTATTTGGGCTACCTTGGAGTCCCCAGGGGAGGCCTAGAGAGATCTTTTTTGCTCTTGCTCTCGCCCTCTGAAGCTGCAAGGAGTGAGTCAGTCTTGGGCTTCTGGTCAGACTCTATGGAACAGAATTCACTGGTACTGAAGACCTAGATTAGCAGCATTCAAGGTCTTTCCCATAAGCAGACCACATGACCAGAAGATCATATGTGCCGGACTACACGAGCACTATATTGATAACAGTGATGAGTGGGGAGAGAGCAGACAACCCTCCAACATGTCTTCAACATGAGTCATGTGCACAAGGAAGCTTTCTTCTCTCTGCTTTCCTTTCGACCAGAATCCTTCTTAAGGCCCAGATTCATTATGCAATTTCAGTGGAAGTTAATTTGAACAGCTAAACATGAAACAGTTGATTCCATTGGGCATCAGGCACATTGGTTATTGATCACAGTCCTCAGATATACTAGGAGGAAAATGATAGATAAGAGGAAGGTATGCCCAGGTCAGGGAGCCACACCTTGTCTGTGGGTCACATGTCATATGAGGCTGCTGCTTTTGCAGAACTCCTGGGGCACCATTGCCATCGACTGCAAAGTAGATGGTGCCCCCAGGAGTTGTGCAGTGTGGTGACACTGATCAAGCTTTCATTCAGTGAGTTTGAAGGCCCCAACCATCCAGCTTCACAAAGCAGGAAGCTCAGATGTATTTGTGACTCCTTCTCTTTCATCCTTCACATGTCCAAATTCTGCACCCAGTTCCAATGTGGACTTTTCCTCGTACTTCTGTTGTTCCTCATTTAGACTACTGAAATAGCCTCCTAACTGGTTTTCCCACATCTTTCTTTACTCTTCTTTCCAAAATGCAAATCTTATCATGATATCCCAACCTCCTTCTCTCCTTCACTCCCACGCCCAACACTACTCTAAAGATTTCTCTTTGCTCTGAGGACAGAGAACACTGGTTTGAACATGGCCCCAGGCCCTGATATCTCTCCCCTGCTCACCTCCCCAGAATCATCCTGTTCTCTTTGCTTTTTCAGCTTCACCACTTTGTTCAGGTCCTGGAAACCTGCTGTTCCCTCTGCCTAGGACATATTCTCCTCTCACATCCACTCCACTGCATCATTAAATCTCACTCATTTCTCACTCTCAGCTCATGTGTCACTTCTTCATCTGACCTCCTTGACAATGGATCACATTGTAACCTCCATTTATGTGGTTATTTGTTTTATGTCTGTCTTCCCCATGTGACTTTAAGCTTTATATCTTGTTTAGTGCTGTATCCCCAGAGTCAGCACAGGGAACTTGATGCATCTTAGTTGTTGTTGAAGGGATCACTTTACCCTTTGGTGAAGAAGAGGGAAAACTTTGTCACTGTGAGAAGTCAGGCAAGCCCATAGCCACAGATCCTCCATGACGATCCCTTATATCGTTCCAAATCAAATCCTACACTTCCTTTCTTTGCAGATGCTTCTAGCCTGAGTATGTTTCCAAATCTCCCTTGTTCTTGTCTTCATTGCACTTACAAATTCCATTTTTTTAAATTGCAGTAATAAATACATAACATAAAATTTACCATTTTAACTATTTTTAAGTATATAGCTCAGTGGCATTAAGTACATTCACATTGTTATGCAGGTATCACCACCATCTATCTGTAGAACTTTTTCATCATCCTAAATTGCCACTCTGTACCCATTAAGCAATAACTCCCCCCATCCCCCACCTCCTGGAAACCACTATTCTTCTTTCTGTCTCTATGATTTTGACTACCCTAGGTACCTCATATAAAAGAGAATCATGCCATATTTATATTTTTGTGACTGGCTTATTTCACTTAGCATAATGTCCTAAGCTTTATCCATGATAGTATGTGTCAGAATTTCCTTCTTTTTAAAGGCTGAATAATATATGTACGCATACACATCACATTTTGTTTGTCCATTCATCTATCTATTGGTGGACACCTGGGTTGTTTCCACCTTTAGATTTTGCAAATAATGCTGCAGTGAACATTTGTGTATAAAAATATATTCGACAGACTTTATTTTTAATGACATGCTATAATTGTAAGATCAAAGGATGGTATCTCCCTCATCTTGGTATAATAGTTTCTTGAACTGAGTATTTTTTTCTCCCACCAACTGTCTGCTAAGCCATTCACTGAGCTGGCTCCAGGTTAGACATTCTCCCATCTGAGAAATTAAACAAGCATAGTGAAATTTGTGCCTCAAAGGGACTAATACTTGGATAAGGAAATAGGTTCTGTGGAGTTTTGAATACTATTTCATGTATTCTTATTTAATCAGAATTCAGAGAAGGGGGCGATTAATGTGGACCTGAGTGTCAGAGAAGGTGTATCAATTTACTACTGCTGCTATAACACATTACCAAAAACTCAGTGATTTAAAACAAAACAAATTTATTCTTTTAAAGTTCTGGAGACCAGAGGTCTAAAATCAGATTCACAGGGCGAAAGTCAAGGTGTCAGCAGGGCTGTTTCCTTCTGTAGGCTCTGAGGAAAGAATTGGTTCCTTGCCTTTTTCAGTTTCTAGTGACCTGTATTTTTGACTTGTGGCCCTTTCCTCCATCTTCAGAGCATATCACTCCAGTGTCTACTTCCATCATTGCATTGCCTTCTCCTCTGAATCTGACTCCTCTTGTCTCCCTCTTATAAGGACCATTGTGATTACATTAGGTTTACTCAGATAATCCAGGGTAATCTCCTCACCTCAAGATCCTTAATTTAATCATACCTGCAAATTCCCTTTTGCCAAATAGGGGAACATTTACATTTTCCAGGGATTAGGATGTGGGCATATTTTGTGTGTGTATGGGGCGGGACATTATTCAGCCTACCACAGAAAGCTTCCTAGAAGCTTGTGGGCTGGCCTTATCTATTGGCAGGAAGTGCAGGAGAGACAGGTGGGGGACAACATTCTAGTGAGGAGGTAGATGTGAGCTGTATAGTCTGCCCCCAACTAGACAGTAAGCTCTGCAGGATTTTCTTTTTCCTGTGTGCAATTCAACAGACATGTATCCAGGTCCCACTGTGAGCCTGGACCCTCCTCATTGCACCTGTTTGAGTATTCTGTACTCTGCATGTGCCCACTAAGTGTTTCTGATCAGTGAGCAAGGTCCTGATTTCTGGATGAATAGCAGCAATGGAGATCATTGGCAATGAATGCTCTTGAAGTTTTAAAAAATTCACGCGTCATCTACATTTATAGAGCACCTCTAAGTGCTAGGCACTATCATTTCAGGCTTTATGGACACAGAAATTGACATACAGCCCTATACCCAGAGCATCTTTTTCTTTTTTATTTCTCAAGCTCAAATGGTGATCAGGATTACTTTTATAGTTGAAAACACACACACACACACACACACACACACACACACACACACACACACGGTATTTATCTAAAAAAATAAAAGGAGTTGCTTCAGTGCCAGTTCTAGGTGAAAGTGAATCTAAAGTATCCTTTTTCTGGTTCTAGTGCAGATGAAAGTTAGAGAAAGTCAAAGAGGCGTCCTTTGTTCTGGAGGTAATTGCAGAAACTTAGATGTTTCCCAAGAAAGAGATAGATAGAGAATGGAGAGCAACCAAAAAGCTAAGTGTGGACTGACTTTGAGGGATGTGGACTTAGTGAAATTTCTTAATAGTCAATCGCAAATGCTGATTTAGAGATAAACCGTATGTTGTTACTTTTAACCTTTCTTTCATGTTTACCCAAATGTTATACCCCAACACATTTCTCGGTGTTCTAGTCACCACATTAGGGGGTCTTCTACTCTTTAAAGTGGTTTCAAGGGGAACTTGTCGCTCACCGAGAAGACACAAACAGCCAGAATAGGTACTGTACTGACCTCAAACGTGAAAATATAAAGGAGAAAAGATGTGATTGGATTTGCAGTTTGGAAAGCACAGATTAATTAATCTAGAGGTTGAGAGTGCTGAAGAATATGGGCTTTGCAGTCACACCAGTTGCATTCACATGCTAGCTTAAGGACTTGCCTCCTAGGTGGCCTGGGCAACTTATTTAATTTCTCAGTGATTCCATGGTCTTCTCTATAAAATGGGAACAAAAATAGTATCTACAGCATCAGGCTGTTGTTGAAGATGAAATTAAAGTATTTAACATATTTCCCAGCATGTAGTAAGTTCTCAATAAATATTAATTGCCATTTAGTACACAAGATGCTATTTAAGGTTCTAGGGCTATATCTTTCAATCTTTAAAGCAAGGTAAGAGAAAATGATGACCAGAGTTAATGCTTTTTTTTAGAAACTTGAAACAAATCACTCAAAGCCAAAATAAATCAAGTGACTTACAGAAAATGAGGCAAAACAAATCAAGTGATTTACAGAAAATGGTGCTTACTGAGTCATTGGCAGGCTTATCGCTTCCTTGCGTTTTCATTAGCAATTTATTTGAATCCTGGAATATGTGTTCAGATTGACCTCAGTCTCTTTATGAAAAGATATTTCAGAATCCAAATCTGCTGCCAAACTTATGTGGGGAAGTAGGGAAAGAGTTTAAAACCATCAAGGAAGGATATTAATCATAATAATAATTACCATAATACAACTAACATTTGTATTGTCCCTTATAGTTAACAAAGAGCTTTTTCACCTGTTTAACTAATATGGTTCTCAAAATAACCCTGTATGGTAACTATTGGTGGGCATTATTATTAACTCAATTTAACTGATAAAAATACCGAGGTTGAAAGAAGTTAAATAACTTATCTAAGATGACACAAAATAAGTGGCAAGGCTTGTGACTCCACATCCTCTCTGCCTTCAAAAAATGTCAGCATTGTATACTTTCATCAGCATTATTATGAAGTGACTTAAATAATAATAAACACACCCTGTTTAATGTAGACAGATGAGTGTTGTTTTTCATGATAGTCACTTTTGGGTGCTGTGTGCTATTTGGAAAATATGACTGTTGTGCAAGCATTTTTAGGAGGCTTTTCCAGTTATCAGACAGATATAGACAACACACACACATCTCATTAATTTTTAATTCCTTTCCTATTATTTATCCAAAATGCCCAGGTATTTACTAACCTTGGTTCCAAATGTCTTTTTGCTATTTTCAAAACTCAAATCTGCCTGTTACAGATGTGATTTGAGAACAATGAATATATTCAAATAAAATACACAGGCTCTAATGATACATCCCAAAGATTTCAAACCAGAGTAGCCTTATTGGAATGTATTGGAATATACATGTTACTTCCTCAGGGGATTATTTCGAAGAGCATCTCTTATTGGGTGTGAAAATTCTGGTATGTTTGTTTAAATGCAAGGGTCATATTACTTTATGGTTATAGTTTTAGGAAATCAATAAATTCTTCTGCACTCCCATTCAGTACCAGTTGAGAAATGAGACAGGAAAGCAGACAGAGTATGAGATCAAAGTATGAGCTTTATCACTGATATACTTTATGGGAGAACCCGCTTGAGAGCTATGGTCAAAAGAATTGCCAACAACTTAGCCCATAGTTAGAGAGCTTTACCTACCTAGTCACAGCCTTTATCCCCACTCTCAGAGCAGAGCCTCTCTCACTAGGCATAGAGGAGAAGAGTAGTATGTCTGAATTCTGCAGGCAGATGAGAATGGGTGAAGGGTAGAGAGGGCAGAGGAGGGTGGGCAGTTGGGGTGGAGTTGAGAGAGAGAGAGAGATAAAGGAAGAGGAGAAAGAGGAGGAGGGTAAGCTAAGATGTTCACTTTCTTCTCCTAAGTTCACAAATCTGTTACAACACTCCTTCCTCAGGGAAAAATGAGTATGAGGTAGGGGGTGAGCCAAAAGTGTTATACTAGGAAAACATGCAATAAGTGGAAAGGGGACTCCTATCTAGCATTTTCTAGGTATTTGTCTATTTCATGTGACCAACATTTCTAAGAGTTAGATATAATTATTTCTATGTAGATAATTTCTGAAGGTCACACAGTAGGTAGTAGTAGAAAGGATTTGTCCTTTCCAAATACAAAGCCCATGCTTGTTCCAAAACACCAAAAACTTTTGATTATGCACAATAAAGCACTGTGTAAGGTTGTGTGTGATAACGGCCTAGAGATTGAAGAGATCATTCCATCTAGGAAATCAGGGAAGTATCTTATGGAGATGCAGCCTTTGAAGTTGGCTCTGGGTAGTATTTAAATACTCAGAAATGAAGAACTCTCTGAGAACAGGGAAGAGCATAAGCAAAGGCAAGGTGATGGGGAATTATCAGGCATAGTTTAGGGAACCAAAAATAGTGCATATGAAAGTCATATTGGGTTAGGATAGTATATTGCGGTAAGCACAATTTTCAAAGTAGAAAGAATAGAAGTGAGCAAACAACAAATGCGAGGTGTCATGGATAGGCCAGAATCAGACTTAATGTCAAAAGTTTTAAGCCTAGTGACTGTGGAAGAAAGATGATGGCATTAAAACTGTGTGAAAGTTTTCAAGAAGAGAGATTGGTTCTACAGTTATTTATCTCTGAACATGTTTAGTTGTATGTACTGTTTAGTAGAAATAAATACTTATTTTCATGACTCATCCGTTCATTCAAGCAAGAACTTTTATTGAGTCCTTATGTTGTGCGAGGAACTGGGGATTTAATAGCGCTCAAACATAGGCATGGTGCCTTCTCTGGAGGAGCTTACAGCCAAGTGGGTTGGGGAACAGATCACAATCCAAACAATCACATGATATGAAATTTATACTGTGGTAATGGTGATGAAGGAGACATACAAGTATGCTTTGAAGGTATAAAATAAATAAGGGAGTCTGGATGGGTTATAAAAGTCAAGAAACATCTAATGAAGTGACATCTGAGCTGAGATCTGAAGGGTGAGCAAGAGTTAACTAGGCCAAAAGTACAAAGAGCATTGCATTCTTTACACATTTGCAAAGAGGGGAACATTCAATAATGGAATATTACACAGCAATAAAAATGAGTGAACCTTTGCTACTCACAACTGATGAATATTGGTAACATAATGGTGGGTGAAAAACAAGTTCTAGAGACTATATACTACATGATACCTTTTTTATAAAGTTTAAAAGAAAAACTAAATAATGCGTTGCTTAGATATACAAATATATGTGATAAAACAAAAAAGACAATGAAAAATACTAAATTTGGAGAGTGAAAATTTGGAGGAGGAGTGGCAGAAGAAAGGGATGTAATAGACATGTAAATTATTGGTAATGTTCTAGATACTGAGGTGGATAGGAAGTTCTAAAAAGCTCATTATATTGTTTTAAATACATACATAAAGGGGGTCATGCATCAGCCAATTTTAATGGTATGATGAACAAAGGGTTATGATTAATCCAATTCTGGGCATCTGATTTTTTAAAAAAGATTATGCTGAGTATTATGGACTTAAAAATATCAAGATGGCTGGAATAAAGAAGCAGAGGGAGAAAGATAGGAAATGAAGATGCAGACATGGCTGAGCTCTGGTCTTTTCAGATGGTTTTCTCTTTATACTGGAAGCTGTGGGAGCCATTGAATGGTTTTTAAGAAGGCAGCAGTCTTCAAAATTTGCATTTTGAAAAAAAAATCACTCTCCCTTCAGTGTAGTGACCAGATTGAAGAGAGGCCAGAATGAATGTGGATGAACCACTTAGGTAGCTTTGTCTAGATGTAAGATAGTGGGAGCTTAGAATAAGGTAGAGGTTGCAGTGGTAGTGATGATGGTGATGATGGTGATGGTGGTGTTGGTGTTAGTGATGGTGATGATGGTTGTGATTGTGATGGTGGTATTGGTGTTGGTGATGGTGATGGCGGTGGTGTTAGTGGTGGTGATGGTAGTAATGGTAGTGGTTGTTCTGGTGGCAGTGGTGGTGCTGGTGATGATGGTAGCTTTAGTGCTGGAAATAGAGCTAAATGGGCAGATATGAGAATATTTAGGAAGTAAAAGCTATAGAATTCAGGGATAGATTTGCTATGTGTTGATGGAGAGGAAGATATCAAGGATAATTACTAGCTATTTTATTTTTTATTTTTTTGCTTATTAATAAAGCAAGGATGGGGCAGGAAGAAGAAATCAATAATTCAGTTTTGGGCATGCTGAGGTTGAGATGCTTTTTCAGATTCCACCTCTTTCTCAACTCCTTTCCTCTTTGTTGTCTAAATAAGAGCTCACAAACTCAAATTCTTTCTGGGGCCAGGAGGTAACTGAAGTGAGTGAAGCAGGCTGGGTCAAGGAGGTAATCAGAATGGTGGAGTCATTGGTGACCTGTAGAGAACATGACCTATTGAAGAGTGGGTGGTGGCTATGATTCGGCTTAGCCATTAGGAGGCCAAGTGTTGTTGGCTCTTGATTTTTTAATAGGAGCAAAAAAAAAAAATCATGATTATTATGTTTCTTAGTTAGCAACTAATTCAACACTTAAAAACAACCTACTGTAAGGCTCAGTCCTCTGGGCCAGACAAAGCTAATCTGTGACACATGGGTAGCTAGATGAGAATTTTGGTTCTAAATCATTCATTAATATTAATTTACTCATCATATTCTTGATCACATACATTTCAATCCATTATTCGAATAGAAATTTTCTGATAACATGGCACTATTAAAGAGGTACTTGTGTTTGAATTTTAGCAAAAGGTACTATATACTCAATTTTAGAACATTTTTTAATTAAAAAAATTTTCATTTTGAAAACTTAAAATGCTCAGGAAAGTTGTAAGAATAGAATAATGAACTCTCATATACTTTTGCCTAGATTCACCATTTGTAAGCATTTTCCACATTAAATTCTCTCCCTGCTACATGAGAACCATTCCAGAGAAAGTTGTAGCATGTATCCCCTAAGTACATTCTTCTACATAACCATAGTGAAGTGATCAAATGCAAAATTGATACAATACTACTATATAGTATGCAGTTAATATTTAATTTTGCAATTTTTTTTTCTGATCCAGAATTCAGGCCATATCACCCATTGTATTTGGTTGTCATGTATATTTAGTCTCCTTTAATTTGGAACAGTTCCTCATTGTCTCTCATGACATTGACATTTTTGAAGAGTACAGGCCAGCTGTTTTATAGAATGCCCCTCAATTTGAGTTTGCTTGATTGTTTCCTCATGATTAGATTCAGGTTATGCATTTTTGGCAGAAATACTATGCAAGTATTGCTGTGTCCTCAGTGCATCACATCAGGAGGAACATGATGTCACTTTGATCATTTAGGAAGAGTTGTGTCTGCCAGATTGCTCCACTTACAGGAACTTATCCCCTTTGTAATCAGCAAGTAATCTGTCGGGATATAGTTTGAGACTCTGAAAATATCCTATTCACCTACAAACTTTCACCCAATAGTTTTAGCATTCATTGAAAATTCTTATCTGAATCTATTATTACTATGGAGGTCACAAATTTGTGATTTTTTAAATATTAACATTTCCTTTACATTTATTAGCATTCCACAGTAAAGAGCTTTCTCTTCCCTATTTATTTATTTCTTTTTTATATCTTTTTGTTTCCTGATGGACACCTGATTCTTTTTGTACCTAATGTTTTCAACCTACTATTATTGTTTTGATGCTAAGATTGCCCACAGTTGGACAGTGGGAGCTTTTTCAGGCTGGCTCCTATGTTCTTTGACATGTTCTCATCAGTTTTTGAGGATTTACTTTCTGCCATATGATACTTATGTTTCACTTTGTACTTTCCCTGCTCTAGTGGGAGTTGCATCTCTCACTGATTAAATCAGAATCTTTAAGGTAGGCATGAATACTTTTAAAGCTGTCTGAAAGATTCCATTGAACATCCACTACATGGCCAAGGAAAGGTTGTGCTAATCTTTGGTGAGAGAGGATTGGGTCACAGCTAAACACAAGGAGCTTGTTGTTAAAATGTAGTGCACCTTATAGATAGATACTTGCCCATAGTCATTCCTTAGTTCAACATTTAAGAACTGCCATCCATAATCCTAACCTAGTTTTTCAGACTTTCTTGCACACTGTTTCTTACATGAATTGTTACCTGCAACTAGGTGATTTTACTGCTCATCTTTGACCTTCCTTTGTTCAGTTCTGCCTTTACTGTTGCACTCACTGCACCTTTACTGATGAGATCTCTCCATTGTTTGGTCTTCCAGGCCTCTTACTCACTCTTCCCTTACTTCTCTCCCCAAAAGGACAGTCCTTTCTGATCTATAACAGTTAAACACTCAGCCATGTCTCAAGACTCTATTTAATTTAAGTCTAGTTTCCTCTGTGAAGCCTCCCTGACCACACTGGATCTTAGTGAGCTCTTCCTTCTAATACTTACCATGAAGCTCTTGGCATGGACCCCAACATGGAGTGCCGTGCTTAAATATCTTAATCTTTCATCTAGATTAAGCTCGTTGAAGGTGCTTCTCTGTCTCAGGGCAAATAGTAAAAGCTGCTAAAATATCTGTTGACCTATGGTAAAGTCAACTTAGTTAAAGATCCACAGAAAATGAAGATGGATTTTATAAGCAAGAAAGACAAGTTGTGGGACATTTGGGGAGAAACTGTGACAGGGTTACACTGACTTTCACATGAACAATCATTAGATTTGCAAGGATAGATGAACTTAATGATTATTCTTTAGAATTTAGTTTGTAGGACTCCTACTCTCTCTTCCAACCCCCCAAAAAGATGGGTAAATATTTTTTGGTGGAAGTGTAATAACAGTGGCATTGGGAGCGGGGTGGAGGTGTGATGTATGCTTTGTAACGGGGAATAGCTTAAAAAAATATTTTTCGGTTGTGATCATTCCAGATGAGAATGTATTTTCTTTTAAAAATGCAATGGGCAATACCTATTCTGGTTTCCTTATAGATATGATGGTAACATTGTGTTTTGGGACAATAGATAGCATCCTAAGAGGTAACATGAGACTTCCAGTCTGAATGTCCTGCAGTTTGGAAGCCTAAACATGGAGGAAAATGTCCAGGTAATTCTGAGCTAGGGTCCCGGACAACGCTGGGGAAAGGGCACCACCTACTGACTAACCATAGTCACTAAGCCAGAAACTTGTTTGATCTGGCTTAGAGCAGGTGTCCCAAGGGGGCTGGCACCTTAGAGGCCCAGGGAAATTCTCTGCCAGCCCCTAACGTGTTTCTTGGGGGAAGTTCATGAGGACATAGCCGCACAAAGTGAGCTGTTTCACGTGTATGTCTTCTATAAGAAACTCTCTCAGAAAATGAGATCTCACTAGAGGAAGAATATCAGCAGCCTTGGTGCAGAAAATGATAGAACGAATATTTTATCGAATGCTGTTGCATAAAGTTATGATTCTGTGCTTGCTTTGGCAACACATATAATAAAATAAAGTTATGGTTCCATAACATGGCTTGTAAAGACAGTTGTGTTGTTAAGGGGTGGAGGAGGCAGAGGCTGAATTTTAGGACTTAACTCTGTTTTAGAATGGTTTGATCTGTTTAAAGGTTTTAAAAATAAGAGGTCTATTTTTTTTAAAAATTAAACTCTATTCTCCAAAACATTAGTAAATGGAAAGTTTACATAGCAAAGTGTTGTTATATATGCAGTAGAGTTTTAGAATGTTGTCTGAAGTGAGGAGAGACTGATGGAAAGGGCACTGTTATCTCCTGATAAACCATTCAGCTTCAAGTTCTTCATCTAGGAGATAGCTATAATCACTTGAACTGTCAACATACTGTTGGTTAAGTTTGAAAAGTGCATTAGAGGTTGACAACATGGTTGAATGGGGTTTGTTTCCTCAACCAGGAAAATGTATCTGGGACACATGATTGTAGGTGTGAGAGAGGCTACTTCCTAAATCAACTGAGATCCAAAATTAGTCTCTTTCACTTCTTTGGTGAGAGTAGTATCTTAAAAAAAGACACTTTCATTGAGTCAGTATACAAAGGAATGGGAGAGAGTGGAAGGACCATGAGGGAGGAGAAGGAAATGTTTCTTCAGCTACCAGAGAAGTTCACAAGCTGCATCTTGGCAAATTAGCTTTTGGGGGCTTCCCACTTTCACTCTTAGCAGCCCTTAATCCTTGGGGAATTCCAGCCCTCTAGATTCTGATAAACAAAATCACATTAAACTTAATCCTCCATTGAGATGCACTCTCAAGAGGGTTTTACCTAAACTAGAATGAGAGGAAGGGAGTGCTGCTTGCCCCAAAGGCATGGTACTAACAGCCAATGCTTACTGGGTCCAGGCACTGGGCTAAATGCCTTCCACAGATCAGTTCTTGGGTGCTCCCTATAGCCCAATGAAGTAGGATTAGCATAGGCTCACGTATGGAGGTTAAGGAACTTATCCAATGTCCCAGAGCTAGTGAATAAGAGGACTGAGATTTGAATGCAGTTCTGCCTGCATCTAGAATCAATACTCTTATCCGTGTGACATTCTTAACCTCTAATGGTGTTATTTCAGAAATTGCTAGTGGAATTTTCTTGAAGCTAAAGAAGCTATGAAGGACCCCGAGGCTCACATCTTTTTTAGTTATAAGGGGCTATCCTGTGCTGTGGTTGACAGACGAGCTCTTTCTTTTTTTTCTTCTTTTTTTGACTAAGACTGTAGCTTCATCCAAGTTCTAGACTACCTTAAATGGAAAAGCAATATTTACCTATTGACTTGAACATGTGCACGTGCATGCGCATGTGTATGTATGTGTGCATGTACATGCATCTTTTTTGCATGAGGTGAGGATTTGAACCAAGAGTAGAGACACTGAAGAAATGGTATAAAGAGTACTAAACTAGGAGTCAAGAGTCCTCAATTCTAATTCTGGCTCTGCCATTTACAACACCACCACCACCACCACCAACAACAACAGCTAATATTTGAGTGCTTAGAACGTGTCAAGCACCATTCCAAACATTTTATACATATTAATTCTCTTAATCCTCATGACTGTTCTATGGATAAATACTATTATTATTACCATTTTACTGATGAGAAAATTGAGGTACACAGCAATTAAGTTACTTGCCTCAGGACACGCCAGCTAATCATTGGCAGAAAGTTGGCTTAAACTCAGGCAATCTGGTTTACTACATTAACTATTACATAATACTGTTTCTTGGCTAACTGATTTGCAAATTTTGTTAGTTACCCTTTCTGGGCTTTAGTTTTTCCCATTTGTAAATTCATATTTTTGGCAAAATATTGAGTTTTAAGCTTGTGTTAGACCTTATAGGTCAGATAGATATGGAAAAGATTATACACACAGACGCCTACTCCCCCAATACACACACACAGTGCAAAATGCAAAGGAGAGGGGGTCCACATGCAATTGGCAGCACCGGGAAAGGTCACAGGACAAGCTGTCTTTGGAACTTGATCTTAAAGCTGGACGCTGGTCCAGAAAGGGCATCCCAGGCAGAGATAAACTCAAGGTGAATTTGGGGACTCTAGTAACTAGTCCATTTGACTAAAGAATGGGGTATTAGACAGGAGACACTGCCAGATGGGTTGAGTGAGGCCTGAGGTTAAGGATTCACATCAAGGACCATTAATACCTGAAGCGGTGTGTAAATAGGGACAGGCTGGAGGCAGGGAGACCAGTGAGGAAGCCAGAGAAATGGTCTGGCTGAGGGAACAGAGGACCTCAAGTTGAGTGGGTAAGGGAGATACTGAATAATAGGGATTGCTCAGAAACTGCCAGAAATATCTGGAAAACAGGATGAGAAGGATGAGATAGTGTAGAGGAGGTGGTACAGTGAGCAGAATGGCTAAGTAAGAGCGTGACAATGGCTTGTAAAGGAAGACAGTTCAGTTGCTGACCTCGTCAAACTAGAATTCCTGTGGACTCTGTAGGCAGATACGCTTGGCCAGGGTTAATGGATTTGTATGAAGCTCAGAGTAATGATCTTTAGAGGAATATGACAATGACAGCTATGTGCCAGGCATTCTTCTCCACCTACATTATCTGTAATCAACAGAAGAATACTGCTATACTGGTTCGTGGCTTTCATTTTAGAGGTTTAATCCTTTCTCAATGAGGCAGCATAGCATAGTATATACCTCATTTGGGCAGCAAACTCTATTCGACACTTCCAGCTAACAGGGCAGGCTCAGAAGCCAGAAGACTAGAATAAGTAGAGGATCTACTGACTAGCTGAGTCTCCTGGGCAAGAAATTTAATCTTTTTGTGCCTCAGTGTATGAATGTATAAAATGAAGATAATGTTACCTACCTCATAGAGTTGTGAGGATTAAATGAGTTAATATCTGTAAAGTGCCTGGCCTGAGTAAGCACATAGGAAATTCCTGTTGATGAGTAAACGGATGAAATGATTGGCTGGGGATGCATAGCTAGGAGAACCAGAATTCAAACCCAGGCCCACAGCATCAAGGCTTCCTTACGTTTCACTGTGCCACAGTGAAGTGAGAGCAGAGTTCTAACAGAGATGAGAAAGAAGTGAAGAGGATTGTGGGAACAGCACATTCAGGTGGCCGAAGGAGGAAGAAGAATAAGGGAAAGAACAAGGAAAAATTAGCAAGAAGAACAGGAATGAAGAACTTAAAAAAATATTTTCTCTTTTCTGATTGTTAAATTAAAACAGCCTCACTCTAAAAATTAAAACATTATAGAACTAAGTTCCTTGATCTAGCCACCTTTCCTGCTTCCCTGTTGGATAGCCATTGCTAACAGATTTTGAAAAAAAAAAAAAATGAAAACAGAGGATATTATACATAGTATCATAGAAAGTAGGCAACTCAAAAGAGCAGAGGTGTTTGATAAGTTTGGATACAGGAGGGTTAAGGGCATGAGGCTTGGTGTTGGGGAGAGCCGAGAGGGGACATCAGGGTAGGGGTGCAAGTGATGGATGATGCAGTTCTGGTAGTTAGGTTTGGAGTGAATTTGATGTGGAAGGAGTGGGCAGTGGGCATAGACAGCTTCAAAATAAGAAGGCTGGAGTGTAGAGTTGTGGGAAAAGGAAACTTTTTTGCACTATGAACCCCTTTGAGAGTCTAATGAAGCTTAGGGATCTCCTAGAATAAGGTACCTAAAATAAAAGACATGAGATTACAAAAGGTAAATACTTTAATCCACAGACCCTTTGGAATTTAGAATTCCTGTAAGGACACTTCCAGCTTTAAGATTTGATACTTCTATGGTCTCCATCCTTAAAAGCTGCCTGGTGCTCTCTGTTTCTTCTAAACCCTATCTGTATAGAAACTCAAAGATGCCCCGACAATGCAGAATGAGTCAAAATCTGTAGCTCCAGCTTGATTTTAGACAAGGACAAGGTGATTTGGACCCCTTAAAACAGGGATTCCCAACACCTGGGCCACAGACTGGTACTGATTTGTGGCCTATTAGGAACTGGGCTACACAGCAGGAAGTGAGCAGCGGGCAAGCAAGCGAAGCTTCATCAGTATTTGCAGCCACTCCTCAGTGCTAGCATCACCTCCTCAGCTCTACCTCAGATCAGTAGGCATTAGATTCTCATAGGAGCACAGGTCCCTGGTGCCAGTAAGGTTGGGACCTACTGCTGCCCTAAAACATAGAGAACTTGTGTAAAACATCAATGTTGCCACCCCCATTTACTTATTTCAAGAGGGATACATTTCACTTATTTCAAGAGTGAAAAATGCTTTGGAGACTTTATGTGCTGATCAAATCCTCTTGGCTTTCCAAAAAAAAAAAAAAAAAAAAAGTCCATCAAGACCCAGAAGTTCTTGGTATGTTCCACATGTTTGGAAGATGGCTGATGCACTTCCCTGTGGGGATGGATCTGTTCCTCATCACACATGTGAGCACATTTGCAAATAAAATTCAGAAAATCACCAATGACTTTTCTTGGACAAGGTGGAGGGGATGAGAAAGGCTGGCAGCAAGCATGGCTCAGGGTAGATTCACTGGGCACATAGACTAGAAAAATGAGTTTCTGAGAATTTCCTTATCACTCATTCAATTGGAAACTGGCTGAGCCTGCCTATGAAGTTATTATAAGTACAGTAGAGAACAGGGTTTACATCAAATAACCCAGTTAATGTTTGGTTATGTTTTTATATTTCTTCCCAGGCCATAGAAGTATGTCTACGGGAGAAGAGTTTTTCTACTCTTTGTCTGTAACTTGAAGTTGAAATCATCGTCTTAACTACATACATTGTTGGAAGCACTATTTTGGGTTGGCTCTATATAATATGAAATGAAGAGAAAAAGTGTGTAGCTGAATCCCAATATGGAAATCCAGACTTAAAAACATTCTCTGATGGTTTGGCATTGCGGGATAAATTGGTCATAGTTTTCAACAACTCAGATCAAAGCCAAATGCTGTTTGCATTCAGACAGTGATTCAGGGACCATGTCTTATTTGGTTTCTTTGAAAATAGAGCACAGACATTTTTTCATACCTTCAGAGAAATCTTTTGGCCGCCAAATTTGTGCCTTGTAAATGTTATTTCACCCTAATATAAAGTTTTACATTTTGTCTCAAATATCTTTTTCAGAGTTATTCTACCATCCCTAAGCTGAGTAGCTTATTGCAATGAGGTTCTCCTGGTGTAATGTGAAGGAAAAAAACCCAGCCAACTGGTAAAGATAAAAAAGAAATGAAAGTAAATAAAACACATATGGAACGTTTACTTTCAGAGTTAAAATGTATATGAGTGTGTATGCAAATTAGCCATCCAAATAGAAATCTAGACTGGGCCAGCCTTAGGCACAATTATGAAGTACCAAAGTTTGCTTTCCATGGCTTTTCATTCTCCTTACCTGGATATTTTTCCATCACCTCCACTCTTCTTTCTCAGTCTGCTTTCTGATCCTTCTGAACCTCAAAGAATCAGAACTGCCCTAGTTTGTACCCACTTCAGAACTCCACCTTATACCATGAATTTCCTTTTATTTCTCTCCTTTGAATTGCATGTGTCTTGTGCCCCTTTTCTGTCTTGCTAGTCAGGGAGAAGCTTCAGGGGTTAAGTGAAAATTATTTAAATGACTGTTTAAAAAATTATTAACTCATAGCCCATTCTTGATTTTAATGAACAGATTATATGTATTTTGAATTGTGTCCTGATTTTGTTTTCTTCACTTAACAGACTTTGAGTGTCTACTGTGCAGAGCGCAATGGCTTTGGTATAGTGGGAATTATAGGAAAGCCCAGTTGTTAATTGTGCAGTGTGGAGGGGTCATATACACAAAAGGTTATACTGCATGGCAATGTAGAGTAACAGAGATGATTGATGCAAGCTGATTTTTTTCATCTAATAAATGCTTATTTTGGTACATTTGATGTGGCAGACACTCTTCTGAGTGCTTCAAAAATATTAACTCATTTAATCTTCAAAACAATGCTCTAATACTATTGCTATATCACTGTTCTGCAGATGGAGAGACAGGTACAGAGAGGTTAAGTGACTTCCCTAGAGTTGCTTAGCTATTAAGTGTGGAGCCAGGGCTGAATCCCAGCAGTCTGGTTCCAGGGCCTGAGTCCTTAAATTATCTCGGTGCAGCCTCTCCAGCTTTAGGAGATGAGTGCCAAGTGTGGGACACAGACAAGGGCTTTGAGTTAGAAGGCATGACCTATTCTGGGTGAGCTAAAGAGGTCAGAGGGGGCTCTGTTACAGTGGTTCTTTACCTTGGCTGCCCATTACAGTAATCTGGAAGGTAAAAAAAGTCCCAATGCCCAGATCACATCCAGTTCAGTTAAATCGGAATCTCTAGGGGTGAGACCGGGCTAGTTATTTGAAGAGCTTATACCCAGTATAGTTTACGAGGGAGGGAGAGCATTATTCTCCTTACAACAGAAAGCCTCACAGAGTAGAAGTGGACAGTAAAAGTCATTCCAGGTAGGCAGAAGAGCAGATGCAAAGGCTTGGGGGCTTTGGAGAATGTTCAGAGTAAATTTTGAAGAACTACGGCAGTTCAACGTCACTTGGTAGTATCATATAATAATAGGCCATTATGTGTATCATTTATATAGTATATTTTGTTCTTAAATTTTACATATAATTATGTTTACCACGTATCTCATAAAAATATCTTATAATGAGCAATATCTTATAATGGCAGGGTGGTGGGGAGAGTCCATTGTTACAGCTAAGAGCACATACCCTGGAGCCATAGGGAGTGGGTTGTAGTCCCACTCCACCACTTATTAGACTGATACCTGTGAGGATTAAATTAGATCAAGAATCTCTAGTACTTTGCTCAGCTCCTTGCACACAATAAACCCCAAATAAATGTGAGCTGTTATTATTACCATGATTAAACTTAAGTTTATGGCTTATAACTTGCCACTCTTACTTTCTCCTTAATGTCCTCTTCTTGCTGGAAGTAAAAAAAAAAACAACAACAACAAAAAAAACACACACTAGCAGGAAGAACATTTCTGACCTATGCAACCTGCTGAGATAACATCATTATTATCAAGTTCAAATTATCTAACTGCTGGGCCCTAAATTCAATCTCGAATCTAAGGACTCTCTGCTCCTGCCTCTTACACCAATAGCCTCAAATGGTATCTATAGCCGAGTTTTAAATTACATTTGGTTATGAAACAGAAGACAGAAGACATGGAAGTGGGGGAAGGGATGTTCCAGGCTGAACTGAAATTTCTAAGGTAGGATTAATAACAGC
>NW_011889082.1:1048788-1059759 GCF_000151845.1 Pteropus vampyrus
GAGGTTAAGTGACTTCCCTAGAGTTGCTTAGCTATTAAGTGTGGAGCCAGGGCTGAATCCCAGCAGTCTGGTTCCAGGGCCTGAGTCCTTAAATTATCTCGGTGCAGCCTCTCCAGCTTTAGGAGATGAGTGCCAAGTGTGGGACACAGACAAGGGCTTTGAGTTAGAAGGCATGACCTATTCTGGGTGAGCTAAAGAGGTCAGAGGGGGCTCTGTTACAGTGGTTCTTTACCTTGGCTGCCCATTACAGTAATCTGGAAGGTAAAAAAAGTCCCAATGCCCAGATCACATCCAGTTCAGTTAAATCGGAATCTCTAGGGGTGAGACCGGGCTAGTTATTTGAAGAGCTTATACCCAGTATAGTTTACGAGGGAGGGAGAGCATTATTCTCCTTACAACAGAAAGCCTCACAGAGTAGAAGTGGACAGTAAAAGTCATTCCAGGTAGGCAGAAGAGCAGATGCAAAGGCTTGGGGGCTTTGGAGAATGTTCAGAGTAAATTTTGAAGAACTACGGCAGTTCAACGTCACTTGGTAGTATCATATAATAATAGGCCATTATGTGTATCATTTATATAGTATATTTTGTTCTTAAATTTTACATATAATTATGTTTACCACGTATCTCATAAAAATATCTTATAATGAGCAATATCTTATAATGGCAGGGTGGTGGGGAGAGTCCATTGTTACAGCTAAGAGCACATACCCTGGAGCCATAGGGAGTGGGTTGTAGTCCCACTCCACCACTTATTAGACTGATACCTGTGAGGATTAAATTAGATCAAGAATCTCTAGTACTTTGCTCAGCTCCTTGCACACAATAAACCCCAAATAAATGTGAGCTGTTATTATTACCATGATTAAACTTAAGTTTATGGCTTATAACTTGCCACTCTTACTTTCTCCTTAATGTCCTCTTCTTGCTGGAAGTAAAAAAAAAAACAACAACAACAAAAAAAACACACACTAGCAGGAAGAACATTTCTGACCTATGCAACCTGCTGAGATAACATCATTATTATCAAGTTCAAATTATCTAACTGCTGGGCCCTAAATTCAATCTCGAATCTAAGGACTCTCTGCTCCTGCCTCTTACACCAATAGCCTCAAATGGTATCTATAGCCGAGTTTTAAATTACATTTGGTTATGAAACAGAAGACAGAAGACATGGAAGTGGGGGAAGGGATGTTCCAGGCTGAACTGAAATTTCTAAGGTAGGATTAATAACAGCAGTAACAATAAGAAAAATGAGTGAGACTCAAAGATGCCTTGGAAGGTACTCCTATACAAATATACATATATTTTAATTTCTGAATGTCATTCTAAGAAAATCTTGGCTCTGTTTTATCTGGGAATGAGATAAGGTCCAATTTGGGAAGGCATGTATTTCCTATTAGGTGCTGAATTCTGTGGCTACATTTGTTAACCAATAACTTAAGACATGTAGTAATGGCCTTGTTTTTCAAGGCAGTTGTCTGACAACCAAATGGATAAGCTACTCTATCTGACCCCCAAAAGATTGACCAACTGGTCTGAAAGGGGGCATTATGTAATTACTAGAGAAGTATAACGTCTCTTGCTTAATATGATACTGACAAAATGGATAATCGAAAAGAGCATGAGCCATAACTTAATTAAAAAAAAAGGCTAAAATGATGTCACAAAAATGATTTAGTATTTATTAGGTGGTAAGCCCCTTTAAGTTTGTCTTGCTTATCTTTGTACTCTCCGTGGTGCTTTGAACACCTTAGGTACTTATATAACTTGCTGTCAGATATTTGTTAAAAGAAATAAAGGATTCTACTGGCTCCTACAAATGAAAAAATCTAGAAGTTGGATGAAGATCAGGTGTGGTTCCATCAGGGCTCTGGCCCTTGTTGTCTGCAACCTTCTCTACCCTGTCCTTCGCTAAGTGTCAGCTTTCTCTGCAGGCTGATAGGAAAACTGCCTCACTTCTGTTTCTTCACAACACGTGGAAGAGGAAGGCTACCTTTCCAGGGGTTCCCTAGAAAGAGAAGCTACTTTCCTCAGAAGCCACCAAAGAACTTTGCTCAAATGAGAACATCGTATTGGTTAAAGTTGGGTCACATGCCAGTCACTGAAACAATCCCTGTTGCCAAAGGAATGCTGTGCACTGATTGGCTTAGGTTTGGATTAATGAGCCATTTACTTTTTTCCCCCCCTCACATTTATTTATTTTATTTATTTATTTTTTAATAGTAAGTCATATATATTTTGCATTGTATGTTCACTGCCCATAGTTAGATTTAATGAGCCATTAACTTTGGGAAGGGAGATTTCTCTCACAGTTATCAAGCCCATTTCTGGAGCTGGGGCTGGGGTTAATTTTCCTTGAAGCTCTTGGGCTGTGTTTACTATCAATAGAGGAAGCCCCTGGTTGCGCATGTGTGCTAGCCAGTGTTGCAATTTCCATTCAATCTTTGCAATAACTCAGATAGTGGAACTGAGGTCCCCAGTGTTTCAGGAACCAGCCCAAGATCTTCCAGTAAGTGGTGCATTTAGGATTTCTAGGTTTTCTAATTCCAAAGTCCATTCTCCTTCCAACACACTACCCTGCCCGAGTGAATGAACAAATAATGCCAGTGGAAGCAGGGCTTCCTGCCCTGTAAGAATAGCAGAGTAATGGTTAATGTGGGAGACTGTTTCTGTTTGAAACCTGGCCATTTCCCCACAAGGTGGATGACAATGGGAAGATATTCCACTTTTTTCTCCCTCTGTTTTCTCATCTGTAAAATGGAAATTGTGCTAGATCTTACCTCATTGGGATGTTGTGAGAATTAAATAAGGTAATGTAGATGATGAACTTGGAACAATGTTGCCAGCCTGAAGGGGGCCGACACTCTTATTTAGGGCAGGTCTGATTTGGGGGCAATTGGTCATTTGTCCAATGGACAATAAAGTTATACTTGTCTGCTCTACAGGGTTAAAAGGGGACAGGAGTGTTCATACATGTGAAAAACCCCTGAGTGCTTTAGCGTCATCGGGATTTAGGATTTGTAGAAAGTTTCTAAATGTGTTCATACTCCTTACAGGTGTATTTAGAACTTGAAGTAAGTTAGGGAGGAATCTGAATAGCCACTGAATCACTTTTTTTCAGAGCTTAATTCTACCCAAAACTTATTTGTTGCTCTCAGTTATCCTGATGGTGCTTTAATGCTGTATTGCCTTTTTCATTTCCTCTAATTTAAAAAAATTCATCTTCCTCTTTGCACTCTCATTCCATATTTTCCCTCCTTTTTCTCCCCAAAATTTTGTACATATTTCTCTCTCTCTCTCTCTTTTTGTAGAAATCAAGGTGTGATGAAAATGACCTGGTTTTCTATGGTGTGAAGGAAGAAGTGGGGTGTCAGGTAGAGAAGGATGATGGGGCAGTGGTGGGGGAGACTCACCCACCTAATTCTGAGCATTGCATAGAGATTGAATTTTCTTCCCCAAGAAAAGAGAAGTAATATTTTAATCTTCAGTTTACAGTGAAGAGCCTGAGGACAGGTGTTTAGACTCTTTTGGAGTATTGAAATGATTATACATACACAAAGACAATTGTTAGTAATAGTCACAATCTCTGAAAGTGAGGAAACCATTCTTTCATTTCATTCATTTATTCATTTATTCAATTAGCATTAAATACTTAGTGCCTAGTACTGTCGTTGAGCCAGGAAAGGCTTATGAAGAAATATAAAATTTGAGCATTAGAAAGTACTTATAGAAGGCAGTTCTGGGTAAGATAGCATCGTGATTATGTAATTAATTTTACAACACTACATATAAGTGGCCACTATGGATGCTAAGTGGTAAAAGAGTATGAGTAGGAGTATACCTGTGGAATATTGTGTATACTATGAATTTATTTTTATTTTGGTAAAATTTTTGTACATATACCTTAGTAATATGTTAAGGAATATCAAATAAACCTTTGTAAAATATTAAATGCATCTCAGTTGGGTTTGTATAAAATTGGAAGAAAAATTTTACCAATCAAAAAAGATATGGAGACATTGTATGGAGTAAAGTATTTCACATTTTGTATTTTAGATTCTGTTTTATAGTTTGACCTTAGAAAGGAAGATATGATGCTCTGAATATAAGGGGTGTCAATAAAAATTTTAAATAATTGCATCACTGATGTGTAAGAAGGAGAGTCTGGGCTGACTGTACTTATGGCAAAATAAGTAAAAGATCAACTTAAAAGTTTTATTAGGGTATCAAGCACTGATAACATTTCACTAGTTGTACTACTCTCATAGTAAGGTAAAATGGAGATTTTTCCATTTACACATTTAGTTCCCCACTTTAAGTTGGCAAACACTGAGTTTTTCCACTGCATTTCTACATAACTGGACTCTTGCCAACTCCCAAGCGCGCGTGCGTGTGTGTGTGTGTGCGCGCGCGCGTGCGCGCGCACATTTTAATAGCTAGGCATACTAACACTGGTGCTATTAGCTCAAGTTATCTGCATTCTGGGGTTAAAACTTTTTTCTCTCTATAGACACTTTATAGGAGTAAAATCTGATCATAGTTCTTTGCAAGTTTGTAAATAGTTTGCTGTCAGATTGCTCAGACAGACACAAATAACAGTTCTGAAAGGTTGCTGTTAGGATGTTCCCTCTGGGAGTCCATTGTGTTCCAGGGCTATACCTATGAGATTGTGAATGTTCTTATTTTGTACTTTAGCTTTGTGTGAGCAGATATGCAGGATCTGTGCCTTTTAAGCTCTTTCTGATGCGGATTCTTCCACTTGGAATGGTCTCCTTTGCTTTTCAATTTTCTACCTATTCTTTGAAGTCCAGCTCAAACAGCCAAGTTATTCCATGTTCTGTTGTAGGAAATTATTCCTGCATTCTTCATATTCAATTGTACTTATCTGACATTGATTATAAGATGCCTTGTACTTTATACACATTCAGTGTATTTTGCACACAGTTAAAGAGCATGCAGTTATTTTGTAGGATAGCAATGTTGAAAGAACTTGGAGCTTCTTGACTGGCAAATTTAGCTCTGCCTCTCACTCTCTTTAACTTTACTGAACTTCAGTTTCCTTGCTTCTAAATAGGGGCTACAAATGGCCATCTCATACAGATTGTTTTGAGGAGTAGGTGAGATAATGTATGCAAAGGGCCACCATTTTCTGAGGGTTTACTATACCCCAGGAATTGGGCAAAATGCATTATATAACATCTTCCCATGTATGAGTGTTAATGCCTATGAGTGTTAATTCCTTTACTCCCAATCCTGGGACAGAGTTGGTACTCACTGAATATTTCTCAAATGAATAGAATTGGACTTGGGCTAGCATCAGGGCCCTGTCTGCTGAATCAGCTGCCCTGAGTTGGCAGTTGAGATGCATACAACTAAGGACCTCAGAGAGGGACGATACTAATGGGGCACAGTTCCCACCTATCTGTCTGAAAGGCTGCCAGGACATAATTCCTAAGCATGATGGAGAGCTCATGGGGAAGGGAGAGTGTCATTGCTAAACTACACTACTTCCTTTCCCACTCTCTCATTAATCTTCTCTCCCCCACCAGTGTTTACCAATTCTGTCCAGAAGAGGTGCAGATCTCATTCTGAGTCACTTCAGGATTGTATTGGGAGCGCTGCATTTTTACTATATCCCATGGAATGTAAGGATATTGCAGATCTACATTCCTGGCCAAGAAAAAAAAAAGGTCAACCAAAGCACTGTACCTATTTAGTGAACACTGTGTTAGGAATATTAGAGGCTCATGAAAATCCCACCTAACTAAAAACTGACATTCCCACCCTTGAGCTCTTATAAGTGAAGAGAATTTTGGGGATCTCCAGGTTGATGACTAATAACTTTCCCAGTGTTTTATTTTCATGAGCCATTGATTAAAGTAGGGAGTAGCACTATATATTTTCTCTTCCAGCAAAGCTATTTCCATCAAGTGGGAAGTTTGGGAAACTTCTGCAAGCCTCTAGATATCATTTCATACATCAAAACCATTGTATTTGAGATGATATTTGAGGGGCATAGAAAAGAGTTTTTGCAGCCTTCACCCAGCCTTGTGCTGTTCCTGGGGAGCAATCTGTACAGCACAAGATTCTAGATGAAGGGAATTTCTCATGATACATCGATGGGTCAGTGTTCACATCTTGTGCTGCTCCTGAAGGCTGGAGTTAATGAGGAAGGGTTTTTATGTGAATATCAGGCCATGTTGCAATAACTAGCCACAATGGAATAGTCGTGGCAATTTCCACCACTTGGTTTCTTTGTTTTTGTGATGTTGCTGCATGCTTTATTTTATGAGTATTTTCTTTTCTTGTGTGTGGTTGAACCCATTGATTGCCATCTTGGTCTTGGATAGTTGGATTTAAAAGGAGATGCAGAACAGAGGGAGAAACTGGGAAAATCGACAGAATGATATATCTTATACACTTATTAATTTATTTCTCTCCCTCCACTTCTGCTGACAGATATTCTGGTGACTAATATTCTGATGAATTTATGTCTTTAGGAAAAGGAAAAAATACTTTCTCTAAAGGGAGTCTTGAAAAACAGATTATAACAAGACATAAGTACTGTGAAAATTGGCTTTTTTTTTCTTTTGGTGAATATAATGGATGTAGACCAACTTAAGTAATGTTTTTTTTTTTTTTCTGAAATAAGTGAAAATTTTCAACAGTCTTTTTGGTTTGGTTTACTGGAGCAAGTAATTTGAGTACTTGAGGGTTTATATTTTGATCCTAGCATCTATTACTTGAATGCTAATGTATATTGGAGTGAGAGCCCTAGAATAGAATATAAGGACTGGTGAAATTCTAAGTGTCTTGAGATATTTTCATTCATTTCATTCATGAGCATGAATTATACTCTCACTGCAGAAAGGCCTAATGAGGATGTTGTGTGCTTCACATACATTGATTCCCAAGATGGAGATCTGTACATCTGTGGCAGTACATGTGGGGAACCGCTCATAGTTGGCCAGCATCTTCAGGTCTGTGATCAAACCAAGCAGAAGAGCTCAGGTCACAGCTTAAGGAGGTATGAAGCTGAGGATGTTGAATTCTTCAGGACAAAGTGCTGCTAATAGATGCAACATATATAGGAAATGTGCCTCCATTCCTGGCACTCTATGTTTGGAATTTTACACCCTTGTAACACTTCCATCACCTTTCAATCTTCTCCGCCTATACTTTACTTTAAAAGGATGCCAAAGGCATCCTCTGTGCTTTACCTATCCATTTTCGAAGTTGTGTGCATCCAATCCTGAATATTAGAAAGACCCTTTTGCCATTTTTCACTTCGTAGTTTTTACTGTTTCCGTTTTACTACTGGGTATTTGTTTTGTTTTGTTTTGTTTTGTTCTTTACGATTTGACGTCAAATCCTGTCTAAACGCTGAGGCTTTATTCATGTTAAAGAAAAAAGCCAGCCAAACAAATAGGCCTAAGAAGGCAAAGTGTCTTCCTGCTATTACCCGGTTCTGGAGTTCACTGACTCCTTGGCTCAGGGTTAGGAGTGTGTGTGTTAACGCGTCGAGGAGCTACAAGCTCGGCCTTCGAATTGGCCAGCCTGGTGACCAGTGAGTCCGCCCCACTCTTTTCCCCCTCTCCCTCCGGCGCTCACACTCAGGAAGCAGCTGGCTGCAGGCCGGCCTTCGCTGCGGCACTAACATCCACACTCCTCGCCCGGCCTCCTCCCTCCCTCCCTCCCACCTTCTCCCTTCCCCTTTCCCAGAGGCCGCGTCCACACTGCGCCGCTCCGGCAGCCCAGAGCGCGGCGCGCACGGGCACCAGCGCCGCCCCTCCCCGCGCCGCCCGTAGCTGTCCAGGCTCGCACCAGCTCTTCCCCGACGGAACCGGCGAAAGGAATCAGCCAGCATCCCGGGCTGGCTCCCCAGACGCAGCCCCCGGCCCAGGGCGAGGATGAGCAGGACAGGCGAGGCACAAAGTCGAAACTCAACTTTTTAAAACATTATTTGCATGTGGGCGTAGTGGAGGAAGAGAATGAGCTGATGCCGAGGGTCCAGCCACCCCCCTTCTGCCTCCTCCCCCTGCCGCTGCTGCCCTCGCACACGCGCGCGCACACACGGCACTTGGGCCGAGTTTCCGCGCTCCGTCCCCGGGCTGGGATGGGAGTTTTCATTTCCGAAGGAGGCAGAACCCGTGGAGCGCGCTGAAAGGCTGGAGCCCCAAGTTTCTCCTCGCCAGAGCTGGCCACCCGCTGTCACTCGCGCAGGCTGGCCGGGGGAAGGGACCAGCACGCCGGCTTTGTTGTGGAAATCCTGGTTACCTGGTAAGTGGATGCCATAGGAACTTTGCTTTGAGAGTGTGGGGGAGTTAATGTTCGGAGACACAAACTAGGGATTAGAAATAGTTCTCCACGCTGAGCCGGTGGCGTTCGTGCAGGGTTAAGAATATACGCGCCCCCATCCCCAGATTCTCTAAATGATCTGTTTACTGAGATAACGACCCTCTCAATTAAGAATCAGGCTGTGTTCTTGTCAGTTACCTAAGAGTACCCGTGTAGGGGACAGAAAGGAATCAACGAGATTTTAAAGTTTCTCTAATTAGGAAGACTTTTTGTTTTTGGTTTTCTTTTAAACTACATGAGCCAGAGGGCTACAAAATCAGGGCAAGTTACAGGACGCACGGGCATGGTCTTGCAAGGCACCCATGAGTCCACACTGAAGGGAAACTGGAGAAGTGAGAATTGATGGGGTGACATGAGGTCTCTCGCGCACACGGGCTATAGTTGTCTTTTCCAGTTCCACGTGTTTGTGGAGCTCCACGAAGTCTGTTTTTCACGCTTGTGTCTCGCTCAAGCCGATATCCCCATTGCTCCAGAAGGTCCTCGGGTCAGCGGTACGTTAACTCGCCGCTGGTGTGGGTCCGCTGACCCGCATCCTCCAGGTCTATAGCTATAACCTCCCACGCCGCAAAATGCGCAGACACATTCAGACGCGCACACTCCCCGCTGGGTTCGTCACCTCGCGTTTACATTTTTTTTTGCGGCCCTACAAAATGTCAGCACTGTTTGGAAAATGTCTCAGTCTCAGGAACTTTGTCCTGCGTACGGCTTCAGTCCCTATAAATGACCCCGTGTGTAATTTGAAGTCCGCCGGGCTGCTCTCTGGAAAGCGTGAGTGAGCAGCCGGCTCCGTCCTAGACACACACCTTGCCCGGAGCGACACTTCCAAGTTACTCACTGGAGATGACAGTCACCTCAGGGATGAAGAAGTCACCCAAGTGTCTGGAAAACTTGGCTCTGAAGGATTTGTCATCCTATGGATGATTCAGTTAGGTACCTGGAGAGAGAAACTTTGGAAAGGTCATTTCTGGCTTCACTAGTCGCGACTTGTTGCGAATATTGGGGAGGCAAGAAGTGAAAGGAGACCTGAGGGTTAGCACACTAGTTCGGTGGAGGCTCCGGGTCCGCGCGGCTGGTGTGGCGCGGGGTCCGCGGCGTGGGGTCCGTGCGCTCCTGCGAGCGGGGCCGCGGTTCCCTCTGGAATCCGGCTCTGGCCGGGCCGGGGAGCCCGCTCGTCCCCGCCGCCTGGGCTTCCCAGCGGTGGGCCCGCGGCGGCGCCCTTAGGGCCTCGCATTACTCAGGACTGGGTTGCACAACAGGAAGCCGGCACGAGTTTGTTTTGTCTTGCTGAGCTTGCTCGCGCACAGGGCTGAGGGTTAGGGGCCGGGTCGGCCAGAGAGTGACAGGGTCGCAGCAGCGCGACCTCAACCGGGCCCTGTCGCTTCGGCTTCCGGACACGCCCCTCGCTCCGCGCCAGAGAGCCTAGGGGTGCGGGCCTCCGACCCCTGCGGTCCATGTAGGGGGATCAGGAACAGATGAGGGTTGTTCTCTTCCAACCCTGCCCCATGCTCCTCTCCCTCGTTTGGCGGGTCCCCAACACCTTTCCAGATATCTGCATCCCTCCCCCTGATAGAGAGGACCCCTCTGTTCTGTATTCTTCACCCTCTTGATAGCCTTGCCGGGAATCAGCTCGGTCCTCATCCCTGGAGCATCTGAACCTGAAGCAGGGGTAGAGGGTGGAGGGTGCTTCCGGAATCGCCTGGTTTAGCCTTGATAGGGACTGGTCTCTGCAGTTGCGTGCCCCCTTTCATAGAGAGGAGGATTTTACACCCTCTCCCCACCTACTTCCAGGACTTAAGCATCTCCCAGAGTTTGGGACCCTGGGCCCTGGCTTTTGTGAGGAGAGGGATGTTCTGTAGTTCCCCGCAGTGGGCCAATTGTCTTTAGGTAATGGGGACTGGAAATCTCAAATATAGACAAATCTAGATGAGATCTTCCTTGGCGATCACCTACAGATGAGGAAACCGAGATCCAGAGACTTTCAGGCGTTTTGTTCAAGGCCTCACAGCCGGTTGTCACAGACACAGGACAAACATTCAAGTTTCCTAGTCTCAGTTCAGAGAGCATGTATTGGCCTGAAGGTGAACTCAAGGCAAATGCAGCTTCTTTCTGGCCCTTCTGAAAGCCTTGATGAGTCATGATTTCTGCTTTGGGAGTAAGCCAGACCTCTGTTTCCCCCTCTATTGCATTCCTCACTAGACCTCCCTTTTAACACTAAAACAGGAAACTTATTTTTTTTTTGAGGGGGGGGAGTAAAGTTGATTTATGCTAATTTAAATCTCCCCATTCCTTTTCCCTCCTCCAAGTTTACTTCCACTCGTGTGAAACAGGTGCAACCTGCAAAGATTTGCAAAAAAAGGTTGCAATGAAGATTGGGGAAAGTTTGAAGGCATCTAGAGACAGGAGTGTGTTAAATTATATATTATTTTTGCAATTGGGAACATGCTGAAGTTTAAGGATCATCTTTAAATGCATTACAGTTGTTATATGTTTTCATTAGTTGTCTTCCTCCAGACTAACCCTAATATTATCTTTGAAAAGAAGAGTGAGGGGCATTTCTTTTCCAGTTACTTTCAAAACGCCTTTCCTTATTGGTAGTTCAATTCCTTTTCTTTGT
>NW_011889082.1:1060506-1104634 GCF_000151845.1 Pteropus vampyrus
TGCCTTGACTTCTAACAACAGATTTTGCCTGTTTTTAAAATACTTTATGTAAATGGAATAATTCACTATGCAGTCTTAGATCTGGATTCTTTCTCTGACATAACCTTTTAGTAGGTTAGATAATTTGGACACTGACAAACAGAAGCCCTATTTTCCATCCTGATGATGGTCCGATTAGGGAGTCTGAACAGACAAGAGTGAAACCTATAGTGCGAAGCCAGCATAAGGTGAGCAAGGAGAATGCTGAGGAGCAGCTTCCACCATGACAACCCAAAATGTGTTTGGTAATGTCTGTTAGGGGTGACAATCTCGTGACAAAAGAAGTGTCTGATCTCAGTACTGAAATGACTGTTTTTGTGGCTATTAGCTAGGATTTTTCATTGTTCATGAGTATGCCAAGATAAAGACAAGAACAATGTGCCTGCTCAAAAGACTAGACTATAGTTTTCATGCAGCTTTTTCCTAATAGAGAAAGGAATAGATTAGGAGGAATAGACTAGGAAACATGCAACTGTAATTAAACTGGTTCTGTAAGACACAGAGTGTATAGGATTCATGATTGTATGGTCACACCTTACTTATACTGTATTTATTCAGGCAATAAATAATAAATACAGGATACGAATATAAGTAATAATTATATATCTTATTTATACCACTTTTCCGTATAAATGAGCAGTATTGTATAAAAATATAAAATAATTATATGTGAATATATTGTGAATGAAAAATCTATATGATACATGTAGTGTGAAAAATATAAATGTAAATAAATATATAGATATAATATAAAACAACCTATGTGTATGTATATATGGGCTGGGGACTGTTCAAAGATAAATTATACATAGCCCCAAAACTTAATGAAATTAGAATTTAGACAGGAAGATGAAACAGGCAAATAACTATAAGGCAATATATAAAGTTATGAATGTTAAAAAAGAGGTATATAGAGTAAAATAGTTAACATTTATAGGGTCCTATGTACCAGGCACTGTGCTAAGCAAGTAACATGCATTATTTCATTTAATATTCTGTAATGCTATTAACTAGGTACAATAGTGTGATTCTCGCCATTTTACAGACCAGAGGCAGAGATTAAGAGAAGATCAGGGAAGGCCTAATTGGGTATTTGGGGTAGGTGTGGAGGGTGAGTAGGATCTGAATTTGGGGCAAAAGAGGGCAAAAAAAAGGAGGAGGAGAAGGGCCACCCAGGTGGACTCTAAGGCCATTTGTAGGATGAATGGAAACAAGGATCCAGCCATGTTCCACTTTGAGAACAAGTCAAGGAATTTGTCCATAAAACTGGAATCATGAAGGCTCCAAGCCATTTGAGAGCAGCCTTGAAATGAAGAAAGCTGGTGGGACCATTCTTGTCTGATGTGATCTCTTCAAGGCCAAGGACGGGAACAATTGTACATTCCTCCAGGTGCAATAAGTCTTGCTGAACTGCAGATGGACAGATAGGGTTATAGTATCAGATCAGACCCTGTCCCAGGCTCCTGGATAAAGAGATCGGACTTTCTGAATATCAGTTATTCCTGAAATTTTGAGCTAGAACTATGAAGTTTCATTTCTAGGCCTGCTGAATACTGTGTACTAAAAAATTAACCAGATGCCAGGGCTATGCATGAATTCTTGTTATTACTGTGTGTGAAGAAATGGATTAATGTTTTCCCAACCTTTTCAGCATGACCAATAGATTCCACTTCTGTCTGTAACTTGACTGAGTCATTCATGTAGGGTGTTTTTTTTTTTTTTTTTTTTTTAATAAATATGTTGTCATGTTGGTTAAGGACCTAGTCATTGTTGTGGATGTTCATACTTTTGCAGTGATGTCACTGAACATTATTTAACTTGTATAAAACTTCTGTCTACTAGCAGCTAAAAATAGTTACATTGGTCACTTTTAAGCAATTACCAATTACGCAGAAGGAAAGAAATCACCCAGTTACACATATGATAGGGACACTTTATTATAGTTGAATATTTGGTTTAATGAATGATAAATTCATTTTATTTCTAGAATCTTCCATAGGTAGATGCTTACTACCCTTTTGAAAGGATTATAATTTTCAGCTTTGCAAATAGCTATTCACATGGGCTGAGAAGTTATTTATACACACTAAATGACAAAGAATGTGCTTTTTACTTGCCGTATTTTACTACCTATGTATCTCCTGTATGAGGATGGATTTTTTTTAAAAAAGAAAAACCTCCAGTTAGTTACTTTTCTTTTATATTTCTGAAGAAGCCTTTGTGTCTCAAACCATGGCCATGTGGTGTTCACTCTTTGCAATTCAGGTAATTAATTCAGCAGTGACATCATAGGGAATGTGTTCATTTTTCCATTTCAAATTCCTCTTCATGGGATCTGATGGTTAACTCATATTAAGAACACATTTTGAATATCTCAGTTCTCAGAGGCAGTTATGTGTTAATTTAAACTTTTACCCCTTTAGTGTTATAAGAGTGAAGTTTTATTCTAGAGAAGGTCATCTACCCTATGTGAAAGGGAAGATAAAAAATTGTCAGTCATTTTGATCTTGATTCTGTTAGTTGCTTGATTAAGTGATATTTATAGAGCGTAATCGACCAATTGATATGTACTAATTAAAAAGCAAAGTGAAAGATAATAGTGGTAAGAGTATAGCTTTGTATTATTTAATCCTTATTTTTCAGAAAGCTAAAAGTGCCAAACATTTAGATCTTTGTTACAACTATATTTTGTATTTGTTTTACTTTGGCTGCTCAACTCTGTCTATATCTGTAGCTGTTCTTGATAGGTACCTGGGCAGGCAGATAGTCCAGATGCTTTTATCGCAATGGCTTTTATGCTTTTTAGACTGTAACCAATCATAAATTTTTCATTTTATCTAGAACACATGTATGCACATATATATACAGATATGTACACCCAGAAATAATTGAAATAAAGCAATATTTAACCATTAATACATTTGATGCACACTGATAGCTTATATTTAATTCTAGTCGGTTCTATTTCATTAAAAATTCTTTCACCATTGAAAAATTGATTTCAAGGCCCTCCAATGGATTGCAACTAGTTTGAACAACACTGATCTAGAAAGAGTGCTTTGTTAAATACGGATCTAGGAACTTATGGTTCATATTGAACTTGGACCAAAGCATCATTTGTCTTAAAAAAATCTTTTTGATTCCAAGTCATTCTCATTTTGTGTGATTTCTTACAGCTGACCAAGGAAATCCCTAATTATCCCCCTCTCTCTTGCCAGTTTTGGTAGGGTCACAGTTTTCTAGAACTTTCTGTACTCATTGATGAGTTAATGACTGAGGCAAAGTAAATGAAATACTTGTAGGTAATTACTACTAAAAATAGTGACATTTAGTAAGTTTGGAGGATATGAAACTCATATAGATGCACTGAAGTGTGGAAAGTGGATTTTAATATTGCTTTCCAGCAGTATTTTCTTCAAAGTTCTGAATTTCTTCTAGAATTCTGTAGTTACTAGCATTATGTATAAGATTCTCAAAGCTACCTCTAAATTTTAAGTTAGGATTGACTAATAGAATAAATTCTAACATTTGATTCCCCTTTTTCCACTCTCTTCCCTTTCTCTTCCCCTCTCCTCCCTTTCTTCCCTTTCTTTCCTCTGTGTCTTGTTCATATTTGCTGCTCATATTTTGAATATCATAACCACTAGTTTAAATTTAAAAGGGCGCTGCCAGATATTTTACTCCGTAAATTTAGAGAAAATTAATTTCTTTTGAAAGTTTTATGAAATATACAAATTTTTTAAAAGTTAAAATGTGTATATCTCTAATTAGATAGCTAGGGATTGGAATCCACAGATAAAACAAAGTCAGGGATTCTATATTATCTTTGGAAGAATGGTCTTGCATCTCTGAAGGGAACATTAATTTGTCTCCATGATTTTAATTGGTTTAACTCAGAAAGAGTACTTTCTGAGTTAGAAAGAGTACTTTCTCTTTTCGATTTCATCTTATTTGTGATTATATTGCTTGAGTAATATCTGTCCATTTAGTATTCAAAATAAATATGTTAATAGTCTTAGAATTACCGACATTAGACCTTGGGGATGTCCAAATGTCTCTAGGTTCTAAATGTAACCTCCTTAAATTTCTGCTCCACATCCCAATAATATGGAATTATCCCAACCCTGTTTCTATGTAACTTCTGTTGTAAAGTCTGTGAATCTGTCAGTTTTACTGAACAAAGTTATGAAACCACAGAAATGATCAACTATACTTTGTTGTGGGTTACTCTATCACAATATAGTAGTCTCCCTTTCAATTTAGAGAAATTGTACATATCCAGTGTATTTCCTCTATAATATCCTTCAGCTTCACAGGCTCATGTTTGCACTTTCCTCTTGTTAAAATTGCAGACAAGAATAATTTTAATTTATTGGTGACATCTAATATAGCTGTGTTTATATTGTTGCCAATAAAATGACTTACACGATTGGTTTTTGTTTATACAATCTTTTCTGAGGAGTCAGTCACCTGTGTTAGGACAAGGTACATTCTGCTTATTAAAATGAACTCCCAGGATCTAAGAACATTCAGCTCTATCTGTCCTTGATTGAATTGCAAAATGTGCTTCACATTGCAGCCGTGCATGAGAATAACTTATATTATCTATCAATAGGCTTTTCATTTCTATATTCTCTGGCTATAAAAGCTGTAACTAGAGAAGCCTATGGGAATATCATGGCCTATTAATGATCAAGGCAGCGATGTTGAAAAGGCAATGTTAATGAAATTATAGAATCATTAACCCAAAAGGAAAAAATAATAACTCTGTTTTAGATGTCTTAGACATATATATAAGAAGCCAGCTCAGGAGCAGTTTGTTTGCTGACCAGTATTTTGTGCCTCATTATCAGGTTTTCTATGCAGGGTAAGAAATGCTTGTGGCATAAGGAATGGAAAATGTAACAAAGGCTAAATGTAGCCTAAGGAAATGAAATGATGTATGAAAATTAATAATTAACTGGTTCATCAGATGAATTATGACTCTAGATGAGTTTATTAATGATATTTACTAAGTAAGGGCTTTTGGCTATAAATAGGCATTATTGAGCTCGTGTTTTTAGAATTTTCTTGAATGGATGAGTTAACATTGCTTTTTGTTTAGTTAATCTTTTAGTTCATGAGAAACAGTGCCTGAGCCTGGGATAGAAGATAGTCATGATTTTTGTATTTTGATTAAAGCCATAGGTTTTCTAGAAAACTAGTAAAATTATTAAATGGTTTTGTGCCTTAATTTCTTTAGAAGTTAAGTAATTTCCTCTCTGACCTGACTTATAGGAGTGTTTTATAAGAGTTTGAAAGTGGTCGAAAGGAAAGACTTATTAACTATATGTTGACTCATATAGCAGAATGAATATTTTCATTGTTTGAATGAATGGAGTATTAAAAATCTAAGTGTATCAATACGTCAGATCTTAAGTACCCAAATCTGTACTTCTGGATGTTTCTTTCTTCTTCTTCTTCTTCTTCCTTCTTCCTTCCTTCCTTCTTCCTTCTTCCTTCTTCTTTTTCTTCCTTCTTTCTTCTTCTTTTTCTTCCTTCTTTCTTCTTCTTTTTTTTTTTTTTCTGTTGATACCCTGACATGGAGTAGTTGGATGGAGGACAGAGGAGAAGGTAATGCTGGAGAACTTAAGTTTTTAAATAGAAAGATGCTCTTACAATAGAATCCTACCGGTTAGTTGTTGATACTGATTAGTTGTGATTTTACTATTTGGCAAAAGGTAGAAAAATGTAATTCTAATATTCATTTTTAAAAATAAGTGTTGTCTTTCAGTGTTGCTGGCATGAGAGCCTCCTATCAGCTCTTGCTTTGATGGAGTGAGTAGATTACTATTTTTGCTTCCATGTCTACTCAATTTTTTTTTTAAATTTAAATGCCATAGGTATAAAATCTACATACTTATCCTTGATCATGGTAAATAGGTACTTTTGCTAATCTTCCTTATCTTAATTACCTGGAAGAACAGAATTTCAAGAGACTGTAGTGATTATCACCAACTTCCTCATTATATGGATGAAAACTTAAGTTCAGAGACATTATAAATGATTTGCTAGCAGTAGAGCTCAGGTATCCTGACTTATAGTTGAGTGCTCTTTTTACTGTGACTTAAAAGTTAGCATCTTATTCCTTTTTTGTTACCAAGTAGACTTAGAATTATACATGATCATATGGCCTAGTTAAAAAATATATAAAATATAATATGAATAGACAAAATTGATTTTAAATTCTGGTATATACTGCTTGACAAACCTTTTGGTATGATTAATACAAAAACTAGGTCATTAGGCATATTTTCACATATAATTTATTTGTTTTTTGTCTTGAGGCTGCTTTTTCCCAGCTCACATGCCATTGACCTATCGGTTTTTCTTTACCTCTTGGTATTAATCACTTTACTTTCTGGCTGTTGCTTTTTTAGTAATAAAATTTAAGTACAGTTTTGTTGTTGTTTTTCTCTTAAACTAAAGCTAATTAAAACAGGAGTACAGTTTATAAAAAAATAAAAATAAGATAACTATCCAGCCTGACAGGCAGATATGAATGTCTGATAATCTCAGTGTTTCAATTATTTTTCCTTCTTACAGTCTTACCTTATTAATGATTTAGTATAATGCTAAGTATCTATTTATGTGTTTTTATCCAGATTTAATTGATTATAATTCCTGCTTGTATATGATCTTGCTGCCAAAAATGATTCCCTTATTTTTAAAAAACTTGGAAATGGGCATAGTCTGCAAATCTGCAGACACTTGTCACTGGGACCATCATCTTAGTGACTCATATTTCCAGTCATGTTGGATGATTCCTCATTTTCAACAAACTGCAATACAACATATTTATTTTGCCTTCTTTTTTGGTTGGTACTGAATAAGTGCTTTCCTCTGCAGAGTTCGTAGTGCTCAGAAAACACTATTTTATCGATGAGTAGAGAGTAGATGACCAATGTAATCTGGCAAAGCACAGAGACATTAAATGATTCTTGCCCACAATCAACCAGTAAAACAGACCAGATGGTAATATACTCTAGTTCTTCTAAAAGGACACAGCAGAAAAAGCATTGGAATTTTTCCAATGTAAAAAAAATCTTACAACCTATCTGATACCAAGGTTTATTACTTATTATTTCATAAAGAAACTTAAATGATGTAGGTTTGGATAAACCTGGATTTATTTGTTCATTCTTGGGAGCTATAGTGAAGGGAAGGGCAAGAATAAGACCTAGGAGTGCTTCTGAGGACTAGATGGCATGGCAATATTAAATGTGGCAGACTGGTAGAATGAATAGAATAGCGAGCTGGTAAAGATGAAGAAAACATTTCAAATTTTATATTGTTAGTAAGTTTTGAAGTTCATCAACATATGGTCACACACAGTCAATTTTGCAGAAGGCACAGCGAGTGCTTGACTTGAAAATTAAATATTTTTGATTTTCTAAAATGATAAAAGAAAAACACCTCTTTACAAGAAGTTTGCCTTTCTTGATATCCTGTCCTTGATGATTGATGGAGCCATTCATTTGAGAGTTGAATTGGAAATAGTTGTCTAAGGCATTGAGTGGGTCATACAGAAAATGTAGAAATTACCCAGTTGAGGATATCTGGGTACTACTGTTTTATGCCTAGTCTGTATTTTCTGTGTTTGTTCAACTTTGGCTTCTTCCCGTGACTGTCGTGTCTATATAGAAAAATAGATTGTGACTGTGTTTATTATTCATTAAGAGTAGTCACACTTAGTCACCTCATTGACTAAACATACATTTTTGGGAGCTATTGATCAAGGGAGGGAACGATTTTTCCTAATAATTTGTAACCAGGGAATACCGACATTATTGCATATGGATGGATGATAATGTCCTGTGGTCATGTCAGTACTTTTGATTCTCATCTGCTACTTGAAGAAAGGGATAGTGGGGTTGGAGATGGAAGCTTGATGTAACTATCATCGATTTAGCATTTGCGGCATATGATGAACATACTCACCTTTAGAAAGGCTGTTCTTTTCTTTTTCTTTCCATAAAGCATTTTTTATAGACTTTTCCTTTTCTAGGATCTTAGTAGAAGGTGAGAGTATTGTGATGTTGATTCTATTCAGGATTGATATGGAACCAAGACTTTAATACTGCTGTGAGTATTTGGATATGTGGATATATGAAGCCTTTTTGAGAGCCCCAGGCCCATGTTTTTTCTTTATGAATCTAGGGACTGTGAAAAATTTGCTCTTAGAGTAAAAAATCAGAGATGGTTTAATATCCTCATAATCTCATTTAGAGGCTATATCTGCCATTTCTTTCTTTACTGGAACCTTTGACGTATAGGCCTCACAGCTCATGAAGGTGATTCGTTTTGGTTTCCCAAGACTCACTGTAGCAAAAGTGAGTACGAACTGATCCTCTAGGGAGCAAAATAAGTTTCATTTTGCAAGCTGGCACCAGCAGATTGGTTATAGTTGCCAAGAGCACTGTATTGAGAAGGGCTCAGTGGCAAACAAAACAATGCAGTGATCCATAATCCATGTCTACCATGAATGCAGGAGGAGAGAGTGCCTGCCAATGAACCATGTATTTGATGACTCTGCTCTACATAAAAGGCTATTTTGCTAAGAATACTTCTTTTCTTCCTGAGATGAATCCTGCACAGGTTGAAAACTTACTGTAACTCTTTTTCCATTTTGCTTTTAAAAATGCCTGCATTTATTTTTTTAAACAGGCTAATAACTCACACCATGGATAACTTATTGGACTTTGCCTGAAAGGAGTCATTAGTGCCATTGGATATTTGATCATCTTGGGCACAGGTTTTTTCAGAATGAATGGAAGGTCATGCAGCATGAATCTCCACCGGACGTCAGGAACCCCACAGGGGCCCGGAATGGTCAGTGGCCAACACATTCCTCCCATCCGAGCCCACTCGGGGACTCCTGGCCCCTCGTCCTGTAGCAGCACACCAAGCCCTGCTATTGGAAGCCTTGCTAACAGTCTCCATCTCAAGATGCCCTCGGGAGGAGGGATGGTTCCTCAGAGCAACATGGCTGAGAACCCCATCCATCTGCCCGCCTTGAGCCCCAGGAGACAAGTGCTCACCAATGGAAAGTCACGATTCCAGGTTACACAGGCCGGAGGCATATCAGGGCCACATACTTTAAAGCCAAAGCAGCAGGAGTTTGGAAGTCATTTTCCTCCAAATCCTGGGAAAGGTAGGATTGTCTTTCTGGGATCTTTGAAAAGTGAAAACTATTTTTTTTCTCTCCCTAGTTCCTTCTACCAGAAAATCCTATGGAAAATTACATGATTCAATGTCAGGGTCAAAGTTGATGGTTTCATATAATGTATAGCTTGTTTGGTGACGGGGGTATATGTACGTATATGTGAGGGTTGATGGGACCACAGTGGTAAATGTGATATCTCATGGAACAGTGAAACAGAGTGGAAGATAGAAAGATCAGAAATGAAGTAGAGTGGTGATGGTGGTGGAAGGGAAAGAGCAAATTTAGCAAGATCCTACCCTCTGGATACACAAAGCTCTGCCTTAGTGGACCAATGGGCTAGATTCTGTAGGCTGTGGAGGAGAGAGAGGGCTGGCTGGAATCATCATTCTGCTAGTTGGGTGCTAGAAGAAAGGTGGTGTTTGGAAGGAAAAAATAAAAAAAAGGGAGAAATTAAAAAAGTTTTTATTTTATATTACTTTCAGGTATACAGCACAATGGTTAGACATTTATATAATCGGATTGCCCCTCCGATTACTCTAGTACCCACCTGGCACCATACACAGCCATTACAAAATTATTGACTAATATTTCCTATGCTGTACTCCATATCCCTGTGACTGTTTTGTAACTACTAATTTGTATTTCTTAATCCCTTCACCTTTTTCGCCCAGTACCACCCCCCCACAACCTCCCTCCCATCTAGCAATTACCAGTTTGTTCTCTGTATGAGTCTGTTATCGTTTTGTTTGTTCATTTATTTTGTTTCTTAGATTCCACATATAAGTAAAATCATATGATATTTGTCTTTCTCTGTCTAACTTATTTCACTTAGCATAATATCCTCTAGGTCCGTCTATCCATGTTTTACAAATGATGAGTTCATTTTTTATGACTGAGTAATATTCCATTATATATCTGTACCATAATTTCTTTATCCACTCATCTGTTGATAGGCACTTAGGTTGCTTCCTCATCTTGGCTGCTATACATAGTGATGCAGTGAACATAGGGGTGCATAAATCTTTTTGAATTAATGTTTTGGTTTTCTTTGGATAAATTCCCAGAAACTTTTTGAGGAACCTCCAAACTGTTTTTCCATAGTTGCTGTACCCATTTACAATCCCACCAACAGTACATGAGGGTTCCCTTTTCTCCACATCCTCGCCAACACGTGTTGTTTTTTTATTTATTGATGATGGCCATTCTGACAGGTGTGAAGTGATATCTCATTGTGGTTTTTACTTTGCATTTTTATGATGATTAGTGACCTTGAACATCTTTTCATATGTCTATTAGCCATCTGTATTTCCTCTCTGGAGAAATATCTGTTTGGGTCTTTTGCCTATTTTTTAATTGGATTGTTTGTTTTTTTTTTTTGGTGTTGAGTTGTATGAGTTCTTTATAAATTTTGGTTATTAACCACTCATCAGATGTATCTTCTCCCATTCAGTAGGTTGTCTTTTCGTTTTGTTGATGGTTTCCTTTGCTGTGCAAAACCTTTTTAGTTTGATGTAGTCCCATTCGTTTACTTTTTACTTTTTCTTTTGTTTCTGTTACCCGAGGAGATATATCAGAAAAAAATATTACTAAGCAATATTTTTTGTTTAGGAGTTTTTGTCTAGGAGTTCTATGGTTTCAGAGCTTATATTTAAGTCTTTAATCCATTTTGAGTTTATTCTTGTGTATGGTGTAAGAAGGTGGTATAGTTTCATTTTTTTGCATGGATGTCCAGTTTTCCCATCACCATTTATTGAATAGACTGTGTTTACCCCATTATATATTCTTGCCTCCTTTGCCATGGATTAATTGGCCATATAGGCATGGATTGATTTCTGGGCTCTCTATTCTGTTCCATTGATCTATGTGTCTGTTTTTATGCCAGTACCACGCTGTTTTGATTACTAGAGCCTTGTAGTATAATTTGACATCAGAACACATGATACCTCCAAGTTTGTTCTTCTTTCTCAAGATTGCTGTGGCTATTCAGGGTATTTTGTGGTTCCACATACATTTTAGGATTATTTGTTCTAGTTCTGTGAAAAATGCCATTGGTATTTTGATAGGGATTACATTGAATCTATAGATTGCTTTGGGTGGCATGGACATTTTAATGATGTTAATTCTTCCTGTCCATGAGCATGGTATATGCTTCCACTTATTTGTATCTTCTTCAATTTCTTTTTTCAATGACTTATTTTCCAGTACAGATCTTTTACCTCCTCGGTTAAATTTACTCATTGGTATTTTATTGTTTTTGATGAAATTGTAAACGAGATTGTTTTCTTAATTTCTCTTTCTGTTAGTTTATCATTGGTGTATAAAAATGCAACTAAGTTCTGAATATGAATTTTGTATCCAGCTACTTTACTGAATTCAGTTCTAACAGTTTTTTTTTGTGGAATCTTTAGGGTTCTCAAGGAAAAAATTTAATAGCTAATAAAATGAGGAATTAATACATAAAAATGATAAAAATTATTTTAAGAGCAGAACCTATAACTTTCCTAATACAACTAGTGACAAGAGAAGGAAGCTAGAAGAGAATAATGAAAGATGCATTTTTGTGCTGGTGGAGAACTAGAAAACCTGGTTAATTTGAAATGCAGAGAAAATGTGCTTTAAAAGTTTGAATTACCATATATTTTATTTTATTTTATTTACCTTTCAAAAATTTTATAAGAGTTTATTTCAACCAAAACTGATGACAATTGTTGGTAAGCAAGACCTCAAATGCTCCAGATTGCCATATATTTTAAATTAAAGGATAATTGTTGGAGAATAGCAAATTATTTGAATGACACACTGTCTCTAGAAACTGATGTTGACTTAATGAGCTTGGATTGAAAATGTTGTATGTATTTGGGCTAGAAAATAAAGAGTATATATACCATTTAAAATGTAGCTTCGTTATATAAAATAGCAATTAGGTATTTTGGCATTTAGTTTTAAACATTTATATTGTGTTTATACTACCAAATGAAATTACTAGCAGCCTGTGAATAGCCATTCACTCAGTTAACTTATAACTCACCCAGTTATTGCAAATAATGGTTTGTATTAGGCAAGTAACAAAAAAGTTGTTTTAGTGTATGTATTTCTGTGTATGGAGAAGTTGGTATAAATTAGTAGATTAAAAAAACCAAATATATATGTACCTTTTTTTCTTTTGTATCTATTTATTTTGGTCCAGGTTTGGTTGTTTGATTTCTTAGAACTACTGATATTAAGTATAAGTATAGGAAAAACTTTCCCTGGGAGTTGCATCCAAAATAGCTCTGTCATTGTCAGGTTGCTATGTTCATGGTAAGCAAGTTAAGCCCCTTAATGTTAAGCTCCTGTGTTTAGATTTTCAGGGGCTAAGGCCCAGTAAAATCTTTCAGCTCAGGCTTGCCTAGTGAACTGTAGCTTGCTTTTATATATACTTGTGTTTGAAATCCTGACTGGCAATAATAATGGTGATAATATTAATAACTTGCATTTATTATATCATAACTCAGTAGGTGTCAAGCACTGTGTTAAGTGCTTTCCAGAACATAGTCTCAGTTATTCCTCATAACAGCCCTGAGTTGTATGCTACTGTTGATCAACTTATAAGGGAACTAAGGTCTCGAAAGATTAAGTAACTCAGCATTGCTAGCCAGTAAGGAGTTTGGGAGTATTACTTTGATGGGGACCACAAGTGGTTATGATTATAATAATGTTTTTTATTCCTGATTCTTCTCTTTCCAATTTTCTGGCTCCTTCCTCAGCATCCAAGCTATAGTGCCTATTCAGGATCTGCATGGTTGGGGCATACGTGGGTATGGATAAAGGGTCAAGGACAACTGTATTATTATCCCCCTTGGCCTTGCAACTTGAATATCACCAGTGGTATGGATGTTGTCTGAAGTGGCTGAATGTGTCTCTTTCAGATCTTGGTTGATGGTTCCTAAACTAAGCCAATAACTAACTAGTTGAGAATGGTGATCTGGGACTATTAGAACTTTATCTAATCATTTATTTAACAAATAATTATTGAGCATATATTATGCGCGAATCACTGTTTGGGGGATACAGTAGTCAATAAAACATAGTTGTGGCCCTTAAGGAGTTGAAATCAGACAAATAAATGGGCAGTTAAAATAAAGCACACTTAGGGCTCTGATAGGAATACACTCAGGGTGATAAGGCAACATTTAGAGGGGTTCCCAGCTGGTGCTCAGTAAGTAGGTCTGGGAGGAAAGTAGGATTCCTAGGTGGATATCTGAAGGATGAGGAGCTAGTCTTGCCATCACACAATGTGTATGTTGTGTGCGTGTGTGTGTGTGTGTGTGTGTGTGTGTGTGTGTGTGCACATGCACATGCACGTGTGCTTGTGAGGGGGGCTATCTGGAACTAATTCTTGGTAGAGAGAAAAGCATACACAAAACCTGAAGAGATCATTGTGTATTTCATGGACTTTCACCTGGTTCCATATTAGGGGGCACGGAGACTATAGTTAAGAGATGAGGCTGGAGAGGAATGAGAAGCCAGATGAAGAGTCATGAATGATATATCAAGGTGTTTAGATCTATCCTGAGGACACTGGCGAGCTATGGAAGGATTTTAACCTGGTAGTGATGTAATAAGCTTGAGGCTGACATTTCTCCTTGGCTTTGTCATTGTTTTTTTATGGATTATTACAATGCCATGTCCCAGATGGATAGGTACCAAAGAGCCGGTGACCCTGTGGGTGTATTTGTCAGGGTTCTCTAGAGAAACAGAACTAATAGGTGATATATCTATATCTATATATGTCTATGTCCATGTCTGCCTCTATGTTTATGTCTTTGTGTATGTCTATGTTTATCTCCATCTCCAATAGAATATATATATTGTCTGTTTGTCCGTCCGTCTGTCCGTCCATCCATCCATCCATCCATCCATCCATCCATCCATCCATCCATCGTCTATTCATCCATTCATCCAAGAGACATATATAAAAAGATATACCTGCTCATCTGATTATGGAGGCCGACAGGAGGCTGACAGGTCCCAAGATCTGTAGGATGAGTCAGCAAGCTGAAGACCCAGGAGAGCTGATGATTTAATTGTCATCCAACTCTGAAGGCCTAGAACTAGAAGAGGTAATGGTATAGTTCCTGTCTAAAGGCAGCAGATGTGAGACCCAGGAAGAACTGATGTTTCAGTTTGAGTCCATAGGAAAAAGCCAATGTCTCAGTTAACAAGCACTCATTCAGGAAAGAATTCTCTCTTATTGGTGTAGGGCCAAACTTTTGTTCTGTTCAGTTATTCAAGTCATATTAGGAAAGGCAGTCTGGAATAGGAGATGAAAGTGGTGATATGCAATCTGATTCCAAGGTTTGAGAAGCAGTAGAGGGCACAATTGGAACACATATCCCATTAGTAATTGTGGTTAAGAATGAAATAAAAAATACTTTTATTTTTAATTTATTTGTAATATTTTTTTCCCAACAGTTAATAAGTTGTTAGTACATAAATACTCTTAAGTTGTTGACACCTAACTAAATAAATAGGTGTTCCTTTTGGCCTAGGGGCACCATGAAAAAATTACCGAGACATTAAGAATGCCATGAACTGAGAACATTTGGGAACCTCTGTTACAAGAGTTTATTTTTCTCATACAAGGAGTGAGCCATGGTAGGTGATGCTGCTAATGGTTGGAAGCTCAGGGATGTCAGGTTCAAGTTCATGGAGCTTCTCTTCATCTTTCCTCCTTGGTTATGCAATAGCTGCCTCACTCCAACTCCAGCTATGAAGTATATTTTCTGAGAAGGGTGAAAGAGGAAGGAAGAAAGACAAAAGGCAAAAAGACAAAAGTGACAATTCCCCCTAAATAGACCCCTTTAATCAGATTTCTCAGGAATCCCACCCAACTATTCCCACTTAATTAGCCAATCATACATAACAAATAAAACTCATTCTTTGTTCCTGAATTTACCTTTTTAAAAAAGTGAGATTTTGTTCCACATTATTTCGTATTATGTTCTATTATGTTACATTATATTTTACTTTTATGCATTTGCCACCATTCTCTCTCTCTTTCATTCAGATAAGTTAAACCATTTGTAAGTTGCAGACATTGTAACACTTCACCCCTAAATTCCTAAGCAGGTAATTTCATCCTGTATAACCAGAATATATTAATAATAACCAAGGAATTTAACTTTGATACAATAGTATTATTTATATATAGTTATGTCTTAAAATATAGTAAAAATTTAAAAATTTTATATTACTATTTTATATTTTATTTCACTTATATTATCATTTATTTTATTTCCCTACTTATAATCCAAATATGCTTCATAGCCATTTTTTTCTTTTGATCCAGGATCTAATCAAAGATCATGCATTACATTTGGTTGTCCTGTCTCTTAATCTACTTCGATGGCCCTCTCCTCCTGCCTTTTCTTTGTGTTTCATGACAAATAAGTTGTTACTGTTAAAGAGTTCAGGTTAGTTGTCTCACAATCTGCTTTGTCTGAATATTTCTTCATGATTGGGTTCAGCTTAAACATTTTTAGTAGGTCTACTACGTAGGTGATTTGTGTACCACCCATTGCGTTACACCAGGAAGCACTGAATACTCATTTGTCCTAATATTTGTAACGTTGCTGTTGATTGTCTGGCTAAGGTGGTGTCACCAGATCTCTGCATTGTGAAGGACACTTAACCTTGCAAAATTAGTAAATAATCTTATGTGAATATCTTGTTCTCCAGTAATCTTTCATGGCATCCATTGATGATCTTTGTCTGTTATTACATTGTAGATTTTCTGATTCTATCATTACTTCTATGTTTATTAGCTGAATTCTTCCGGAAAGAAGAGCTTCTCTCTCCTCTATTTTTGAGAAAAACTATAGACTCATGTATTCTTTTAAAAAATTTACTATGTTATAATTCATTACCATCACTATTATTTCTGATGTTCAAATTGTCCTAGATTTGGCTAATAGGAGACCCTTCAAGTCAATTCCTATGTCCTTTTGATATGTTCCCATTAAACACTTCATTGCTTTCATACATAACAATGTTCTAGGCTCACTTGCACTTCTCTGCCCAGACCTGGAATCAGCCGTTTTTCCAAAGAGCTCAGGTTCCTTTTAGTGGGAAATGATATTTGGAAAACTAGATGAACAGGTGTTCTTATTGGCTCAGAGATGTCATTGCTTATGGGCCCTATGCATGGACAGTGTTAGGAAATATGTCAGAACGAGATCATGAGTTTCAGTTAAAATACAGCATTATAGAGTTCTTCCTCACACTTCCTTCTTGCACACTTGCCAGTGAGACACCTGATTCTCAGCGACATCAGTGTGTTTATTTTCTCTGACCTACAAATAGTTACTTTTTAACTTTACATTTTTAAAGTAGTAGAAATTAGTTTTAAAAAATGATTTCTTATGACATATAAAATTTTAATGTGCTGAGATAAGAATGTTTGTACTTATCTAAGCCACTGTATGAACGTGGAGGATGTTCTGTAGTTGGCAGCTTCCTGGCCCTGCTAGGATTGGTGAGTACAGAATCCCAGTTATTTTGTACCAGTAATGTTATTTTCCCCGACTTTCTGCTCAGCAGTTAAGAATTGTAATTAGACTGGCAGAAATGCATTTTTCAAAGCATCTGGGAAATCACTTTTATGATCTCTGCTTTAAGCACATTTGACATAGCTATTTAAATATTTAAGACAATTCCACATTTGTAGTACCAGTAGGATTATATAATTGGGAAGATTTTCATTGTAAAGGTTTTTTATTTTACTTCAGGGCCTCTGACATTTCTTGTTGGGCTCTGCTGTCCTTGGAGACAAAGGGAGTTAGTTATTCATTAGCGCTTGTGGGTTATTCATTATTGTTGGTCAAAAAAAGCAGAATAATACCAACAAGGGACACCAGACTAATTGGGAATAAAAAACTCTCTTGTGTCACTTAAGGCTGGCATCTCTTGTTAAGACCTGGTTTAAGAAAAATAATGTATTGTGTGAACCTAAGAGGTCTAAAAATTAATGTACTTTCAATAACACGTCAAGTTTTATTTTTGTTTTTTACTGTTTGTGGTTTGCTAATTCAATTGGTTTTAACCTGGAGTTTAGGTTAGAGTTTGATTCCTTAGTGGATTGGCTAGCTTCATATTTTCCCCCACCCTGCTACATTATAATTTTAAAACACTGCCACTGATTTAAACTATTACTTTACTTTATCAGTCCTTCACTTATGTCTATCCCTGGAAAAAGAGACAATGAAAGAAATCCGCTAACACCAGTGAGTGAACCATGTTGAATGTTATCATGTTAGAATTGGGGCAAGAATAGCACTTGGGGTCCTGAAATTTTGAAGAGACGCAGTTGCTGTATTAGCTAAAGAAAGTTGGAGCAAAATACTTGGTTACTTTTTTTTTCCACTTCTGCTTTTTAATCATGTATATTTCCTTGCACTTCCAATGTGGCTTCCTGCAGAATTAGAGCAAATAAAATTAATATTTCGTAAAAGGTTCCAAAAATAACCAAATCAGTCAGACCAAAGGCATTATTCCTGTTGAGGTAGCCAGAGTTTTCATTTCGTCTTGCCAACAAGGCAGGTGAAACACAATGTTTACTTTTGTTTACTCTTTGGGCTACACAGGGTATACTTTGTGTGATTTATTGATGCTGGGTGTAAATCAAATTGATGATGGATTTCCAAGTATTACTGAATGGCAGGCATGATTTGTTCCAGTTATAAAAGCGATTTGTCAGTCTCATAACATTCCACCTTTAAAAGAATATATTCCATTAACACCCCCTCTGCCCTACAGCACACCTCAAATGCTATAGGACATGAAGCTGAAATTAAACATCTGTTAGTCACCTTTAGCATATTGATGCTGTTAAATAGCAATAGCTTTGGACTTGCACAGTACTTTGTAATTCATAAACTTGCATTATTGATTGTCTGCTATTATTTAATCAAAGGTACCATCCTGGGAAGCAGGGCAAGTATAATTGGCCCCATTTTAGGGATGAAGAGACTTAGGCTCAGTTTGCTGAGACCTCATTCTTACGTGCTGCATTGAATAGGGCTCCACAATCAGAGCATTTGCTATAGGAGTTCTGAGAAATCTTGCCCCCTCTTCATTAGAGTTTATTGTTGCTGTCATTCCTGAAAGAGCATACTTGTAATTGGCTGACATAATAAACAGGTTAAAAAATGAGACTTATGGTTGCAGGACCTTGCTACTCAAGGCTGAGGCCAGAAGCTTTAGCAAGGATTGAGGATCTTGCGGGGGGAGAAGGTGAGCATCAGAGAACTCGTGAGCTAGCTCATTGGCTTTCCATGTAGTCACCCACTTGTATGGCAGTCCCAGGTGCACATGAGATAGTGCAACAGAAAATGGTGTTTTCTTTTGAGAGTTAAATTAGGTGGTTAGTGTGAAAGTGCATTTTATACGATAAACTGCCAGAAGCACGTAAAGTGCAAATCCGTGTAGGGCAGTATTGATCTCAAAAAACCAATTACTGATAAGTAAGATGGCTCCACCCTGCTACGCTATTTGTTCATGCCACTTGTTCTTTGAAATTAAGGACTATATCTTAGTTATAGCTACCAAGTCTGGGCACTATGAAAAACTACTTGATGTATGGATATAGAATCCTAAATGCTCTCTATTTTCAGCTTGTTTCATAAACTGGAAAGAAAACATTTAAACCACAGTAGACAAACACTGAGGTGAAATAGCATATTTTAAAGTTTATCTTCCTTTTAAAGTATTCATTTTATTCAGATAGAGTGATCTTACAATTTATCATCCAAATCAGAACACTTTTCAAGAGTGAAATGAGGCCCTATTGTAATTATACCTGGGATTATCCTGGATGAACCGGAATGCAGGGTCACCCGAAATTTAGGAGAAAGTTTAATTTCATTTAGATTTAGAATTTTACTCAACTGCTTTAAGGTAAAGTAGTTCAGCATACAGGATTAGCCTCATGTCAGTTAATAGCAAAATTATTTCTTGGGCTCATTGAGTGATTGTTCATATATTATTAGGTAGAATACATTAGTTTCTAGTTCTAGGGTTGAGAATAAATAACCTAGTAATTATTTAGCAAACTTTCTATTTTCTACCGCTGTTCTTAGCTTTACATATCTTAATTTAATCCTTCCCCATCATATGAAGTATCCCCATTAAAAGCATGAGAAAAGAGAGGCTTAGGAAGATTAAGAAACTTGACCAAGACTTCATAGGAATTTTAACCCATGTCTCGCTGACTTCAGGGCCTTAAATACTTCTATAGGATATTGGTTTTTTTTGTTTTTGTTTTTTGGCACAGAATTTGCCTCAAAAGGCTAGGTTCTTGACAATTGAGAATGATTTCCTGAAAGACCCAGTATGTCTACCATAATTTCTACTATGTGTGGTGGTGTAGTGTCTGGTATATATTTATTTTGGGAAAAAAAAAACCCCAAAAAACAGCTGAAGCAGAAAACCTATTGCCAAATAAATTGCTGCAGGTGTTTTTGTTGATTTCTGTTAAAAGTACCCCTCCTTACTTGCTTAAGTCAGTGGTTTTGATGGCAATCAAGTAGGGAATATGATGGAAAAAAGAAAAGTATGGTAATGGCTAACTTTTTGAGCCTTTCATCTGGGCCAGCTGCTGCATGGAGCAGAGCTGCTGGGCCACACAACTAGAGCATAAATTAGGGGGCCTTCCACGATGGCCCTGAGCTCAGAATTCTCTTTAATTCTCATAACAACTCCATGTGTCATTAGATAAAGAAAAGTAAGCCTTAGAGAGGTGAAGTGATTTAGCAGTTTGCGTGACTAGTATGTGGCAAAACTGGGACTTGAATGCAGGTTCTCTGTGACCTCCAGAGCCTTGTGTCTTAACCATTCTACTGTGTTCTGTTGAGATGAGACAGGGAGCCTTTCTCCTAATAATATGGGGAGCCAAGCTGGAGACCAGAGCTTTCTACAGAAAGCACACTGATTCACTAAGTACATTATTCAAAATTCTTTTGGTTGCAGATAACTGAATCCACTGTTCTAATTTATGTAAAAGGGGATTTGTTATTAAAAAACCAGGAGTGTTTCATGGAACCCAAGGAGAGGATGGACAACCAGATCCTTTGAAGAACCATAAGAACAAGATAGTTTCCCATACTTCTTCTCCCTAGACAATGTGATCTTTTATTTCTGCTTCCCTGACACATTACTTCACTCTCCCTGCAAGTTGCTTTTCTCTCTCTCTCTCTCTTTTTTTTTTAGTATCCATATTAGTCAAGATTCTCTGGAGAAACAGAACCAATACATAAAGAGATTTATTATAAAGAATTGGCTCACTTAATTATGGAGGCTGAGAAGTACCAAGATCTGCATTTGGCAAGCTGGAGACCCAAGAGGGTCAATGGTTGAGTTCTAGTCCGAGCCCAAAAGCTTAAGAACCAGAATAGTTGGTTGTATAAATTCCAGTCCAAAAGCTGGCATAGCTAATGTTTCAGTTCAATTTTGAAAGCCAGAAAAGACCAGTGTCCCAGCTCAAGGCAGTCAGGCAGGAGAAGTTCCCCCTTACTTGTGCGAGGGTCCACCTTTTTGTTCATTTCAGGCCTTCAACTGATTGGATGAGGCCAGCCCACATTGGAGAAGGCAATCTGTTTAACTCAGTCTACCAAATCAGATGTTAATCTCATCCAGAAACACCCTCACAGACACAGCCAGAATAATGTTTGCCCAGAATAAATGTCTGGAAACACTATGGCCCAATCAAGTTGACACATAAAATTAACCATTACAGTATCCATGTCCTCAACATTTCTCTCTCCCTGGCCATAAACATGTAATGTACTCAGAACTTATATGCTATGAGTCAATGAGGTAGTGTCTCTCTGTCCCATTTTTAGGGTTCTTGGAAAGAGAGTCAGGTTGGTTCAGTGTGTGTCAGGTCTGGTTCGTCCAACAGTGAGGGAAGAGCCTCATAGAATAAATATGAATCTCACCTTCTCAGAAAAGTGGAGTGTGGGTTGAGTGACAACTAGGAACTTGGTTGCCTAAATAAAGCTAATTTTGGGTTATGTCTTAAATAACAGTGATATTTTCAAAGTTATCACAGAAATTATGTCTTTAGCCAATATGATTCCAAAGTAAGAGAGAAGATTTTGGAAGTATGATCACCAGCAAAATTTATTTTTAAGTTTTTTTCCCTCATTTATTTTTCTTAAAAGATAAACCACTAAACTATATAAATCATGATGCTTTGCATCAGTTTTTCAGTGTTGGCCGCTGTGTTTTATAAGGTAACACTTTTTTTTAAAGTAACCCAAATTTTCATTCTTAGATGTGGGAATTAAGAAAGAGCATTTAATGGATGATCCATTAAACATTTAGGTTTATTTTGTATTTAGATTTTAGTGAAGGGGAAAGATTTCCAGAGTTCAAGTATGCAGACCTGTGATTTCTATTTGAAATCACCTTGAATACACAATAATTTGAAGTAGTTGGCTGTCAGATTTGAAAATTTTCAGCATGGTGGTTTCTTGTTGCCTTGAGTTATATAATCAAAGAGAATCTACTTGTGATTTGAATACTCCTGGCTTTTATGCCAGATTTTAATAGGACTCTATCAGACATAAATAATAGAAAATTAATCAATGAGTTAAATTCTTAAAAGTTGGGGAACATGGACTGGGTATTAAAACATTTTATTTACATATTTGGCTCAGGTAATTTTTCCACTTATAGAGAAGAAAATTCTGAACAATCATCCATTTTATTATTGTGACAGGAAGACTCTAAGATGGTCTCCTACCATTCCCATATCCTGGAATTCATGCCTTGTATAATAGCCACCCCTTGAATGTAGGCTGAATATAGTGACTTGCTTCTAACCATGACAAAGGTGATAAAATGTCACTTCCATTATTAGATTACAAAAGATTTGACTTCTGACTTGCTATCAGACTCAACTGTCTTCTCAGTTAGTATGCTTTGATGATGTAAGCTGCCATGTAGGAAAGCCCCATGTAGCAAGTAACTGAGGGAGGTCTCTGGCCAACAGACAGTGAGGTACGAAAGGCCTCTGTTGAACAACCTTCCAGAAACCGAATGTTGTCAACATCCATGTGAGCATCAAAGCAGATCCTTTCCTAGTTGAATCTTCAGATGAGACTCTAGTTTAGCTGACACCTTGATTGAAGCCTTGTGAAGACCCTGAAGCAGAGAACTTACCTCAGCCATGCTCAGGTACCTGACCCACAGAACCTGAGATAATACATATGTTGTTTTAAGCGACTAAATTGGTGGTAGTTTGTTATGTAGCAAAAGATAACTAATATAGCTATTGTCTAAGCTTTTCTCTATTTCAGGAGGCACTAGAAAGTTAGGCAAAATCTAGGAACAAGAGGGCAGGAATTAACCTCTGTTGAGGGTCTGTGATATGCCAGAATGGTGATAGGCTTAGAGATTCAGCAGAGCCAACTTGCAAAGTTTTATAAAAATTACATTCACTTTACACATGTGGAAGTCAACATTCAAGGAAGTGAAATTATTTGCCTAAGTTTACCTAACTTAAGATACGTATCTCATAAGGGGCAGAACTAGGGCTTGGATGCAGGTCTGTCTTACTCCAGTGCCCCAGCTCCTTCCATGCATCAGGCTAACTCCTATAAGTCATGACAAACACTGGTGGCATTTTTGCCTGGATAACTGAATTAAATGACAATTCATCTTTAAGCATTTATAAAGTATCTTCTATTTGCTTGTTGCCAGGCATCAATTTCCCCACTTCTTTTTTTTCGCAGCGGTGTATTCCCACCAGATATTCTTTTTGCTCTCATCTTTCTCTCCATCTAAACCTGTTTCACAGTCCTATTTTTATTTCCCTCTTTATTATTCTCAAACAAAATTCGTAGACAGGATTATGTATCTACACACATAATTAAAAAATATATATTTTTACAACAGAAATACAAGAGAAATTATAAAGAATATAATTTATATAAAATAATATGCATTTAAATATGAAAACTATACTAGAAGGCATAATGAAGTAGTCAGATATGCTTGCATCTGAATGTGGAATTAGCCAAAATTCTCATGATTCAGAATTGTATTTGTTGTATTGATGGTTCGGATATCTAGTTGCTTTACTTTCATTGATAACATTATATGAAATGGTGAACAATAGTTCATTATATTTTTATCAAAACAGTGATCAATTTTCCTTTGATTTGCACTGTAACTTCATTTTATATAATTTAGCATAAATAAGAATCATGAAAATAAAATGGTCTTAGGTTCTAAACTTAGATAATTATAAACAGGTTTTTACTTACATGAATGTCTGGTGAGACACTTAAAAATCATGTGGGATGTAGGGTAATTCTTTGTGTTCAGGACTGTCCATTTATCCCTGCCTTCACCATTGAACACTAATAATGGTGACAACTCAGAATGCCCCTAGGATTTCCAGACTCCTAGGTGGCAGCATCCTCTAAACCCACTGATCTAAATCTAAATCTGCTTTTAGTAAAAGAACTGATAAATTGGTTAAAGTACAATTTTCAAAGGTGTTTGTGTTTTAACTGGGTCAAAATCTTAAGACAAAGAGAGGCGTTGTTCATGGTAGAATTTGTAGGGGTTAGGTAAGTGGCGAAGTGAAAGATGAACCCCTTTTTGCAACTCTTAAACTACGTGGCATATGTGTACTCTTTATATTTTTTATTCTAGTGTTATATCTCTTTCCTTTAGATCCCATATACACTTTACACAACAAATTTGATGTCTAAGTCAATTTTTTTTTCCTTTTCTGATTGTATTTTAGAGCTTTTCTATGTCAAATAATCAACGATAATTCTCTGAACATTGACTTTAATTAAGTTGTTATGCTAGCCACTGAGAGGTCAAAGGTGATTAGGATGTGGCCTGAAATCTCAGTAGATTTGTGATTACAACTCAATCCAACACACATTTATAGGGCAAAGCACCATGCTAGGCTTATACACATAGAGAGATATATATATATATACACACACACATATGCATACCCATATGTATATGACTTCAGAGATTTCACAAATATGAAGAAAGAAAGTAGAAACTTTAAAAAGCAATGAATTGTATAAATAATGGTTCACTACAACAATAAATGAATTTGAGTGTTACAAGCTTTATGTACTAATATGTAATATATGGTCTATCAAGTAAAATTAAGTACATAAAGCGTATGAAATGATATATATGCTTACTATATACAATTACATATTATTATATATACTATATTATAATTTATATATAAAAGCTTTTATTAAATTAATAAGCAAAAGTACTCAGAGACGACTTTTCCTCCACTTTTTTTATACATTAGAAATATATCTTTATACGTAGGTACTTTTTGAGATGGTGTCTTTTATAGTTGGAAACTCATTTTACATATCCAAAAGAAAGAAAAAATGGGAAGGGTAGGAGCTATTATAAGAAATTCCATATCAAGACTGATGGGACAGGTCTCGTCACAGAATAGGTTTGGATGGCATAGACTATGTATGGGCAGTGTGGAGTATGTTTTTTGTTTATATTAATGACTGAGAGGAGAGGATCTCCTATCTCACGTGGATAAATTGAAATTAGACATTAAGAAGAGCTCCCTTTGAGGGATACAAGACATTTTAACATGTTTCAGGTGAAGGATTGGAGTCGCCTTCTCTGTCAATATTAATGATAAGAGGTGGATTTGTATAGTGTGAAAAAGCTGGGACTAATTGCTCATCCCCTGGTGTATCAGCCAGGATCCAGTTAAGAAAAGAGAAGCCATTTCAGTTATTCTAACAGAGAGAATCTAATACCAGATATTTGTTAAGCAGATATTGAAAGATTGAAAAGGTGAAATAAGATAACTCTGAGGTAATGCAGATAATAATTGCAGGAAGCAGCTACCGCCTGGGGGCTGGAGGATCAAAAGGAAGAAGTTGGAAGTTACAAGAACCTAGAAGCTTGGAGGAAGAGTAGCCCATAGAGCTGGGACCCAGAACTTTCAGAATTTGCTACCTAACTAGTGTTGGTACCTTTAAGGAGGGATGAACTGCCCTTCCAGTGGCTCTTCCAGAATCAAACAAACAAGTATGGGCTCCTACTCTCTGTGAAGCATTACCACAGACTTTGGAGTACTCTATACAGATGTCAAATCAATAACAATTTTCAAAACAGAAGTTAGGGATTAGATCTGAACACCAGTAAGGACCTTTTCTCCTTTTATTCTTGTTTTTAAATTGCCTAGAATAATTACACCAGTCTAGGCAAAGTACACTATACCACACTACTGAATTCCTTTGAGAATGCTTGTATCAAATGAAGCTTGTATATTTGAAAAGTATTCAGAACAAACTGAGAGAAATAAAACAAAGCGAGACTATAACGTCCTTTTCATGATTTCCTTAGTTTTAACCAAATTTGGAAGAATGATGATATCTAATACTTACATAGTACTTATGATATGGTAGATATTTTAAATGCTTGCTATCTAATTTTTTAACATATTAAGATGACATTATCTCATTTAAGTTGCCCCCAAACCCAAGGATGTAGATACCAAACCCAAGGATGTAGATACCATCATGCCAGTTATTATTATTATTTAATATTTCTCCTGTTTTATAGATGGGAAACTGAGGTATGGTTGAATAACTTGACCAAGGTCACATAGCTGATATGTGCAGAGCTGGAATATAAACCACCCAGTATGGATCTAGAGTACATGCTCTTATCCACTAAGCCATATGTATATTTTCATTTTTTTAAAACCTGTGTTCTTATTTATGGATGGATGGATGGATGGATGGATGGATGGATGGATGGATAGATAGCAAATCCATTCACTTCTTCAGCAATGGAGTTGGAAATGCTAGCTTGGGGATTAAGAGAACGAGGCTCAAACTCCAGGTCTTCCATTAACTTTCTTAGAGAATTTTTAGGAGAGTTACTTTATCAGTTTAGGCTCTTTGTAAAATGAGGAAGTTGAATGAAATAGTTTTGATCATTGTTTTATGATTTGTAAGGAGCCTGATCACCTTTTAAGAACTGAGAGCTATAGATGAAGCCTGACTTGCAGGATGAGTTAGTTAACAGTCAGTTTTTTTAACATGTGTCAGATGCGGACTTAGAAGTGATAGTGCAGTTGATGCTATTGATAGCTAAGGAGCCAGGGAGTGTCAAAGACAAAAGAGATTAAATATTTATTTTCTTCAGACATTTGGGCATTGTGGGGTTGGCTGCAGTTCTAATTCCTATTTTTTTCCTGAATTTTCATTTTTCTGCATTCAGAAGTCAGTCTTGCCAGGAACTTGCAAAGTACTACTTAGAAATCATTTCATCTCTGGGGATTTAGCCAAGAGAGGATGGTCCCTTCTGTTAGCTTCCCTTGCTCCTGAAGGGCTGTCTACTTTTCCAGTTTATAGATAGCCCATCTGTAGACTTATCATTGATTTAAAGACTCGAGACCAGGAATCCAGAGAGCAGAAAATTCCCAGGAATTAGAAAAGTCTAGCGAAAATGCTCCCAGCTTAGAATATGTGTGGTGTTGGCTCAAAAACAAATCTTATCTTAAGGTTAAGGAGGGAACATAGGTATATGTGGGGTGGGTATATGTGTGAGGGGACAGCTTTTCTGTTTTTCTTAAGTGGTGACATTCTCTTTTACCATCAGACATTCTCTTTTTTTTTTCTGTTCTTCCTCTCTCACTCACTTTCCAAAACCTTGATTTTTGTGAAAGAATTGAGTTCTCAAAGCCTTTACATATATGGGTCATACCATGACATGCAGAACTTATCAGAAATTCTATAAAATTTATGGGTTTAGAATCAAAAGTGACTTCAAATTAGGTTCTGAATGTTGCCAAATGTCATAATTGAGGTTATTTTTGGTAAGTTTAGAACAAAAAGAGTAATTTTGGCTCATGTTTAGTAGTAATGTTGAATATAGATACATTGTTTTCCAAATTATTCTTTATAATCTTTGAGTTGTATCAGGATACTTTTTTTTACTATATGTAATATTTTACACCGAAATAACTGTGCATCATTATCATAGTAAATATCTGTCTTGTACTCAATCAAGAAACACAAGGTTGGTAAGGAGGATCTGTGCGTGTGTGTGTGTGTGTGTGTCTGTGTGTGTGTGTGTGTGTGTAAAATGTAGGCCTGCAGTTGTGTATGCTAGATAGCATGGGCATTGGGAACCATAGTATCTTCATAGAGTACACAGTTGGGCTGTTCTTAAGTTATATTACAGTAGAAGAAAGAAGCAAAGTCACTTTACTGCATCTTAGAACTTTTGGTGCCTATTTTTAGGTCTTGTACTATTCCAGAATTTAGCTGGAAGGTCCCAGAAAATTTTCTTAGTGTGTTGTCAAAATGTAGAAGGGGCCCATCTGAGGCACTCTTATCCTGCACAGTAAATTATTAGAAGTTTGAAGCAAGGAGTTGGTTTGGTTCTTTCTGCATAAGCTAAGTAGCTGGTTTTCCTAGTGACTGTGTTTTACGGAAGTATTCTACTTTGTTGACTCCAGGTTGTGGAGTAGTTCTCGTTTATATTTAAATATAAATAAATGCTATAGGGAGAAAGAAAGCAGAATAATGAGGTTCAGAGGAATGGAGAGAATATTCTAGAAAGAGTATCTAAAGAAGGCTTCTCCGATTCAAGGAGTGATCCATCTGTAGATCTACGGAAAAGTGTCCCTGAAAGAGGTAAAAGCCAATGTGTAGGTCCTGATGTGATTCTGGTACAGCCAGATCATATACGTTCTTATAGACTGAAGTGGGGGAGTTCAGAGATTTCAAGTGTGACAGGAACTCCTTGAAGGATTTTAAGTAAAAGATTGATATGATCTAACTTATGTTTTAAAAAGAAAATTCTGGTTACTGTGTTGAGAATAGACTGAGTGGGAGGACAAGAGTGGAAACAGGAAAATCAGTTAGGTTATTGCAGTAGCCTGGTGACATAGATGTTATTGAGGGTTTAGATTCAGGATAGGTTTTGAAGGTAGAGCCAACATGACTTTCTGAAGGATTGGATGTGGCGATAAGAAACAATAATCAGGGAAGAATTCTAGGTGTTTGGCCTTACTATGTAGTAAATAGCAGTACCATTTCCTGAGATGGAGAAATCTGGGTTTGGGGATTAGAGATCAGGATTTTATTCTGAACATATTACATTTGGGATACCTACTAGTCCTCCAGTGAGGATGTCAAATTGTGAATTTTGGGGTGAAGTGGGAGCTAGAGATAGAAATGTGGAAGATAATGGCAAGGAGGTGGTATTTGGTATCATGCGACTAAGGGACCACTCAGGGAGAGAGTGAGGCTGGAGGAAATGGCCAAGAACTGAGCCATGGGATAATCAAGACTGGAGGCTGAGAAGAGGAAGAAACCGAGAAGATGCAATCTGTGAGGTAAGAGGAAAACCAGGATAGAAGATGTCTTGGAAGCCAAGTGAACAAAGTGTGTCAGGAGAGGAGGAGTGATCAACTTGGTCAAATTGCTGAGAGGTCGAGTAAGATAAGGCCTGAAAATTCTCTATTGAATTGGGAAAGATGTAGGTCACTGTTGCTCTAGAAATAGACAGGATGACAAAGGCCGCCTTGTATCTGGCTTGTTCACAGCTATGTTCCCTGTAAAATAGTGCCTGGAACATGATAGAAACAAAAAAACATCTGTAGGATGTCAGATGAATGAATTAATGAATTGACAAGCCCAATTTACCTTCTTTGTTGTAATCTCAGTGCAATCTTTGTTTGTTTTAGACTTCAGTTTTTAGTCTTATCAGGGAGAAAAATCATGTGATTATGATAAAACATACAGATGGCACCTGCTTTCTCTTAGTAGTCTATAATATTGACTCAACAAGTTAATTAATGAAAAATATATAAACCATCACAGTTCTAGACAGTGTCCTACATTATACTTTAGAGTGAAGTAGTTAAAGAAAAGTGATCAATCTTTTTGACACTGTACCCCCTGTTCTCCCTGTCTCTGAATCTGTAGAGTCTCTCTGCATTGCCTACGAGTTTATCAGTTACCCAAAGGCTGCTGTGGCTTGAGTGTAGAACACTTTTAACAGAACAGATTGGAGGTTACTTCAGGCCATTTCAGTCTGGGCCACACATATTTTTTCCCCTTATTTTGAGATGAAAATCAGCAAGGATAGTCTTGTGAGATGAGTTTAGCCTGGCAGTTTTCTGAACTGTTCTCTGAGGTACACTGGGGTGCTGCAGTGAATTCACAGGGAGGCTGTGGGATATTTCAGTTTATTTCTTTGTTTGTTTTTGAGGAAAACAGAAATAGTCAACATCTGTCAGCTACCCTGTGAACTACTGGCTCAAGGTAGTTCATAGTTTCAATATTAAATCACTACATTCCTTTTAAATGATGTCATATCTTTGCAAAGCTAGGCTTTTGGGGTTTTCTTAAAAAGACACTACCATGTAAAAATTAAAGTGGAACAGGCAATGGGGTGGCGGAGTTCAAACTGATTTCAAAGTTTGAGAAACTACAGTGCCAGCAGCATACACATCTCATTAATAATTTTGATTAATTAAGAATGAAATAAAAACATACTTTCCTATCTATTAATTTTTTGAATGGCTACTATGTTATTAGGACAAGTACTCATTAAATTGTTTGAATCTACCAATTTAATAGATGAAACTGTTAGGTATTTTTCTTGGCCTAGCAATGCCATGAAAAAATTGCTAAGACACCCACGTGTCATGAACTGAGAAGGTTTGAGAACCTCTGGTTTAGCCTCTTAGGCATCTAGCAAGAAGGAAACTGGAGGAGAGGGAGCCATCCTGCTGCCATCTCCAGCTTGGTTTGTTTATCGGCTGCATTTCACCTAAATTCATGCCATCTAGCATTCTTTCAAATATTCCTGTGAGAGATTGGGTGAATTTACACAATTAACAGGTACTGATGAGCATTTTCATGTTATAGCTGTGCTGGTGGCCCCTACTTACAAATGGCTAGTGTTACCTCCTACCCAGGATAGAGTGAAATTTCCTGTGCCCTTTTCTTCTTTCTCCTGCTTGAGCAGTGTACCACGGCTCCTAGAACCAGGACAAGTCTTAGTCATGTAGTTAAAGAGATTTATAGTTAAAGAGATTTTTTTGTACTAGCCTGAGTCTTTCTCTACTCATTTATTTTCTTCTCTATGACAATGTTTTCGGACAACTAGACAACTACCTTACATGTGAATTTTCAGAACACAGCCCTTTGTAACATGGGGACCAGCTGGATTTGTGGAGAACTCTCTCTGGAGACAATATTGGAGGCTACACTAGTTTTGAGATACTACATTTGTTCCTTAAAAACTCAAAGAAACCTGTATCTTTTCATAGCAGAAGTATGTTTTTGTTTCGTTCTGTTTTTAAGATTCAAGGGAGAGATGAAAAAGATATATTTTCCTGGGTTCGTGATGCAGTGCCCTGTACTTTAAGACTCTGAAATGGGAATTGTGCTTAGTGAAATAGCAGATTTGTGACCACTGATGAAGATGAAAGACAGAGAAGAGTTATATCATATGTCTTTGTCCATTTTACTCAGGGGTATTTTAAGGACTCAGAGTGCTCGAAGGTGTTTCGTTTACATTCACTTTTGCACCTTTCTTTGCTGAATGGTGACCTCTTCATTTATCTCCATGGGTGTTGTTATTTCGTTCTTGTTACTGGCCTTCTCAGTCTTAGCCTTCAGTATAACTCTGAGCAGTGGGAAGGGTGTTGGATTTTTCCACCATAGAGATATTCTTCCCTACACGTTCTATTTCTTCCTAATCTCCATCTTTCAGTCCATACTTTCACCATCTCCTCTGTTCTCTTTTCATCTCAATCTATTTCTTCTCTTTCCCTTCCTCCCCTTTCTCTTTCTTCCTTCCTCCTCTTCATTTCCTCTTCATATTTCCTCTGCATTACTTTCATCACTGCAGAGTCCTCAAGCTCCACGTCTCACTTTTAAGTATCCCCAAAGGAAAGAGGTGTTAACACTGAATTGTGTGCATTTACCCGGGACCTGAATTGAGCATCAGGACTTTGTGTTATTTTCTGTGTTGAACTCATAGATGGGACTCAGATGATTTCTATGCATGAGTTTTACCTTGAGGTGAGTTAATCAAGACTTAGTTCCTCAACTAGTTTTCCAGAATTCCATAAAAATCAGAAAGATTAGCCTGTACTTGCTGCTTCTCTAATTCTAGTATCATATTATCTCCAGAGCAGTGCCGCCCTGTAGAAATATTATGGTAACCACAAATGTAAGCCATAGACATAATTTAAAAAAATGTTTAAGCATGTTAAAAGAATAAAAAATCAAATGGTGAAATAAATTTTAATAATATTATTTAACCAGATATGTTAAAGATATTGTCATCCCAACATGTAATCAACATAAAAAGAGATGAGATATTTTACATTCGTTTTTTACACTAAGTCTTTGAAATCAAGTGTGTATTTTATATTAAAGTACATCTCAATTTAGAGAGCCACATTTCAGTTGCTCAAGAGCTACATGTGCTAGTGGCTACTGTATTGGACAGTGCAGCTCCAGGTAGTAAGACATGGAGAGAAAGGGAGGTTTTAGGCGATTAATGAATCAAAAGTATTTCTTGAGCTTTATGCCTCCACGATGCTGAATAAATGAAGGTGTTGGTTAATAAGATGAGCTTGGGAAACTCCTTCAAGTTCGATGTCAGTCTTTTAATTACTTTAATCAAATAGCTGTTTGGATGAGGGTATGGGAACTTGACCTGAAAGTATAAAAGGCCAGAGATCACTATGAGTCTTTCTGTATAACCACCCAATTCTTCCTTTCCCTCTTTACTTCTTCTTTCCACACTTAAATTTTCCCACTTCTTTGAAGTCTGGAACTTAACCAAACAACAACAACGACAACAACAACAACAACAACAAAAACCAACTAGTTTTGCTGGTGAAAATAACTTAGCAGTGAGGAGCTCAGGTAGGTCCTTTAAATCTTGAAACACCTTTCTTTTTATACCTTGGGTCACATGGTAAATAAGATTTTACCTTTTCCCTTGAAATTACCTTGTGATGTCTTATTCCAGAAAGGCTCAAAAACCAGCAGATTTAAGTAATATATTTTCATGGTTTGCATGTCACAGTGACTGGAAGGTGCTGCCCACTCCCACAGCCCCATCTGTGAGTAGAGACAAGTTTGAACAGGTCCTGCTTCCTACATCTTGGTTGAGCATTATCTTGTGTTCTTTGGGTTACTCTTGCATAACACCATCATAAGCATAAAGAAAGCACCCCCATTTAAGTTTGGTCTGAGTCTGACCTGAGGATGATAGTGTTGTGGGGGTGGGGAGTTGTGAGTTGTCAACAACTAGGTAAATGAAATAGGAATGTGGTCAATTTTAACTCCTCCCACCTAAATCCCTCACCCCAAACTTCCATCTGTTTTCTTCCCTATGAAATGGGGTGTTTGATTAGATGAGGAATCTTCAGTGTTTTTCATGAAGATGGTCTGTTTTCTGTCATTTGCAAAAGGGAAGATAGAGGGATGCTGACTGCACTAGTGGTGGATTAGGGACTCTTGGTTCTGCAATTGATTATCTGGCTTCTCTTAGAAATGAGCAATCCAAGATCCTTGGATGTAATTATATCTATGGTCTTTTGGTAGTCTCAGTTTCTAGATTTCTGAGTTTTGCAGATCACTTGAAGTGTTGCTCATCTATGCTTTTGCAACAAAGAGGTAGGACCTGGGTGGTGGGGTTTTCACTAATGATAGAGAAGTACCTGAAATGTTTGGGGAGGGAAGTAGGGTATAGTAGAAGATGGCATACCCACAAAGGTTCATTGATGTTTGCTAGAGTAAATTTGTTTGCTGTATAACATCTGGAGCTTTGTGATAGTAAGCTGAATAATTATGTTTAGAAATAAGATTGAAGAAGTACAGAGGTCGGATTATAACCATGTGTTGGGAATGTAGAAATTTGCTTGGATAAAAGAGAAAAGAATCCAAGTAGTGTTATACTAGGGTAGCCTAGTATTTTGTCTTCAAAGGGCTTCAAATATTAAAATATATTTACATTTGCTATTTTGACAATTTAAAAAATCAACAAATGTAACATATAACCACCCCCAGTTCTGCCACAAAATCAGTTGGTCTGGTTTTCTGTAGTTTTTGAGTTCCATGGGGTGGATTATACATGAACATGGTTCCCCTCGGTGATAATGCCCTCAAAAGCAAAAGTCCATCTTCCAAACATGCTCATTTAGCTATTATGAATCTTTCATATAAGTAAACTTTTAATTATTGAATAATTCTAGATTTACAGAAAAGTTGCACAGACAATTAGAGATAAAGCCCCAAAGACAATCCCCTAGCACTTCTCAGAAGGCCAGCTATCTGACTAAGGTTATTAAAGGACTGATGATGAACATTTTATCTCCCAATCACATCTTACTGGCCAATATTACCCAAATTACTTTATAGTACATTTGTCATATTATTATTAACTAAACTCTAGACTTTATTCAGATTCCATTAGTCCCTCGTGAATCTTTTATCTATGAATTTAAGTTATTTTTTAGTCTGATATTGCCTGTGGTACCACTTTATTTAAATGCTTTTTTTCCTTCTGAAACCAAATATATATATTTTTTCATTGAAGGATTAGGAAAATACTGAAAAATATAAAGAATAAAAGTTAATTATAACCCCATTCTTGTCCTAATTTTGTGTTGTATGTAAATATGTATGCATTATCAAATGAATTTCATTTTGTCTACAGTATAATTTTGAATTGTGTATTTTTATATAATATTACCATAGGAGAAATCTATTTAATTAAAAATCTTCAAGTCAAATGTGTAATATTTTAAAAAGTCATAGTCAGTGTGTAATTAATTGGTAAACAGCCCTTAAGCTCTTTCTAATTTTGGCTACTATAAATTTCATTTGATGCAAATTGTGTTACATAGATCTTATACCACTTCTCTGATGATGTTCTCAGGGTAATTTTCTAGGAGTGGATTTAGTGGATCAGTGGACCTGCCTTGATGTATGTTGCCAGGTTACCATCTGGAAACATGGTATTTATACTCCCAAAGTATTCTTTGAGATACTCACCTTACTTCACATTTGCCAGTATTGAACATCATATTTTTAATTTCTCAAAATTTAATAGGTGAAAAGTTAGATATCTTTATTATCTTAATTTATATTTCTTTATCACTAAAGTTGATCAGGTAAATAGTTACCTATATTTTCCTAGCTTATATAAATTCACATTTTACATTTAATGTTTTAAATCATTACTAATTAAATTTACACTCACTAAATGGTATGATATAAACATCTTAAAAGACTTTTTCTATGCAGTCATTGTTTTCCAAAGCTATAATTGAATATTGCCTGTCCTATTGTCAGTGAATGTGATTTTTTTTTTTTTTTTTTTTTAGGAGTATCTCTTTTTGGGGTCATTGATTGGTTCCATTGACTTCTCTGTGTCTTTGGCCAGTACCATTATTATTTTACCTTTAGAACTTGGGAAAATTCCTAATCTTTATTCCAAAAATGTTTTAGCTCTTCCAACAGTTCCAGATTAACTTTGGAACATTTTTTCCATTTCCAAAGAGGAGTATATACTGTCCAATATCATTGGAATTGCTTTATAATTCTGGTCTTCTCAATCAGTAACATGGCATGTTTCTCTGTTCAGACTTAAACAATTCTGTATTTTTCATGGTGATTCATAATTTTTTTCAGACAGATCCAACACATTTCTTTGTTGTTGTTGCTATTGTGAATGGAATCTTCATTTCCACATATCTTCTGAATTTTCTTTTTATTGGTGGAGATCATTACCTAGGGTGTGAACCTGTGTAATGTGCCTAGCACATTACCTGACATACAGTAAATATTAAATAAATGTTCATTGAAATGAATAATCGATTTTTGTAAATTTACCTTGTTTTCCAGTTACTTGAATTCTCTTATTTAATTCAATTAGTTTTCAGTTAATAATCTTGGATTTTCTCAGTATACGATCATATTTTATAAGTAATGATAGCTCTGTTTCTTCTTTTAATATTTAAAAGTTTTGTTTCATCTCTTATTGAGTTGTCTTTTATCTCTCTAATTAATACTGTTAACCCCTAGAATATATATGCAAATTTGATTTGATGAGAGAGCTTGTGTGTGTATTTATACTTATTGATCTATTTTTATATTATAAAATTATATATTTTGATATATTATACTTAGATTTATAATTTTTTATCATGCAAATATCATATCCCTTTATTCTTCTACTTCTTTTTACCATGAGATTATTATCTTCTTTTTGAGTTCATTTTTCATTTTATTTGTTTCAAAACAACTGTCCTTTGAGCTTTAAGGATATGTTCCCATAAAATAGCTAGTTTTGACTGATGATAGTGTTAGTAGAGGGGAAATAGCTATTGAGAGAATCCAGGAAGTTGCGAGATTTAAACTGTGAGGGGCTGGAGGTACTTATAAATGGCAGAGAGAGGCTATTGGTGTTTTGATACACATTGAATTCATGAAGAGTGAGGCAAGGCACATTGACCAGGTGTTTTTTAAAACCCAAGATGTCTTAAAAAATTCGGCTATTTGAGTGACAAAACATAATGAATAGAAAATTTAACTACTTCTCACAAATGTGTTATCTTATGCTTAAACCAAACTAAATGTGAGCTGGTTTATTTAAGGTAAAGTTGCCTGCACATCCTTTGGTGTCAGTGTTTGGGTGAAGGATGTGAAAAAGCCCAAGGAAAATGCCAGCGACTATCTCATTGGACAATATTCATTAAAACAAATGAAATATAATTTACAGTTTATGTCAGATGTTAAAAGAAACAGAACTTGAAGAGCCTGTTTAAGAACTCCAGATAAGTTCTATAATGGCCTAAATACAGTTCCGTTTTAGGAAATTACAGGAGGAAAAGGATGAAACCGTTTTTACCTTTTACCTCAGCAACTTTTCTATCACATAGATGCCTTTAGTCAGCAGCAGTTAGTGGAGATCCTGAAGTCCAGCCTCAGTTTGGAAAACATATTACTACGTGGTGGCTGTGGCTTTCTCAGCAAGTACTCAAAATTTGTTATAGTGGGAGCCATTAGAAATCTTGAAACAACCAAAAGTGGCACTTAGAGACAATGACTAAATTATAGTCGTACTGGCTCCCCTATGGAATTGTGGAAATATTTTACCTTAAACAAAATCTTGAGAAGCTGTCTTCAACAAAATCTTGAGAAGCTGTCTTCTTATCTGCATACTTGGGAACACAGTATAGCCTAGTTTTTTCCGTAGGCAGTGGCTGATTTCACATACGTTGGTTTGTGTGTGCAAAAGCACTTCAAATGCTGATCAACAAATCATTATTAACCATTTAAAATGAAAGAAGTATTTTAAGAGGGTTTATTGCTTCTTAGACTCTTAAGCGAAATGGTCCCTATTTGTAATGGGGTGTTTCCTTTTCCAGCAGATAGGGGAGGCAGAAACATAGCCAAGAATTACTTTTTCCTGATTATTCTTTATGTAGTTTGCTTTGGAAAAGGAAAAATAAATGCCAGAGTAAGGACTAGAAGTTATGAGAGTGAACAAAACCTGTGAGCTTTAACTACTTTGATAGTCAGTTGGAATTCTGCATTCAGGCCTACCCCATTTGATGACTTAGAGTTGCAAAGGGAGGCCTCCATCCTGGAGGCATTTAACAATTAGGGAATACTTAACTGTAACATAAGGCAAAGTTAGGGTTTTAATAAAAATATAAAATATTGTGGAAGCCCAGAGGAACTGGAGGAATGGAAAAGGTAGAGGTTTTTTGAGCTCTTCAATTCAGAGATGTATTTCTGGAAGAAGTCCATTCTAGGCCAGAGTAGCATCAGGGACAAAGCCTGGAGATGTGGAAATATTCAGCCAGAGCCTGCAGTTCGTAGTGATCTCATGGTGAGAGACAAGACTGTAGAACTATACTATCAAGTCCTTCAATGCAGTTTTTACTGTGTTGGCGGAGGTAATTTATTGAAAGATGTTGAGGAAAGAAATGACAAGGTTTGAATCATATTTTAAGACCACTTTGGCAGGAAATGACCATGTGTTTGGGGAAAGAATAAGGCATTCAGGTTGCATTTAGACATTATACCGATTTCCAAAACAACCCTTTCTCCATGTCATCATGGTCTTAGAGAGTTGCTTCTTTATTTCCATCCTTCTTTGTCAATGTATTCATCTCTTTATTCATGCACTTAGGAAAAAAACTCTCAGCATCCACCATTACATCCTTACATATATATAGCTCCTTGCACTTTTCAGAGTGCCTTTAAAATGTGATCTGTCTTGTTTTCTGTAAAAAAACACTATGAAGTTAGTAGGGCTGATGTTATGGTTCTTATCTTATAGATTGGAAACCTGAAAATTGCTCAAAGTCAAAAGCTGGAAGAAAATGGCTCAAAGTCAAAAGCTGGAAAGTGGTGAATTTGGACCAGGATTTGGGTTTTCTGATCCCTTCTTCCTTTTGTACAACAGAATCCTGTGTGGAATGATAAGAACTGTGGGCCACAAAGATTTTCTTCTCTGAGAGAGGTGACAATCTTTGTGGAATCTGAGGTCACATACCTACTAAGCCCTAAAATTCCTATTAATCAGCATCTTCTGGACTGGTAATTGCTTAGATAATTAAACAAAAATTGGTTAAAGTGGGAAACTATAAAGCTATTACATATACACAATTTAAACATGTTACAGCAACTTAAAACATCTAAATGCCTATTTATTTATTAGTCTTTTGATGTAGGACCAAGGTCTTTTCTTTGATTAAGGATCTTTTTCTTGGAGTCCACTTCAATTACCTTTCTTGCATAACTCTTCTATAATTTAAAAGTATTGATTTCTTTAATGTGAGGTGAGAACTTAAAAACATTTGTGAAGCAGTCTTGAATGTAGAATCATTTTGGATTTTAAAAAGCAGTTTACCTTTTTTTTTTTTAAAAAAAGCAGTTTACCTTTATTTTTTTGACTCTGTCTAGTGTAGTTTTTGTAAAAAAGACTTGCCTTCTTTTTCTACTCATTTTATGTAATCTTTAATTAAATTATGTAAATATAACAGCATACAACTGTCATAAACATGTCTGTCGTAAATGAGTTTGGGAACAAACACAATGACTCTTGGTAAATATCCAACTCAATTGGTGGGAGCTGAAGTATACTAGCATATTAGAAAGTGTTTCCTGGTCAAGAGCTTTTGCTGTGCCATGGGCAACAGTCAGTATATTTCACAGAGAGAATGGAGGACATCAGCCATCCTGGTGAGTTAATTAAGAGATTCTGCTGCACTTTAATCTATAGCAGCATATACCACTAAAAAGATTTAGAGTGTGGGTAGATTGAGGAGGCCCAGAAAGATAATAGGCTGCTTGTAATGTTAGTTGGGGCTGGAAAACTGGGTGGCATTTAGGAAAGGGAGTTTTAGTTGCATGCACCGCATGCGTGCGTGTGTGTGTGTGTGTGTGAGAGAGAGAGAGGCAGAGACAGAGATGGAGATGGAGAGATAAGAGATAGAGAGACAGAGACAAAGAGAGTGATCAAGGAATGGCCAGGTATTCTCAGCAAAAGAAATAAATCCATTTCCTTGGAATACAAAATAGTCAACAGTCAGACCAACTTCTTCTGTTCAAAATCCTCATCTAAATTCCAGCTCATGAAAGAAACTAGTGAGTTTGGTGAGGATTTTGATTTACTTCCTAATGTAAATGAAATGATTATGGTAGTTAGAAACTTAGTCATTTAGTCTTCCATCTTCAATGTGGACTACACCTAATCCATCCCAGACAGAAGGGCTACCATATTTTTAAAAAACTGCCAGGAAGATTTATGATTTCTTTTAGTGATCCACTCTGATGTTCTGGCCCTCTGTAATAACCCTTCACATATTCAAAATGATTATTAAATCTTTCTTACAATGTTGAAGCTGCATTATCTCAAAGTGATATAATTTCATGTATTCTTTATTCTACATTTACTAAGCAGAAAGGAAAAGATATTACAAAGCATATATTTCCCCATCCACAATTTCAAATCAGCCATGAAAGGTGTTAATACTTTATGTGCATATCTATATTAGTACTATGTGTGTGCATGTGTGTGGACACACATGCACATATATTATGTATGAACATAAATGTGTCTAAAACAGTGTATACATATAATATAATATACACACACACAAATGCACACACATACCTGTACACCATAGCTTTTGGAAACCAAAGTAGAGACATCTGATCAGATAAAGGTGCTAAAGGAAGTCTTGCAGGTGTAACTTGAAAGTCAGAATGTCAAGGTTCTGTCTGTTGAGGTCACCTGACAGCAGGGAAAGGAAAAATTGGTTGTTGATACCCTTTCACCTCAGTCAGTTCTGGCTAATCCTTTCTGGTTACTTCCTCCTCATTCCTGTGCTCTGTACTCTGTCACAGGTAAAGTCTGACCTTCATATCAGTTTGCAAAGCTCTCTTTGATTATTAAGTGGGTTTCCTGTTCTAAAAATGAATTAAGATATCAGTCTCCTTTGGGTTGTTCCTTAAGAGAGGATTCTTAGAAATGGAAGGCCTTGAAGACAGAAGATCTTGAAGACCCTAGGCCCTGAATCTGTAATGTGGACCAAGTGGTATGCATGGCTTATCTAGAGCAGTGCTCTCCAACGGAAATATAATGTAAGCCACATATTTAAGCCACAAATGTAATTAAAAATTTTTAGTAGCCACATTTAAAAAAGTAAAAAGAAACAAGTAAAATTAACTTTAATAATATTTTTGTTTAAAACATATCTGAAGTATTATTTTAACATATAATCAATGCCAAAAATTTATCGAGACATTTTACTGTTTTGTGTGCTAAGTCTTTTGAATCTGGTATTTGTATAGTGCATCTCTAGTTGGAATAGCCACATTTTACATGCTCACTAGCCTCATGTGGCCAGTAGCTAGTCTATTGGATAGTGCAGGTCTAGAGAATGCCCCAAAGTGAGGACAGGGAGCATGTCATCTCTAACTGTTGCATCGCACTAGATAGATACAGGGAGTCTGTTGTTAGATAACCTGCCTTGGCCAGGGCAGTTCCATGTTATGCATTGGTCATGCCCAGTAAGTAGCTGGAATCAGTGTTTTGTTGAGCATAGGGCTTTGGAATGCCACAGTGTGTTTGATTTCACCTTAGAGGGAGCAGCTTGATTCCTATAGAGCTCTGAATAAAGAGCATTGTTCCTCAGAGAGTTGTTGAGCAACAAGTATAAGATTTCCTGGATAATAGCCAAGCTTGAGCAGGTTTTCTATAGATTGGTTAGCACACACTTTTTTTCGCACTTCCTGGAGATGCCCTAGAATTAGAAGGTGAAAAACAGCCATGTGTTACAGTGGGGGACTATAAAGACACTATGTTCCTGAAACTGACCAGGTTGGAAATTGTTTCCAGAGGTTCAGGATAGAATGGGAACATGTCCATTGCAGCAAACCCACTTTCCTCTACTGCTCAGGCCCTGGGACACTCCACTCCTGTGAGTTCCTTTTCATTGCTGAGGGACCCAAAGCCACTAATAAATATGATATAATTTTACTCCAAGACTTAAGAAGAGAACAGCAATATTATTTTTATACTAAAACAAATGGTGCTGTATCATGAGTGTAATGCAAAATTCCCTTGCATTTTAAAACATAAAACATAAGTCTTGTAAAGAATATTGACAGTGAGTTGCTTCAGGACACACTATCTTTTTTCCTTGGACTTGGAGCTCATTTCCCTTTGCTTGTTAGGAATACTGGTTAGAAGCACTGCTTTTTTTACTTACTCCACCATACTTTCTCCAGTCCTGAGTTTAATGTACCTTCATGTTCCAGAGTATGCACAAGGAAACTCTGGTATAGTCTTAATTATAAAGGGGGATTTTCCAGTATTTGGGGAGAAGTTCATTTGAAATCAGTATTTTGAACAAGTGCCTGTTAAGATTAATTTCAGTAAAAACTTAGTTTAAAAAATGTATACACATACATACACACATATAAACATTCTTTTCTTCAGGGTAGTCAAAGTTCTCTTTTTGCCTCCAATGTTATTTTTATTTGAATATTTCTTTTAGTGAAATTTGATGAACAAGGTATGTTATTTAGATAGTTTTGTTCCCTTTAGGAGTCCAACTTGTATTCTAAATCCTTTTTAACATATTTGCTTTGTGCTGATTATAAGACTAATGCATATTGATTATATGAAGAAGATAAAGTTATCTATTAATGTTGTGATATTAGTACCATCTTGTTAGTGATTATTGCTATTTTTAAAAATTTTCTGGAGGGAATATCTTGAGAATAATCTAAAGCATAACTTCAATCTTATGCTAATCTTGTTTGTGAATATCGCTATTTAAAAAAAAATTCTGGAGGGAAAACCTTAGGTAGAGTGTTGACATTATACCTTAAGTGATAAAATAATCGTAAGAAAGATAAAATATATGTTCCTTATTTTATATTATAATTTTATCAGTTGCAATTGTAGTTGAAAAAAGATCAAGTTAAATGTTTGCAGAAATAATTTAGCATAAAAAAACTAAAGTTAAAGCAGGTAACTTAGTGAATAACATGATGTAGATGGGTAAGATGGAATATTACCCTTCATTCTGGTAAAAGGTCTAAAGATTCAGTTAGAATATACATGATGTTTTTTGCTAACAGCCTTGGATCTTGTGATCATGGCAAACAACGCTCATTGCCCACGGTCCTCTTTTCTACTGCCCCTAGGCATAGCATCACAATACTTCTTAATCAGCTGTTGTTATAGTCAAGTAGAAACCTATTTAATATCCTAGATAAAATCTAATGAGGGAAGGGAAGTAGCTGATAGAAAACCATAAACAAATCTTTAGATCACTTTTCTAGTAATGCTCTCTGAAAAGGAAGGGATGGAACCTAATGATTATCACATCCCCTGCAGTTCTCAAAGTCCAGGCCTTCTGTTATAATGAGAGTACCGGTGTAGTGGTTCTCAGCCTTGACACCAAGATCTCAATGACTGCCATTTGATGGGATGTTTGTTACAAACAAATGTTTTCTCATTAATGACAAGAGTACTAGATCTGGCTCCCAGCTCTCTAGGAATGATAGAGAACCTACAAGCAATAACCTAGGTCTGCTCATGGCCAATACAGAAGTATGAGAACTTCATCTCTCCAGGCACAGAGTAAAAGAAGCTGTACCTACTGTGGCTAGAGAGAACAACTGTCTAATAATTTGTTTTGAACTGGTTTCCTCATGGTGAAGAATTCACAGCAGTAGTGGCTGCAGCTGCAGTAGTTACAGTAGTTATATTCCATCTCTCTGCTGGTCTTTTCAAAAGTCTGGACCTCAGGGAAAGTCTGACTCACTGAATGCTTTGGGACATGAGTGCTTACAGGTTTAATTAAAGAAAGCCAACTCTGGTAGGAAGATGTTAAGGGACACACAATACAGTGGATAGAAGGTGTTTGACTCATGAGGAATGACACACAGGGAGAACACTTGTTCAGAAAATTGTTCATTTTCCTGTTATCAGTAACTGAGAACATTGGTAGCACTTTTATTACACTGCCCATAAATGGTTAAGGTTTCTTTGGTTGCTAAATAGAGGCTTTCTAAGTTCAGGTAGCCACAGTGGTTTTAGCACTGCAGGGTGGGGTAATATTTGGCACTTGATTTTTTTTTCTTTTTAATTGTAAACCGGCAGGTCTAGGTATATTTCAGGAAGGAAGTTAGAATGTTGGAAGATGATTAACATCTCTCACGTGGCTTGGTTCTCTCATTCTCAAACCAAAAGGAATATATTCACATTTATACTACCCTTCATCAGCAAAGTAACAAAGTTCCCTCTCCTGTGTCAATTCTATTCTGGGCAGAGGTTAGGGATGGGGGAGGGGTAAATACTGAGTGTCTATTAAAAGATCACTTTCCTCCCTTTCAGTCTTCCTTTTAGCCACATTGTTCCACACTGTCTCTTAGGAAGCTCTGTGAGGAAATCAACTTCACAAGAAACAGGCTGAGAAGTCCTAGTTCCTTTCTCAGGGAGACGTCCTAAAGGCTTAGCCCTGATATTGTGCTCACTGGTATGGAAACAAGACGGGATGGCAACAGGAAATTTCTGGGGACAATTCTTCTTCTAGAGCACTCTTAGGTAGACATTCTGAGGAATGAAATTTGGACAATCTCTGGTCAAAGGTAGAATAAAGAGAATAAGTGAGAGATTCAGCCTGTCCGTGTGAAATCTGCCGGGCTAGTGAACTGAGGAAGGCAGTTATTTAAAACGGTACCAACTGGATAAAGTACTAAAGTAGCAGAGGACTGGAGAAGAGAAAATATGCTTCCAAATGTGTTTCCAAAAACAGGAAGAGAGAAATGAACCTGTCAGTTGTTATTCTCTCAATTTAAAGTTAATCTCAAATGAAACGGAAAAAAAATATTGTAAGACAAAAGGCATGTCTTGCAAGAGAGTTAATGAGGTTGTGAGAATCAAGTTTAATAAATCATGTTACAAAATTTACATTTATGAAATTGAAGGTAAAAAAAAGGTAATGGAATTTGATAATTAAATTGCTACACTAAAATAGTGGACCTGTGGTTTAAAAGAGTCATTAATCCAGAATGATAAAGATCCTGCTTCTAGGTTGTCAGCCATGCCTCAAGGCTCACTACTGAGACTGAAGTAGAAATTTCTTCTGACTCTCACTTGAAACTACTTTGTTTTTTGCATATGTATTTAAAAATATTTGTAGTCATAGTATGGACTTAATTTGTGTTCTCATTTTTTCTCAATTAATGTAAAGTTACCCTGAGTGGTTGGTTCATGTTACCATAATTTTTATGA
>NW_011889082.1:1106000-1147965 GCF_000151845.1 Pteropus vampyrus
CTCTCTCTCTCCCCTCTCTTTTTGACAACCATGTCAAGTTTTCCTGGCCGTGGCTGGGAGCAGTGCTCCAACTATTAAGCTGTGTGAGAACAGTGAACTTGGTCAGCAAGGATCATTTGTCTACAGTTGTCAACAAAGGCTTGTTTTACTAGGAACAATGACTATGCAGGTTTGTGCGGAGTGTTGTGCGTAAAAGCGTTAATCAGTAAGCAGCTTGAACCATACTCAAAATCTCTTTTACATAGATATTTTGCTCTTTAGAGGTGTTTGTTGTCTCTGTCAGTTGGCACCATCTGAAAAAGAAGTTCATCAGTATGCTGGGATGCTCTCTCCAGAGAAATTGACTCAGAGAAAGCTTGACTCAGTTTTCTGTTTTTCTTTTGGTTCTCTTTAATCAGTTTTCAGTGGTGCTCAGCCTTATTACTATTGATGTATAAGTACAGTGAAGTGAAGTGATTAAATGGTAATGATCTTGGTTTCCATCCAAGATGACAGATTTTTCTAGCTTTGAGAATACTTCAGTGCCTCCAATGGAGTGCATTTTTTACACACTCACACCTGCATTCACACACACACATCACAGTCACAGCAGGCCTTGATTCCAAGAAGTATAGAAAGGACCATGCTGGCCATGAGAAAGGATGCTAGTCTAAAGCCAGTAGGGTAACTGGGGGTGAATGAATTCTTCTGCTCTGTTTGGCACTTACCAAAAGGACTGAATCACTACAAGAAACATTCTGAGCTTAATTCCAGCATGGCTGAATCACTGAGACCAAGTTGTTAGAGATCTGAAGTTGATAAAAGTTTCATTTTGAGTTCTAAGCAGTGGCACACATGCGAGTCTTCTCCCTATATGAATATTTCAAGAGCTTTCCCATACCTTTCCCACTCAATGACCCCCTACATCACATTCTTATTAAGTTCAGTAGGGTGCAGCTTTTCATACCTGACTGAGGCAGGTGAGCCTGATGCCAGGAAGTATATTAAGTGGCAAGTTTTTGAGTCTTCCAACTTTAGATAGTAATTGTGAGAGGGCAAAATGTGTAGTGCCTAATAGCTTGGAGTGTGAGGTCTCATGTCAGTTAGACCCTAGGTTCTAATCTTGACATCATTTTTGAATAGCTGTGAGCAAGTCACTTAACCTCACTATTAAGAATAAACACAAATAATGGATTTACATAATAGCTTAACACTGAGCATTCACTATATATTGGGCACTATCCTTAAGCGTGTTACATGTGTCACCATTTTATCCTCATGACAGTGCATTGAGGTATGTCCTATTATATTTTAATTTTATAAATGAGGAAGTTGAGAACCAGAGAAGTTAAAAATCTTTTTGTGGGTGACATAGCTAGTATGCAGCAGTGAAATGACTGTATCTCTTGAGCCATATTCATTCCACTATGCTATCCTGGCTCTCCTTAAATGCCCTGGTATCTTATGTACCAGGATTCCAGCTTCTAAATGATTGAGTAGATGAGACAGGGAGAAAAGGTTGACCAAGGATCTTCCCAGTACCTAAACTTGTGCTTGTTTCTACCCTTTAAGTAGTGGGGTGGGGTGTGGGAGAGACCTGTGGGAACTAATATTCTAATTAATCTCTGGTCAAAGTAGTTTCCAGTAAATGGTTTAGGTGTAGCGGGAAGTAGAAAGGGATACAGAAGGCTGAGGCAACCCTTCTGAGAAGGGCCATAAAGTAATAACGCCAGTGACAATGCAGGAAAATCCACATGAGGATCTAGTGAGTCACTTTAGTTAAAAGTCTTTCAGCTCTAAGGGTAAAGGTATCAAGATTTGTATAGCTGGACATAGCAATTACACCAAATGTTGGAATGGGTGTCTTTGGAAATGGCCTTGGAGCATCCTATGAGCCCTGTAGACTTTATTATCTTTGCACAGAGGTTCCGTTGGCCAAAGCTGGAGGAAGTTGAGGGAAGTTCTAGACTTCTCAAGATTGGCAAACCTGGGATAGTACCTGAGCATGAGGGATCAGTCCTATTATAAAGTACTTGCCTTTTTTGGAGGGGACCTGGCTAGTGCCTAGATCAGGGGTAATTTGTGGTAATGATGGCCAGCTGTAATTTCTGGATGTTTAAATGGAGATTGTCACAGAGAAGTAGTAGCTAACTAAGAGTATCAGGGAATCACCTTATCTGCCAGCCTTAAAGATTGAAAATAATATGGGAACACTCTCTTCTTCTGAAAAAGGGGTTGCCAGTGTATTTATATCATTGGTATCAAATTAGGTAATTGGTCATTGGAGTTCATCCTTTTTGTTTATATAGGTATTACAGTCATGTGGTAGTGTTGGGAACACAGTTGATGATAGTCCAGAGTAGAAAATAAACTGGCCCAAACACATAAACATTTTGCCCACACACTGATTCTACTGGAGGTATGTTAAAACTAGCAGTTTACTCTTTGGTATGGCCAAAGTTTCCTGGGTAATTTTAACCTGTCACTTACTTACATTTTAGTGCCAAATGTTTAAACATGACTTAATAAATGGAAATGTTACGAGGACAAAAAGACAACAGGAATAACATAGGTAGTCTTTTAATTTTAGATGACTTTTCTAACTCTTCCAACTTCTTTATTACAGATACTTCCAGAAACTCTTCTTGATGATGATGACGATAGCTTTTGTTTTATAGTGGCCTACCTGTTGCTAGTCCTTGTATAATGTTTAGAAAATTTTTTGTATGTTAACCCCAAGCAAATCAATAAATTAAGAGGCCGTTATCTATATTTTAGTTAATACATTGGGATTCAGAGAGTTATCTAATTGCTCAAAGTCACACAGTTAGTGGCGGAGTGAGGACAGGAACCTATGAAAGTGTAATGCTAAAGTTAGACTCCTTTGTTTCTATAAGTTTATAGAAATTATTTTTATTGATTTCTGATAACTTAAAAAAAGTATTTTTTAAGGAAAGTTAACTATTGTACAGCAGGGGGGAGGGCTTTAAAAGGAATACAGTGGCAACCATAAAGACTGCATCAGCTTTATAGATGCCAGTTTTAAATCCCATGGCTTCCATTAGGTATATACTTTAATACTATTTCCTGTGAAGATCTGTAATAGGAATTCCATTTAATAGTACTTCCTATAAGTGTCTATGAGTGAAAAATCTCAGTGTTTGAATATCTGAAAATGTCTGTTTTGCCTGACTGATAGTTTAGTTGGGCATAAAATTCTAGATCAGTAGTAATTTTCCTCAGAACTTTGAAGATTTTAGCATTCTTGGCTTCGATTTTGCTTTTCAGAAATATACTAACCCTCTAACTGTAGTTCCTTTGAGAATTTTGCTTTATTATGTTTTTCACCTCAATGTACATAGGTGTGGATTTATCTTTATTTATCCTGCTCATGCTTTCAATCTAAAGACTTGTTTCTTTCTCCAATTATAGGAGACCTCTGTAGATATTCCATCTTTATAATTCCCTTCATTATTTTTTTCCTGGAATTATTATTAGACATGTAATTGAGCCTCTCAATCTGTCTTCTGAATCTCTTAATTGAAAGTATTTTAAAGAAAAATATTTTTTCCTTTGTTCTTCCTTCTAGGTAAACTAAAATAATTCACTATTTTTTTATGTGTTAAATATAGATTTTACCTCATTTATTAAATTTTTCTTGTTTAGTGAGTACACTTTTACTTCCAAGATTTTTAATTGTTTCTTTTTTGATATCTACCTGTTATTATTCTGTTTTTTCATTGTCATAAATTCATGCTTATTTTTAGTGGATATTGCTTCTTTATTCATCTAATTAATCATCCCAAACCTGTTTATTTTAAACCCTTTGTCTGACTGTTTTATAAAATTATTTCATTTGGACTAAATTCATAACAATGGTTGACTTTCTTAGAATTAGATTCTTTTATATGTTTGGAATTTTAATTTGTGGAATTGTTTTGAATATGAGGGATTTTTTCTTTTTTGTATCATTTTTTTTTCTCTCATTCTCCCTCTTTGACTAATGCTCTTGTGGTTTTATAATTATCTTTGCCTGGTGCCTCTGGCCCAGTCCATAACTGAGTATTATGATAGTATTTAATATATTCCTGTTCTGTGATAGGTTCGAGACTATCAAAGATTCATGGAGCAAGCAGGCAATCTGACTCAATTTCTCCCCTGAGACTGCTTTCCTCCTTCCCTAGGCCCATAGCTGCTCATAAAACTAGAACCTCAGGTAGTAGGTCACCTGTTGTTTTGTGGGTGCTTGGATATTTGTGGAGGAGGGAAGAAGCCTCACTTCAGTCCTCAGCTTCTAGCAGTAAGCCAGGCTCCATTTCTACTCAGCCGGTGGCATTTCAGGCCCTCATACTCTTCAAAAGTTCAGTTCTATGTAGTCACTGCTTATTTGTGGCTTGGAGACCTGTATTTCTTTGATCATCCTTACTTTCTTTATTTCTGTTTCTTTTCTGATCAGTAGAGATTTATCTTGCCTTTGACACTGATGATATCTTACCAATTTTTTTTTTAATTAAATTTTAAAATGTAAAATGTGTGTTCGAATTGGAGAAACTGTTTTGGAGCTCGAACTTACAGGGCTGACATGTGCCATTTTCACTTTGCCAGTTTTCCTGTTTTAAAGTCATTTTTCTAGGAATGCTGAGGTACTTACTATTGGATTGCTGTCTGCCTATCTTTTCTTCTTTTTATTGCGGAATTAGTTCAGAAATTAAGGAATTTATTTTCGTCCTGGTTTTATGTTGACTGAGCAATATTTAGAGTAAATTTCAAGACTGCACTTTCAATGCAAATGTCAGTACTATCTTGAGTTAAGGAGAATAATATTAAGAAATAAGTAAGTTTACAGAGATTATTCTCCACAACCAATTTTCAGGAGATATGACATTTGATATGATATGTACTCAAGTATAAATTTCCACTTGGCTTTCATGTGCATTGTTATGAAATAGCTCAGAAAGCTTCATGAGTTGTTATGTTTTTTTTCTTTTTCCTTTACATAAGAAATAATTTTATAGTCAAGATGTTCTTTATATCAAAGCTTTTGTAAAGCAAATGTTAATACACTGCAAATATTTTATTTATTTTTTCATATTTTAATAAATTCTAAAGAACTAGAAAATAGTCATGCTTCAGGGCACTTTTAAATGTACCTTGAGTACTTTAGGTTTAATGGTGCCATTGGGCTGTAAACCACTTCTCTAGTCTCCCTTTAATATCTATTAAAGACCCACCATAACTTTCTCGCCATTCAAGTAGGTTTAGATCCTGAACTCTGGGAACTGGTTGTGGTAACCAACCTAAGTTAGATATCCTGAAATTCTTTCTTTACGTGCAATAGGTTAATATCAACTATTGTTTTCAATAGTATTATTTATCTCAAGTGATTCTTTAAATTCTTTTGAAGAGATACTGTGTGTACATAGTAAATTTTTCACGCAAAGTGTGTTCAGTAAAACTACAAGTCTCCAGTTCTATTCTTTTCCTTCAGACCTCCTCCTCAGAGATGACCAGTGTTGCTGTTCACTTGTATATCCTTCTGAGATCCTCTATGCATGTATGTGCATGTTCCCTTTTTTCATAAATGGTAGCACATCATACACATGGTTATGAACCTTGCTTTTTATACCTTACAGCTTACTTTGGAGCTCATTTTCCATCAGTATATATAAAGAAAGCTTCTTGATGATTTTTTACGTTAAAACTGTTAACAGTTGCTCAAACCTTTGATACTCAAAGTATTTATTATGTAGGAGCTGTTAATGTCTATGGAAGGTTTATTTTATTTTTAAAGTAGAATGGACTCTTTATTCGGCTCTCCTGGCAGGTAGATTTTGAACTTTGTATTTGAGTAGATGATATTGGGGCAGAGTTTCACTGTATGGAAGTCAGCTCCTAAGCTAGCCTTTCAGTTCTGTGTTTTCAACAATAGGTGGCACCAGCAATTTCTGTATTTAGGCTATATGTAGATGTGAAGCATCATTATTTTGATTATTTTTCATTTCATATAGTTGTGTTCACAGATTATTAAGAGCAAAGATGTGTTTACCTGAAGGCTGAGAGGCTTGCACAAGCATGCATACATACATGGGGATTAAGAAGCACTTTGTAGAAAGGTACCTGGGATACTATGCTGCATTCTTTCTCTTGTGCCTTATTTATAGCTGTCATCTAGTGAGACAAGACATTTAGTTAACACATTAGATTTAACTAATTATGAATATGGTTGTATATATACAAAATAGATCTTTGCAGGTGAACCTTTTGAGATTCATTTTGGTGGAAATTTGATCCTTGGACACATACATGAGAATTTATTATTGCACTGAGGAATCATGTATACTTGTTTCTTAACCTGTCACATCTGCGTTGACAGTTTTCATCTCTGTCTCAGCTCTTCCTGCTACCTATGCTCCCTGTCAGCTATACCTAGAATTTCTCTATAGCATTTAAACCACAGCATATAAAAATTAAATTCATCATTATATTATTCCCTATACAACAGTTCCCTTTTCTTGCAGCTTTAGATTTCTATAATTTCTAATTTACCCTTTCATCTTTCAAAAATTTTCATTTATTTATGTTCCCTGACAATACAAGGCTTTGGTCACTTTATAACTGTGTAATTCTTTGGCCCACTCCCCTTTTGTTCTTGTTAAGTACAGAGAGAATAATCTTCCTGGCTTGAGGATGGTAAATCAGTGCAGGGGTCTTTAACAAGGTTTTCTAAGTTATGTGATCCAATTCAGGTGTGACATACATTTCGATACCACCATCCTTTTGCCTGTATCCCTCAAGTCCATGGATAACCCTCAGGTCCATGAGCAACCCTCAGAAATAAGGAAATGAAGGGAGATTCTACAACTTTCAACAGTGTTGGCTTTCAGTTGAATCAGTATTGTTTCTACTTTTCTTCCTTCCTTAAGGGGATTCAGAATTTCTTGGCCTTCACTTGGCATCATGCTTTGGTTTCGTCCCATGATGCTATGTATGGGTTTCTGTCTTCAAAGAACTTTTGATCTTGTAGAAGTCCCAGGTAGGCCTGCTGTGTATTTTTATGCCAAGACTGTGTAAATTCCAGAGTTCTTAAATTTTCCTTTGTCTTTTGTAAATCAGTACTTAACTCTTAGAGGTACTGGCTTTTTCAGGTGTGTTTCCGATATTTCAGTGGCTTATTTAAGTCACCCTTTTAGTCAACAGTAAGGTACTCATACAGAAATACCAGAGCACATTCAGAATTATGAGTATCCGTTGTGCCCAAAGCTTCTATTGATCTGCCCCATATTTGCCCTGTATTACAGGGATCATACCAAAGAGGCCAATACAATCCTGGAGTCTCTGTCTTGTACAAAAATCCTGCTTTTGAAACCTTCAAAAGCTCTTTCTAGCTTGCCATTCAAGACCATCATTATGTAGGCCCAATTTGCTTTTTTCTTTGTAACATAAAATGACCCAGAACCAGAGATGGTATACTCAGCCCTGTCTTTTGGGGATCAGGAAAGATCACTTGCTTCAGAGAGAAATACTCAATAGAGGGAGGAGAAGAAAAAATAGGATGCTTGATAAGGTTGCCAGTTGCTCACTGCCTCCTTCTGTGCCTTCACCATCAGCAGAGCAAAAGGACAGAAGCACTGTGTTGTCCTTCTGCAGACCTCTTCCCACACCAGGTTTTCTACTTGTGTGCTAGGACTTCGGTTTTTCTTTCAAGGATGCTCCTAATGCTTATTATCACCATATTTCATCTATCTTATCTATCTCCAAGATCAACTCTGTTTCTCTTACAGATCGACAAGTTTGATTCCCTTTAAAACTGGTGGGCTTATATTCTAGGAATTTACTTCAAACTAATTAATTAATAATAATAGCCACCACTTACTGAGGTCATGCTGTAAGCCAGACACTTTGCACCCATTGTCTTTTTAGTCCTCATCAACAACTCTCTGAGGTAAATATTTTTACTCCTGCCCCATTTTACAGTGGAGTAAATCAAGATTCAGGAAAGTTAAGTAACCTGCCTAAGCTCATACAGATAAGGAGTCGCCAGAAGAAGGCTTGGCTCTGTATATGATACCTTGCGATTTCCACACTTTTAAGCAATGCTGTAAAGCTCTATTTCAGAGGGAAGCAGGAAGCCATACAGTGTCTTATCCTTCCTTAGTTCTTTCTTACCATCCAACTCCTCAGGAATAGTCAGGTTGTTTCTGTGATATAAAGTTTGAGCCCAGGCACAGCACCCTTTAACCTCTAGGGAAGAGCTTATATTTCTCTGAGATTTATAAGTTGTCTCTGTTGTTACCTTTTTATTTATTCAACATATCTATTCTAATGACAACATGCCAAGCACTGAGCATACAGTTTTTAAAAAGACATATATGGTCCTATCTTCATAGAGTTTTATAGCTTAATTAGGGAGATTGCAGGCTATATGTAAATAAGAAAAAATAGTGAATGAAGTAAGAGACCAAATTATTTCTGTTCATTTTTGCTGTCAAGATATTGGTAAGTGGAATTAACTTGAACATACAATGTCCAATCTATTAAGACACTTATATGAATACATTGTCTCGTGGGCAGGAATTAGTAATTCAAACCAGTATATGTTTGAAGTTGATTAAAGGAAAATAGTCAGATTCCTTAATAATGATTTAAATGTGCTGGAACATTACCCATTGCCCACATATTATATAAATATATTTTAAAATTCTGGCCCATTGTTAAAATAATAATACTGTTCAAGTAGGTGGCGCTAATAGGTATTCAGGCAATCATAGAATGTTGAGTTAGAAAATGTTCTTTGACTTTCTCCTTCCTCATTTTCTCTGAGGAAATTAAAACAGAGAAGTTGCATATGCAACTTCTTACTTCCCCTTACTTCCCAAATTCATGACTCGTAGGATGAATAGACTGGTTTATTCAAGGTCTCAAGAGTTCAAGTTGTCAACATCTCACCCTCTCATACATTAGCAATGTCAATGACTTAGAAATTAATATGATTTGAACTTCGTGATTCTTTGTCTTAGATGTGGTTGAAGTAGTGTGAGCTCATCATCAAGAAGCAGTTAGTTAGACCTTCCCTTTAGCCTGCCTTGTCTAAATTTCATCTTCTACTTCTAAATGGTTTTAGTAGTTCCTAGTGACTCAAGAGGCAGTTTTACTCTGTGTGACTACTTTAGCAGACCACATTAAAGCAGTTATGTTCCTTGTTAGGTTGCAGGAATGAGTTTTCTTAATGCCATCACTGAATTCCAATGGAGGAAATAAATTACTCATGCATTTTCTAATGGTTAAAAAATTTTCCAGAGTCTTGGCTGTCTAGTTCTCATCATGTTGAGGTTCCATTACCAAGGAATAATTGATATGGTTTTGACTAGCACGTTTATTTAGAAAATCAACTAAATAAAACATCCAGGATCCTAGGACAAAATTACAAAGAGTAAACTATATGAGAGACAAAATTTTATAGTTATGGGAAAAAATGCTAACTTGGAGGAAAAATAAAACCTATTAACTTACCGACTTAATCAATATGGGCGAACTACCTAACCTTGTTTTTCTCCTCTGTAAACATGAAGACAGTCATAATACTCCATATGATTGTTGAGAACATCAAAAGAGATACAAATGCGAAGGTTCACTAAAAAATACAGTCAACCCTCCCTATCTGCAGGTTTCAATTTGTGGATTTAACCAACCACAGATCAAAAACTCCATTTTTGATTCCTGGAGGCAGAGCACATACTATTTGCATTGTTTTGACAAAAATGAGGAAATGAAGGGAGGTTCTACAACATTCAACAGTGTTGGCTTTCCATGGAATCAGTATTGTTTCTCCTTTTCTTTCTCGAAGGGTGTTCAGAACTCCTTGGCCTTCACTTGGCATCATGCTTAGGTTTCATTTCATGATGATATGTACGGATTTCTATCATCATAGAACCTTTTGATCTGGTCGAAGAGACTTTTTATATAAGGGACTTGAGCATCTGTGGATTTTGGTATCCGTGGGGGTCCTGGAACCAACCGCCTGCGGATTCCAAGGGATGACTATACTGTGAAGATTTATGTAAATGTAAGGATTTAAAAATATTATAATAATGATAATGATACTCAGAGTGACAATTGTGATCTAAATCTTGGCATAGAATTATGTATAAGAGAACATTAAATGGGTGCTTGGATGCTTTTATGTGTTGGAAGAGTGACAGTGTTTGAAAAATGCAAGTCACTAAAGGAATAATTTTGCTGTTCAGCATTGATGTCAGTAAATGAAAATAGCTTGAACTAACTCCTTTATTTCAAAAAGATTAGAAACAGCTTTCAAAGGTATAAAATAATAGGAAAAGATGATAAAAGGTAAGTGATAAGATAGGGAGAAGGGTAAGAGAGATGAAAGAAAGGGTTAAGTTAAGACCCAAAATGCACCTCATAAGACTTACCATTTGTCAGAGAGGTGAGTCAGAGATTTAGTTCTGAGTATTCCTGCAGCCAGTGCAATGAAGGAAACATAATCAGCTGTATGAATCATAGTGCCCTTAAGGTTAAAAAGTGAAGCAGGACTATTCCTAATAATGAGACACAAGACAATGATTTTCCCAGAGAATCATCATAAAAAGGACAATACATTATGAATAATAGCCTACAAAACATCTTGATGATAAACTTTTATACATTTTTTAAAGTTGTTATTGGTGTGTTTGGCATATGAAAAATTATTGACAAATTCACTGTTTGTTAGCAATTTTTTAGTTACTTGGTAATAATCATGATTGAACATATGTTAGTATTAGAAATAATCTCTGAGATCACCTTAGTTCATCCTTTTTTATAGATTAGGTAACTGAGGCCTATAGGAGTTGAGTGAAAGCTCAGGGTGGTGGATTTGTATCAGTGCACAAGGGACTCCAAGTGAAAACAGCTTGCTCTGAGCTCATTCTGTGTGATGGTGGGAGCTTTCCTTGTCTCAATATAAATACCATTTGGCACTTGACATGCTTCTAATTGTGAGTTTAGCAGTTTACTGTGGTGTTTTTTTCTGGCTGTTTGTTGTAGAAGTGTAGAAGCTATTGAATATGATGGCCCCTTCCTATATTGTTTCTTATGTTTTGTTTTCACTATAGAAGTTACTGATAAGCCTGCAAAACTGGAACTGAAATTTATAGAGAACAGGTCTCAATATGCAAAACTTCCAAAATTTGTAATTAAACTACTTGGAATGCCCCTCCTCATGAAATAGCCTTAATACTGTAGTCAAAAACATAACCAGAAAATAGAGGAAACCATCAATATTTAAACAAATTAAAAAAAACCCAAACGTTAATTTTAAAACATAGGTGGAGTTTACAAATATTGATGAAAGTCTGAGGGAATTTTAGAGTGGCTTCTGTAGCAAACTTATTTGCTCACATTCATGGAAAGTGACTTCTAATGTGAGTAGCTGTTGTTCAAGAGGTTCCTGTGGTAATTTAGAGGCTGATTAAAACAGACTTCTTTCATCAAGGAACTATGAGATCAGCCATGAGAATAAACAGGGGGCCCTGGTTCTAGGGAAAATAAGGGTTGTCTCCAAAAGGATTGGTCAGTGGCCTTGAGGGATATTAGAGAAATTTGACTCTTTTGGGTTAGTTTGTGATGGCAATTTGTTGTATCCTTGCAAGTGGCATGCTTATGGACTTTTAATGTAGGGGTGGTATATTATAGACTGTAAACATTGGAAGAGATGATAGCGATCTGTCTCACCCATGAAGTTAAATGACTTGAACAAAGTCACAAAGTAGAAAAGTAAGACTTGAGTCTTCTCTCTCCAACTTGGAGATATGTGAGGATGTGCTGCAGTGGTGAGGAGGAAGAGCCTGTGTTGACGTTAAACCCTTTCTTCCATTTATCTTTTTGTTTCCTAATTTGTAAAAGTAAAAATTGGGTCCAGATTATCTCAAAGCAACTTCATAAATATAAAAAGGATTCCTCTTGTGAGGAGTAGGTGTGGAAGATGTAAGTACTTAAAAGGAATCTTTCTTTTTCCTTAAAAAAGCCCAGCTTACCTAAAAAGTGTTTTTTCCTTTATTCTCTCTAAAGAACTGCAGTTAATGGAGTAAACCTGAGGGCCACTGGGATAAACAGAGCAGAGGCGTCAACTATTATTCCCCTTCTGCTCAGTATAGCCTTGTGAAAGAACACGTTGGCCCGAGAAATGGAATGCTGCATCTTTTTCATCTTACTGACAACAAAATGAATTAGATGTCTTTTATCCCAAACATATGCACTTGCTAAGCCAATGTGTTAAGATATAAAACATATACTACATTTTTTTTTTGTTCAAATTGCTAGTGCATAGTTAAAGTATAATACATTCCTCTGGACTTGATACTACCTAGATCTGGTTTGGGTGATGCTTTTATTCTTTCTTTTAAACTTGTGCTTTCTTTGACCTTCATGTCCAAAAATTTGCCTACCGAATTAGGTATCTGTGAAAATGCTTAACATTAGGTAGTGATACTGTGACTTGAAACTTTGGCAAGCTACAGTGCAATGGGGTTATGCAGTCTTGGCTGGGTCTATTTATGTTTGTTGTAGGTGGCGAGTGTTAAGTGATTCACAAAAGAAAAGGTTAAACACAAGGAGAGTGAGTCCATTCTAAGCATCTCATTTCTGTGTGTTCATTTTCCAGGTCCTAAGGTGAGTCAGTGTAGGGCTTTCCAGAACTGAGTCACGAGGAACCTTATGTAAATAGAGGTTGTCTTTTAGATAAGTGGGTAGTGGGAGAAGCTGGGTAGGTAGAATAGTATTTTGTTTGGGACTTGCAACAGAAGAAAAGAGGAAGGTATACATTACTACAGTGTCTAGAGTTTTCGTCCACAATGGTTTATATTTGTACAAAGCTTAGAACCTACAAGTAATGTCACACACATCATCTCACTGACCCTGAGTGATGAAAAGGCAAGGAGAGAGAAAAGCCTGGATGTGGCACCAGCAGCATGAATGGTCAAATTCAGAAACATCTGGAGGGGCTTTTGTGCCTGTGGCAAAGCTCCAGCTCCATCCTTCTAAGAGTCAGAATAGCTTCTTCCTCTTTCCCTTTCTGATTCTGTCTACAGGCAGCTGATCTGGTCCCAACATTCTTCCCAGAGCCCTATGTAGGATGATGCCTCAACTCCCAAATATGTAGAAGAAAGTCCTCTTGGGTTTGCCATATGGACAGATCACCTTTGCTTCAAAAGAATTGTTTTGCATGGGAGCTGGATGTATGGTGGCCTGAGAGGCAGGAGCTCTGGGTTTTTGTCTAGTATTTTCAGACCAGACACAAACCATTATTGGGCTCTTGTTATTGATTCCTTCCTCTTTAAATTGGGACATTTTCCTGGATGATCTCTGGGGTCCCTTTCAAGAGCTTTTGAGATGGTTCTTCTTGCTTAAGGACAGATGATACTGCCTTTTCAGATTGTCTGATACCTATCAGCATGTTCGCCTTGGCCTCTTTTTTCTTATATTGTCAGTACATGCAGTACTTTTCTCAACCATTTCTGCCCTTTGGTATTCCATGTTATGTTTGCACCTTTTCCCATTCTTTGATAGCAAAGAAAGGTCATGGGAAAAAAATCAGGTCAGGTGCCTGAATTAAATCTAGAGAAATTTCAAAGCCTCTTACCTCACAAATTGATCTTTATATTTTCATTCATCTAAGGAAAATGAGAGAAAAAAACTTTTCCAACTAATTAATTGACCCTGTATTATAAATGTATTTTGCCCATGCTTGAGAGTTCTAAGAAAATGCCAAATAAAAAAATAATTTATTTTCATTTTCATTTGTTACCTATATGTTTTTGGTTTAACTTTAAAAGTTTTAAACAATTCACACTTACAGAAAAGTTGTAAGACTAATACAGAGAATTCTCATATGACTTTCACCCAGATTCTCCAAATTTTAACATTTTACCTCATTTTTATCTTACTATTTGTCTCTGGTCTTCAAAAATGCTGAGTTTCAACATCTATTTATCTATGTCTCTGTATATGTGCATGTTTTTTCCTGAATCATTGGAGAGTAATTGTAGATATGTTCCAATATCTTGAAATGTTTCAATGTATATTTCCTAGGAAAGAAAAAAGGAAAAGAAATTCTTCATTTCTCCACTTCCTTTTTTCCTTTAGAATTTAAACTAGACATGAACATTGTTTTCGTCATGTCTCTTTAGTATCTTTTAATCAGGAATAGTCCTCCATTTGTTTTTTGTTTTGTTTTGTTTTTTGTTTTGTTTGTTTTGACTTTGATGAGTTGACAGTTTTGAAGAGCATCTGCCACTTATGTTGTCCATGTTGCTTACAGTGAGATGGTGTGCTTTGGGCCAGAAGATCTTGACATTATGCTGTGTTCTTCTCTAGGCATTAAATCAGAGGACATTGATGTGTCCAGTGCTGGTGATGTTAACATCTGTCATTCAGTGAAGATAATGTGTACCAGGTTTCTCCACTGAAAAGTTGATTATTTTGTATCCAGAAATTTATGGGTGGCACATAACTTTTTGATATGGAAATACTTTGAGATTATTTAAATATCTTTTCCTCATTAAACTTTTACTTCCAGCTTTTAGTTACACTGATTATTTTCTAAATTCATTATTGCTTCTAACTTTGTTTCATTTTACAGTAAAAACAAAAAGATTATTTGTATATTATGTCATAGATTTTTATTTTTTCAGCATGTTATAATCTATTGCTATCGATATTTATTTTGATGTTCAAAATGTCCCAGATTTGGCCAGTGGAAGCCCTTTCAAACTGCCTTCTGAGTCCTTTTGAATTGTCCTTATTATCTTTCATATATTTACTTATTTCCTCAGTTTCCTGGCCATGTAGGCCACCTCCTGGGCCTTAACTTCTCCAACATAGTAGTTATGCAGGATAAGCCCTTATCTCTGCTCTGCTACACCGTGGGCCTGCTGCATATGCTTACTGCTCCAGCCAAGTCTTCTCTTTTCCTCTGTTCAGATGCACTATTTGTGAAGTTTTTAAAAAATTAACGTTTTTCTTGAAAGATGCTTAGTATAGTGATTGCTTTAAATAACTAAGGTCAAATTTGTAAATGGTATTCTTCTTTCTCCCTGTTTACTGTCGTATGAGAGAATAACTGATTTTGAAATATTCAACTGATATTTTGAGATTTCTGGCTTTGATTGCAGTGTTTCTAAACTCTTCGTGTATCTTGAGACACATAGAAAATGGTGATATTTGTATGCACACAAAGTTAAATGGATAAGATTTGTAGAGGATACAGTCAGTAGGCCTAGGGGTTGTGGATGTCTAGGTTACCCTTCTCTTGTTATACATGTCACCCTGTAAGGACACAGTGTTTTGAAAGCTCTGGTTTAGAGCATGGCACTCCTAAACTGCTAAGATAATTTGAGGACCTATTCTAGTGTCTGTAGCCTGTGTGCCTGATGTTGACCAGTTCTCTGTCAGATTTATGCTAGTCATTACAGGGGGATCATGTAAGAGGGTGTAGATTTTTCACAACAACCCTCTGGCATGTTAGATGCAGAAACTCAAAGCACTTGGCCATAGTGGAGGATTCAATAATAAATTCTGGGGATGTAATCCATAGCATAATGATTTATTAATAATACTGTATTAGACATTCGAAAGTTGCTAAGACAGTATATTTTAAAAGTTCTCATCACAAGAAAATAATTGTAACTATGCATGGTGATGAATGTTAACTTGACTTATTGTGGTGATCATATATTTAATGATTATGTTGCACACCTAAAACTGAGATATATGTCAATTGTAGCCTAATGAAAAAAGAAGATAAAATTAAATAAAAATAAACGTCTGTTCCAAATTCATTCATTAAGCAATTACTTATTGAGTTGTTATTTATATGCCAGGTACTGCTTGAGTTAATAAAGATACAGTAATGTTCAATTTTGGCTCTCATGGGGCTCATATTTTAGAGGAGAAAACAGATAATAAAGAAATGAATAATAAGAAAGGATTATTTCAGATGGCTATGAGTGCTATGAAATAAATAAAGCCATGGGACTGTTTTAAGCTATGTGTATGTGTGTGGAGTGGCGGTGGGGGGGAGGGGGGGGGGGGGGGCGGACACAGAAATGGGAGGATTGGCACGCTGTCATTCATATTTTTAAAAGATCAGTTTAGCTAATTTATTGGCCATGGATTTTATCGGGGAAAGAATTTAGGTGTGGAAGAATAAGAGGAAGATGACATAATTTAGATTTGGCTATATATGGTAGCCACTAACCATATATGTCAGTTTAACCTTACTTCAAAATTAATGTATGTGATATATGCTACAACACGAGTGAACCTGGAGGACATTATGTTATTTGAAATAAGCCAGCCACAAAAAGATAATAAGTACTGTATGATTCTATTTCGATGAGGTACCTTGAATAGTTATGTTCATAGAGAGAGAAAGTAGAATGGTAGTTGCCAGGGGCTGGGAGAGAGGAGAATAGGTAGTTGTTTAATGGGTGCAGAGTTTCTGTTTTGCAAGATGAAAAGACTTCTGGAAGTTGGTTGCATTACAGTGTGAATGTATTTCGTATTAATGAACTGTACACTTAAAAAAAATTAAAATGGTAAATTTCATACATATATTTTGCTACAATTTTTAAAAAAGGTTTTAAAAAAGAACTAACATGAGAAAATGAGAGATAAGCATTAGTTTGTGGAGCAGGAGAAGGACGAGAGGAGAAAAAAAGAAGAAAAGAGCACCAAGACAGAATGAGGCTAGGGTGGAAAGAGGGATAAAGAACCAATCTAACATATCCCAAGGAACAGAATATGGAAAGGCACTTAAAAACATGTGTGTCCCTCCAAATTAATTAATATAAAAATAATTTTTTTCTCAGTTGCACATGCCACATTTCAAGTGCTGAATAGAATGACTATAGTATATGTGGCTGGTGTCTACCATATTGGACATACATATGTATATATAAACATTTCGATCATTGCAGAAAGTTCTATCAGAGAGGTCTGGTTTAGACCATAGTGATTGTAATGAAGGTGAGGAGTAGTAGATAAATCGGGGATGGATTTGGGAAATACTATCAACAGGACTTGCTGATGTATAGAATGTGGTGGAAGGAAAGTGACAAATTGAAGATGATATGTGGCTTTTCTGCTTGAGCAACTAAGGTAGGTGGATAAGACTGAAAAGGAACAAGATTGGGCTTATGAATCAAGAGTTCTGCTTTAGGTGTATTATGCCATCTCTTCTAGAGAGAAATCTAAATAAATCTTAATGATGATAGAGGGATAAGGAAAAGTCTATTTTGATGAGCTTTTCAGTCTCATAACAGATGCTAAATAGGTTCCATATGTTTGTAAGTCATCATCTTGCTTTAATTTTAAAGAGGCCATTATTGTCTGTTGGTTGTTTTATTAAATACTATTTAATACTGCTACAAAATTTAATTTCACAGAAATCCCTTTGTTTATTTTAATTTTGTTTGAATTGTGATTTGGGATGCCAACTGAAAGTGACCAGAAAATGGGGACTTTGCTCTTGATTCTTTGCTGAAAGATTACTTATTAAAGGACCACAGGTTTAAGACCCTGCCCTGGGCCCATGCCAGGTAAATTAAACCATATTAGCCTTATATTTTGGAGCTTAACACTTAAAAATATATAAACAAAGCATGTCTTCTTAAGGAGGAGCTATGGGGAATGAGGGCAAGTAGCCTGCCTTAGAAACAAATGACATTTCTTGGTCTCTTTACAGAAGGGAGATACTTTCAGACACAAGGACAATCCATGATGTGCATTGTCTATGAATACTTACAGTTGACGTTTTTCACTCTTAGAAATCTCTGCTAATGTTGCCAGTTTGAGAGAAGGAGTCACTTACCTGCCCATGTTTAGAGTGAGAGGCCCTTAGTATATTGGCAGTTGTCATGAGAGAAAGGGGAAGGCTGAAACAGTTTTTTTTGTTTTTTTTTTTTAATGCCACAATGCTTTTATGGCTAATGGCCTACAAACAGGTTCGAGTCTCTGAGCCAAGTGAATGAGTCACATCCATGCTTTTTTGTGCTTCCTTGCATACATTCTTGTGAAGCTGGAAAGTCCTCTTTGGCTGCTGGGTTTTAGGTTGACCACTTTTGTGCTCATAAACAAGTCGCCCTGGTGCCCTGCTTCATGTTTCCAGACCTCATTTAATTGTTTCATGGGAGTGGGAGCGATAACAGAGGGGCTGACAAAAGCAAGCTGGAGTTAACTTTGGAAATGTTACTCTCTTCCTTGTTCACTTCACTTGTACATTTTCCAGCACCACAGCTCCTGGCAGCAGCAGTCCCCGTAGTGTGACTCTGTTCCCTTTTGAGTGTTCACTCTTCAATGTGTTGAGGTCTTTATTCTCTTATGCTGTTGTGTGAATCAGATTGATTCCAATTTGCTATTTAAGAGAGGATGAGTTTTGATTTTTAATATAATGCGTATGACATTTTGTGTCTGCTTCATCTCTTTTTGCTGTGACAGACCCCTCCCCCACATTCTGCTCATCAGAGCAGGAATATTTACAGATCTATAGCTATGGTAAGAATCAACTTACCAAGAAAATGTGAGGAGTTTTGAAACCTAGTCCTAGGCCACACTGGACTTCAGGTATATGGGAAACAATAGAAATATTGGGGTCAGACTGAAAAAAAAAAGAAAAAAAGAACACCAGGTATGCATCAGAGAAACTTATATGTGGCCGCTGAACTTGGCTCTCTCTAGGATCCCTTCAGAACCCTGGTGGGGTTCTCTTAAGTCCAATGAATTTGCCAATTCAATCCATATTTTCTCCTTGCATGGAATTAATTTAGAACTAAGGAATAAAAACTGCCCTGGCATCTTTTTATTTAAATAGAAGGAAAAGTCAACTACATTTTTTAAACAGTCTTCTTTGAGCATATGCAATGAATTTATGTGGATATGATTTTCTCAAACATTAGGAAGGCACAATGGGACCATCACACCAAACAACATGAAGTCCAACATCAAAATGAGAGTTATATTTGAATTTAGATTTGCATTAGAAACAGATTTTTGATTTTTTAAATTATCTTATGTCTCTTCCTCTGTTGCAGAACCATTTTAAGAGAAGGATTTAAAAATGACTGAGTTTGCCTTTTCTTTTAATACCAAACAAGTATTGCCATACTATTAAAGAAAGAAAAAACATTGAAAGCTGGAACATGACTTTGTAGTAACACAATGTCATAAGGAAACTTTGAAGTGGTTCAATTACACAGACATGTTTTCAGAGTCTAGATCTTTCTGTAGGTATTGGAAATCGAAGCTGTTGATGGGAACATTCACTGCATCAAAATTGAATCATAGAAAAATGATTCCATGGCATAGACCCAGATGATGGCATTACAGTGAAGCTCCAGGGTTTTCGACGCTTAGAAGATGAAAGTAGAGAAAATCTAGGAATATTTTCTTAATAGAGTGGTAATGAGGCCAAATAGATTTTTTTTCTTCACCATAAGCCAACATGTTATCCGGCATAAAAGCTTGCCATCATAATTAACAAAAGAGGTGAACTTCCTTTCCATCTGAAAGTGAGTGTATATATACCATATGCACAAGTATATATGTACACACATGTGCACAAACATATATGCATACACATGCATGTCTTACCTGTCCCCTCACAGGAAAACAAGGTTTAGACCCATTTTAATTGGAGACTTTCAGAGGTGAGGTGGGAGGATTTGCACATATATTTATTTGCTTGTGATTTAGGATACCAACTGAAAGTGACCAGAAAATGTTGATCCTCTCCTCTAAGGAGGAGGCTGGAAATGATTCCAGTGAAGTTTTGTCTCTGTCTTCATGAGTCTAAATTTTCAACTCTCTTCTCTGCTCTTTAGTATTGGTTTACTTGTATACCAATCAACTAGTGTTATGAGAGAAGATCCATCATTTTTATTCTAATGACCATTAATACAGGGCTTTTTAAACTACAAAGTGCTGTCCTGCCCAGATTTACTTAAATTTCACAACCAGGAGAGGCGGGCAAATATTTTCAAGTCTAGATGATTCTATTGCAGGATCTCCTCTTAAGTAAGTGATTCACATAAATTATATGCTGTTGACCAGCTTTTTAGTGTTTTTTTTTTCAAACTGCAAAATGCACTTTATGTTCTGACATGTTTCCCAACTCCATGATTTATAATCTCAATAGTGTTAGATGCCTCAATACCTAAGGAAAATTTCATTTTATGCAAGATGAGAAATTATGAAATAATCTTAGTCTTAAAAAAGGATACAGCATGTTTGGAGATTCTGTGACCAAGGATGAAGAACATTGAGGAAGCTAAATAAAAACCAAGAAAAGAAAATGACGTGACACGTTCTGCCCATATTGTCTTTTATCTATCTATCTATCTATCTATCTATCTATCTATCTATCTATCTATCTATCTATCTATCTATCTATCTGTCATCTATCTATCTGTCATCTAAAATGTGTGATTTCTCTTGTTCTTCCTGGTATGGGAGCTCTTGGAAGGCAGGCACCAGTGGGTCTCTATCCTGGGACTTAGCGCAGCCCTCGCACTTAGGGAGATGCTCAGCAAATGTGGGGTGAATTTAATTGCAAAACAGAAGATACATGTTGTAGGTAGAGATTTTGATTGGCTGCTGGTTCTGACATATGTTGTGATACTGAGTAATCTAGAAGATGTTTTCCCCCAAAGTTTGCAGAAATTCTCTGCCTGTCAGGACTAACCATTTGACACATTAATAGCTTTGAAACAGAATATGGGTCAATTTTGCCACTGCCTTTTTCCCACAAAAATGCATATTTGAAAGCTTTTATGACAAGATGATCAGAGAGCAGAATTTATTTCTGAGCAATTATCTTACTTTCTGTTACAGTTTGTTCCATTAACTTTCATCATGAGTTTGTTTGATATGTGCTAAAATGCAATATGCTGGGGCAGCAGAGGCTCTGGCAAATACTATTAGAGAGGTAAAGTTTCTTTAAAACCAACACACTTCTTCCACCACTCTTAATCCTTTTACCTTGATATTTTTTTGCACCGCTATCTCTGAAATTGTTTTTGTTTTGCTTACATTTATTTTTTTCCTTCCCCATTAAAGTGTAAGTGCCACAAAAGCAGGGGACTTGATCTATAACTCTGGTCTCTAGAACAGTACTGGCACCTTGTAGGTGCTCGATAAGTGTTTGTCGAATGAATGAATGAATGAATGAATGAATATTATTGGCACTTGGAGCCTGTGTGTCTTATTAAATCATTCACAAATATTTATCAAGTTCCTGTTTTATATACCCAGTGCTTTTCTATATGTCTAAGTTTCAGTGGTGAGCAAGATACAGTGCCTGTGTTTACAGATTACAAAGCCTAAGAATGTGCTGTCCAATTTAGTAGCCACAGGTAGTTATGTACATCTAAATGTAAATTAATTAAAATGAAATAAAATTAAAAATTTAGTTCCTTAGTCACACTAGCCACATTTCAAGTGCTTTTATGTAGCTAGTGGCTACCATTTTGGACAGCGCAGATATAGAATATCTCTGTTATCATTTAAGTTCTATTGGAGAGCACACATTTAGTGATAAAACAGATCAACTATGGGCACTTGCATTGCAGAGGCATATAATGTATGTGTAGAGAATAAGCACATGTTTCAAAGGGAGCATACAGGAGGAACTTCTAGCCTAGGGTTTGTGGCTGGGTTGTCAAGGATAGCTTTCTGAAGAAAGGGCTTCTAAACTGATTAGGCAGCGAAGAGGGGGCAAAGCACTGGGAGTGTTTGAGTCAAAGGGAACAGCTGGAGAAGGGGCTAGAATAAGTGTCTTAATCTGGTTAGCTACAGGAGAACCTGGTTAACATGTGAATAGATGGAAGGCGCGTAGAAATAAGCCATTTCCCATGCAGGCAGATATTTTTGTCATGGCAGCTTCTGTCTCTTCTCAGGCCCAGCCCACTATCAATATGCAACAGCCTAATGGATCTTCCTGCTTCTAGTTTTGACTCCTCCCATTTCATTTCCACCAGACTCAAAATCTAATCATGTTATTCACTTGCTGAAAACATTTCATTGCCTCTCCATGCCACTTAGGATAAAGCCTAAACTTCTCAACATGCTTACGAGGCTTTCTCTGGTCTGGCCCCTATTTATTTTCTCTAAAATTTCTCTTCCTACTCTTCACCTCTCACATAATGACCAAATAACATCAGTTCTCCAAATGTTCCATCTCACTTGCCTCTAGCGCTTTGTACCTGCCGTTCCCTCTGCATGGAAAATTATTCCCTTCCTTTGCCTCATCTTTGTTTCAGCTGAGAACTAGTTTCTTCAGAACACCCTGATATCAAAATCTAGGTGAGGTGCCCCACTCGTCTGCCCTGTCACACCTGTGTGTCTCCCTACTATAGAACACATTACACTGTCTTATTTTGCCTGCTTATGTATCTGTAACTGTCAGCCCTTGGACTGCAAGAGACCACATCTGCCTTGTTTCCTGTTTTGCCCTAAGTACCGAGCACAATGCCTCTGTAAATATTTGCTTATTTAGTGAATAAATGGATTTAATGATCCATTCCCATTTCCAAGGAATCATCAGTCACAAGTATGGTTCTGAAATGAAGCTGTAGCCCATTATAGGAAGCTCCTAAAACCCGACTATTGTAGGAGAAAAGAGATGGAAGTCAGTCTGTGAATAAAGCAGATCAATGACCCTTGTTATTTTTTATACTTTTTTTTTATTGAGGTATAATTTCATATACAACTCACCCACTTGAAGCATATAATCCAGTGACTTATGGTAAATTTATAGAATTGTGCAACTATGACCATAATCCTGTTGGTCATAATCCCTTGTTTGAAAAATATTTGTCAGACCAATAAGATTCCTCATGTGCATGTACAGTTAATTCTTGTTCCCACTCTCAGTCCCTGGCAACCATTAATCTACTTTCTGTCTACATGGATTTGCTTCTTCCGAGCATTTTATACAATGGAATTATACAATATGTGGTCTTTTGTGTCTGACCTCTTTCACTAAGAAAAATGTTTTTAAGATTTATTCGTGTTGTAGGAAGTATCAGTATTTAAATTTTTTTTGTACATTTGATAATATTCCATTGCATGAATTTTATTTATCCACTTATTGCTTGGTGGACATTTGGGTTGTTTACACTTTTTGGCTATTATGAAAAATGCTGCTAAGAAATTCACATAGAGATCTTTATATTGATGTATGTTTTTGATTCTCCTGGGTAGATATCTGGGAGTGAGATTGCTGGAGAAATTTATGTTTAACTATGAAATTCTTTTTTTTTTTTAAATTAGGAAATCATTTTATTTTTTTTTACTTTATTTTTCCACCTTTATTGAAATGTAGTAGACAATTAGTTACTCATATTTACATTGTACAAGTCGATTAGTTTTTTTTCAATTATAGTTGGCATACACTAATATACCAGTTGTACAGCATAGTGATCAGAGATCCACATAACTCTCAAAGTGATCACCCCACTAAATCTAGTACTCCTCTTCCCCTTTACATATTTATTACAACATTATTAACCATCTTCCCCATGCTACCCTCTATATCTTCATGTCTATTCTGCAACTATCCATTTGTACCTCTTAATCCCTTTACCTTTTTTTTTTTGCTGTCTCCCCTCCCATCTAATAGCCCTCAAAATATTCTCTGTATCTGTGAGTTTATTTCTGCTTTTGTTGCTGTTGTTTATTTTGTTCTTTAGATTCCACATGTAAGTGAAATCATGTGATATTTGTCTTTATCTGATCCATTTCATTCAGCGTAATACCCTCTAGGTCCAGCAAGGCAATATCTTTTTCCATCTCCTTCCTTTTAGTCTCTGTGTATCTTTTAATCTGAAGTGAGTCTCTCATATGCAGCATATATAGGGGTCTCGTTTTATTATCCGTTCAGCCACTCTATCTTTGGTTGGAGCACTTAATTCTTTTCCATTTGAGGTACTTGTTTATAGGAATATAGTTATTACTATTCTTTATTTCTGTTTTTGATACATGTTCTTTCTTCTTAAAGAAGTCCCTCCAACATTTCCTGTAATACTGGCTTGATGTTGATAAATTCTTTTAGCTTATTTTTGTCTGGGAAGCTCTTTAGCTGCTGTCCTTCGATTCTAAATGATAGCTTGGCTGTATAAAGTATTCTTGGTTGTAGATTCTGGGTTTTCATCACATTGAATATTTTGTGCCAAGCCCTTCTGTCCTGCATAGTTTCTTTTGAGAAATCAGCTGCCAGTTTTATGGGTGCGACTTTGTAGGTAACTAACTGCTTTTCTCTTGCAGCTTTTAAGATTCTCTCTTTTTATTTAACCTTTGACATTTTAATTATGATGTGTCTTGGTGTGGGCCTCTTTGGGTTCATCTTTCTTGTGACTCTCTGAGCTTCCTAGAGTTGTATGTCTATTTTCTTCACCAGGTGAGGGAAGTTTCCATAATTTCTTCAAATAGCTATTCAAGTCTTGTTTTCCTTCAGGTACTCCTATGACATGGATATTTTTACATGTAATAGTGTCCCATAGACTCCTTATATTATTATAGTCTTGGCTTCTTTTTTCTTGCCATTCTCATTGAGTGTCCTTGGCTTCTCCATCCTCTATATTGGTGGTTCAATCCTCTTCTTTATCCACTCTGTTTATTCCATCTAATAGACTCTTCATCTCAGAGAATGTGTTCCTCATTTCTGACTGGTTCTCTTTTATAATTTCCATTTCCATTTTATGTTTTTATCTCTTTGTTAAAGTTCTCACTGAATTCATCGACACTTCCCCTAAGTTCATGGAGTATCTTTATAACCAATGTTTTGAACTCTGCATCTGTTAGAAAACTTGACTCCATTATTCCTGGATCTCTGTTCTGTTCTCTCATGCGGTTTCTGCTTCTTTGTATTCCCATTTTGGCTGCCTTTCTGTGTCTCTCTATATAAGGAAAGCTTCTAAATTTCCAGGTCTTATTAGTGTGTCTTTATGTAGTAGGTGTCCAGTGGCACAGTCTTGAGAGGGGTTCAGCCGCAGGTCAAGTTTGGCCCCAGCCTGTTCCCTTCCGGGGCCACCTATTAAGATTCAGGAAACAATCCACAGATGCTGTGCTTATAGTTGCCTCAAGAAACCACACCAGAAACCGAGGCCAGATGCCAACATTGTGAGTCTTGGTACTGCTCAGCAAGAAGCAGCTCAGTTATCAAGGATACACCTGGATGTGGCTTGGGTGAGGCTGCCAGTTGGGGGAGGCGGAGTTTCAGGGAATCCTCTGGGTGGAGCGACCTCTTTTATACAGTTTGGTGACGTCTCAGCTATGGCGGGGCTGCCTCTGCACACTGGGAGCGAGGAGGGCTCAACAGAGGAACAATGGATACCGCTGGCACTTCTGTCTGGGAGAAAGCCTCACCTCTGGTCCTCACTATGACAACTCAGTGTCCCCCTGTAAGTCCCTGGTGCCCCCAGTGCAACCGACCTGGCCCTGGTGCTCAGAGTGAGCAGGTCCGTTACCGTGAAAGTTGTGTCACAGACAGAGCCTTTTAAGAGGCGTCTGCAGCTGCCAGCTGCCGCTGCTGCAGCCTCTTTCCCACTCGGCCGCTTGGGATCGGGCAGCCTCGCGACTTCATCCCCTCCTACATTCTGCCATTGCCAGTTGATTAATAGTTCTCTCCCTAGTTGTGCTTCTGTTCGTCTAGATTCCGGCAATTTTCCTTACTGTTTGCTCCATGTTTTTGTCACAACTGATTTGGTTGCAAGAGGGATGAACAAAGTCTCTATCACCTACACCATTCCGACCCCTCCCACCTCAACTGTAAAGTTCTTTAAAATTTTTTTAAATTTTGGTAAAATTTTTTACTACAAAAATTTATGTCAACCGTTTTTAAATATACAGTTTAGTAGTATTAAATACATTTACGTTGTTGTGCAGCCAATATCCAGAACTCTTTTCATCTTATAAAGCTAAAACTCTGTACCCATTAAGTAACAACTTCCTTTTCTTCCTTCCCCTCAACCTCTGCAAACCACTGTTCTACTTTCTGTCTCTAAAGAATTTGACTACTCTAGGTACCCACATAAGTGGAATCATACAGTTTTTGTCTTTTGGAGGCTGACATGGTACTTAGCATAATGCCCTTCAGGTTCAACCATGTTGTACTACGTGTCAGAATTTCCTTCCTTTTTAAGGCCGAATAATATTCCATTGTATGTGTATGATGCAGTTTTTCTACCCATTCATTCGTGGATGGACACTTGAGTTGCTTCAATGTTTTGGCTATTGTGAATAATGCTGCTATGAAAATGGAGGTACAGATATCTCTTTGAGACTCTGCCTTCAATTGCTTTGTGTATATACCCAGAAATGGAATTGCTGGATTATATGGTAGTTCTGTTAATTTTTTTGAGGAACCTCTATACTATTTTCCATAGTGGCTGCATCAGGTGTCCAGTTTCCCCACATCCTCGCCAATACTTGTTATTTTCTGTTAAAAACTTTTTTAAAAATAGAGCCATCCTAATGAGTGTGATTTTTAACTTTTTAAGTAGTTGTCAAACGTTTTCCAAAGTTGCTACACAATTTTACATTCCTGACAGCAGTGTATCTGGCATGACCCTCGTTCATAAGGGCTTTCTTTAACTAAGGCTGCATACCTTTTCATTCCACCACTTGGTATTGTGAGCTGGTAGTAACGCAATGTCTCTTTTCTTACAGAACAAGGGATGAGAGGGATAGTGACAAAGCTTGGTGGGACTCTTTCTATACTGAGTGTGAATGAAACCTCCTCAGGGATATTTTGTCTTAGGAGCCTGCTAGAAAACCTACTGCTGATAGCCATTCCAATGAGAACCCATTTTGTGGGTTTTGTTAGAATGAGGCCAAATGGACTTTGAATTTACACAAAGCACATGGAATCCAAAAGAAATGTACATAAAGAACAGGACACAGATTCATATTTAGCACAGTGTGGAATAGCCTAGTGAACAAGTTTTTATTGAGAGCTTATCATGTGGCCAGGAGTGAGCTAGAATCTGGGAGGGCATAGATGCTCCGGGAATGTAGTCTTCTTAGGGAAACCAATTTAATCTGTAGGCAGCCACAGCCAAACCCTGTAAAACATGGTTTAGTTAAATGGGGAAGGGTGTAGTACAGATTACAAGTGAGGATTGTCTCTGAAAGCTGGAGGTGTCAGAGACGGCTTCCTGGATGAGGGAAGGTGAGAGTGTATGAAATTTACATTGGAAGAGGGAAATTCGGGACATTCCAGGAAATTGGGGAAATTAGGAGTCAACACTAGGGAAGGTCCGAAAGTGATATGGCCCATTACTTGCTGGTGAAACCATGAGAAGAGTGGCTTGACTAGACCTGGAAAATAGGATTGGACAAGTGAAGCTGCCTCAAGACATAGAACCTGGTGGGGGCCTGCGGGTACCCTTATTCCTTGGACTTACAGGATAAATTTTATGTTTCTTTCTATATTTTGAGACTCTATCATTTTCCAAGGAGCCATACTTATTTTTAAACTTAAGACTTAGGTTTTCTATATTGTAGTCCTAACATAAGAAAAAAAAGTCCCCAGGGCAGCTCACTAAAGTTTACTCTTAAGAAAAAAGAAAAATCCCTACTTAGCAGTCATAAATAGCTTGCTGGATATGAATTTAAGCAGACCAAATTTGAAATTCTATTCTAATTCAAAGCATGTTGCACACTCGTTTTCAGATTGGCAATTCAAATGCTTTCCCAGATAATACAGAAGGATGTTAAGATAAACTAAGGCCACTGCAAAAAAGGAAAGGCAATTGGATGCCAAACTTCACTGATAACAAGAGGCATGATAATCTGATGGTTACTTTCTGGTTGGGTTGTTCAAAGATGGAATGATTAACCGCACCACAAATCCTTTACATATTGCAAAGCTATCATAACACGTACTTTCTGATGTTTTCTCAGGAAGGTCTTTGGGGCTTCTGTTACTGGAATTAGGCTCATTTATTAAGGCTTGAGTTAACTAAGGTATTTATTGTTATGAAGAAGGCCTCTTTCATTCAGTAAATACTTATAGTGTTCATGCTATGTGCCAGACATTGTACCTGGACTGGGGATACCAAGCTGAACAAAATGTCATCCCTACATTCTGTGAACTACATACTCTATCTTTGCGCCAAGCCATAAACCAATATATTGACAGAAAAAAATAGAGATGGAGTGATGGGATATTCTATCTCCTTTATGCCTATGTAGAATTTTTGCTTGCAACTCTAGCTTATTTAGGCCAGTGGTTCTCAATTGTGGGTGATTTTGGCAATGCCTGGAGACATTTCGATTGTTAGAACTGGAATGATGCTGCTGGGTTCTGGTGGGTAGCGGTCAGGCATGCTGCTAAACATTTGTAATGAACAGGATAGCCTCTACAACAAAGAATTATTCAGCCCAAACTGTCAACTAGTACTGAGGTTAAGAAACCCTGGCAGAGAGGAACATAAAGTGATAGGAATTCTACAAAGACTCTAGCAATGAGTCTCTACAAATACTATGATTAATATTGTGGAGAAAAGTGAAATGAGAAGGATGTGTCTTATAAGAATCCAAGAGCGTGACTGGTGTTGTAAGCATAACACAGACTTGTCACTGATGAAGTTTCTTTTGGGAAAAGGAAGCCCATCTTTAGAGGGTTGATCCCAGCAAGGGCTCTGTTGCCACTTGAAGTAGAGGATTCTTTGTGTGGGGATCCTTCTATGAGTTGTAGGATGTTTAGTATCCCTGACCCACGCCATGAATGCCAGCAGCACACCCAGGCATTATGACAAAGCCAGATACACCACGTCCTTCCACATGCCCTGGGGGGAGGTAACACGAGCCATTGTTGACATCCTTCAGGAAAGAGCACGGATTTAATGTCAGGGTGTGTAGGCTCTAGGTGAACTCAGTGATTCCCATTGAAAGTTTTTTTTTTACCTCTTTGAGCTGAGTGTCTTCATCTATAAAATGAGGGGATGAGGTTAAATCAAGGGTATTCAGATAGAACATGGGCATCCATATTAGTGTAGGGAAAATATCTTAGAACTTCTATAATTTTGTCAATTTTTTACATTATCTTCTAAAATGGCACTTTTGTGTATGTTTTATAATGTACCTGGCATGGAGAGTAGCATGGGTACATAATTTACATAAAAATTAATGTGCATTTATGAAAGGCATGCTCAGTAGTGTTTTACTTGGATGGGCATACAATCAGAGAAGTTCTTTACCCAGACCTCTTCCACTCTGACAGCTTAGGTCATGGAAAGGAGTGCCACAGAAGCTGGAGGCTTTCTAGCCATGGATTCGCCCTCTGCTGAAGGGAACACAAGGCGATGGACATCAGTGTCACCAAGAAGCAGCCACCATAGAGCTCCATCTCCTGGCGTGTGGAGATTGGCACGGGGCTTTGGGCATTAAAAAAAAAGACACGTTCCCTTGTGACATAGTGACATAGAGTTGGAATTTTTAAAAGCTGGCAAGCCACTGGGGTTTTTCAAATTATTCTCTACATGAGTGTGGAAAATACTGTTCCCTGACAGAAAATTTGATTCACACTTTACAAAGAGCACGGGGACATGGTTGAATTGCATAATCACCACTCACAAAAGGGCCCTGAGTAGGAACAGTCTCTTCCAATCCTGCCCACTTCAGCAGGAGCAGAATAGCACACTTGTTTTCAGACACTCACGCTACACCATGTTGAGCAACTCAGTAGACTTTATATTCTTAAGGCCACTTTTTGGAAGCTGCTCAGAGGCATGGTTCTTGCTCAGTCCTCTTTCCATTGACGTCACATCGAGCTGCAGGGAGACGTGTGTATTGAAGACCAGAACTTGTCTACAGCCATTGCATTCTTAAGATTTAAAATAGAAATTGTCTTCATCTCCCCATTCCCAAGTCCCTTCATTATCAACTCTTCTTTTGTCATTTAACTTGGGGGAATGTGTGCTGGTAGTCATATAAAGAAGCCATATTTTAGAAATTAGCTACTTTCATAGATTACTTATGTGTGGCAAGAATCTGCTTTGACAAATAAAAGCTTTTTTCCCTGGGGACTGAGCTAAAATAAAAACTGCAGGCCTGGTTAGGCCTGTACTTGGCAGGCAAGGAAGTTAATGCAATGTTAGTAGAATAGAAGTAACTTTGCTATTGGTGAACAGAATGGTTATTGAGTCGCACATACTAACTGCGCTGTTTTAAGCACCCTCTCATTGCCCCCAGCTTTGCTCAAGGGACATATAGTGTTTCTGTGGCAGTTAAGGTAGAAGTACTTTACTTTAGCCAGATAAAGCAAAGTTAGAATCACAGAATCACTGACCTTAAAGTGATCTTAAGAAATCATTCCATTTGCTTCCTTGTCTCCGACCCTGCTCAGAGGCAGTATAGTACAGTGGTTAAAAGCAGTTAAAGTGGTTAAAATGGGCCCTGGACCAGTGTGCCCACTCTGAATGCCCCTCTGCCACTTGTTAACTCTGTGGCTTTGTTTATTCCCTCTGTACTCCTGTTTTCCTGATTTGCAATGTAGCGCAATGAGAAAAATAACGCTTCTGTCGTAGCATTACTGTGATGATTAAAAGATGATTAATCTTTGTAAAGGTCTTACTGTGTGTAAGGCACATAGTAATATGATAGTTGTCATTAGCTATTATTTTTAACGTTATACAGGAATAATCATTAATCCTCCCAGATTGTAACCTGTGTCCAAATTACGTTGTAAGCATCGTTTTGAGGTAAAAGCATAATGGGAAAAATGCACATTTTAATCCTGCAAATGTTTCTTTTACATTCTGGGAGTTTAGGTAAAGCTAGCAGGGGCCCCTTTTCATCTCATCGTGCAGAGGACATGAGCAGGCTGGGCAACTGCTGCATGTGGCTGCTCTGCATGAGGAGGGAATTTGAATTTATATCATAAAATTAAAATGGGTTACAGAAAGAGATTATGGATTTTTCTACATGATTGTTATGAATTGGGAAGTGTGATTTGGAGGTAGGGAATGAATGTGATGACTTTTTAGGTGCCTTCTGGTCTAAGATTCTATAATTTTCAAAAGGCAAGTTGTCTTCACAGGCTTCTGGACCCTCTGGATCCACAAAAAATGTATTTGGTTTCTACAAATGTCAATGTCCAAATAAGGGTGTTAAACAGTTGTTTGTCAGTATCAAGGATTGAGTCTCTCCCCATTTCCTCCCAGTGCAATATGCCAAGTATCTACATTAAAATGTGAAAACTATGTTAATCCCTCAATTGTACCCAGATTTGACAGGTCACATTTCAATAGATGGTTAAATAGTTCAGCTTTAGCGTAAATTGACCCACAGTTCATATCTATCAGAGACTTTCATTCAGGCAGTTACCACAAGTCTTCATTTTCCACACATATATCATTTCATTTATGGATAGTTTAAACTCTTCATTAGACCTGATAATTTGAGATGTGAGACTCATAATTCTTCCAGCCCAGCATAATGCTATGGGAGAGATTATGCAATATTTTCTTATTTCATTGACCTCAAAGGTCAGGGAGTATGGTGATTTCTTTAAATATCCATTGCATTTGTACTGTTTGGGATTTTCCTAAGCAGTTCATAAAGCTATGCCTGCATTTTTATTTGTAGGCATTCTGAGTTTTACATGATCTTAACTTTCTGTTGGAAAGAGTAACTTTTATTTGTAGAAAATAAACCTCTTTCAAGGTTAGTTTAGGGGATGCTGGCTAGTCTTTATGCACTGAAATTTGGTGAATGAGATCTTGTTTAAGCCAGTCTTTTTGTAAAATTTTGGAAGACCCTTATTATAGCTTCCTGAGCTTGCTTCTTTCTGGAATAAAGACTTTGATCTTTAAAAAAATGTCTTCAGTAAAAGCATAGGAAATAAAACTAATTTGCGAATCATATTGAAAACTTTTAAGGTCTCCTTTTCAGACAGTTGTTATAGATTTCTTTAGGTTTAGTGACCAGAAAGCATATAGTCTTTCCCTCCATAATTTGAAAGTGGAAGGATCTTGTACTAGTTATTCACTTTACTTTCTATACCTCCAGCTCTCCTGTCTTCTAGATCCTTACCGTCAGTTTACAAATTAAATTCAAGTATCTTGCATCTTGAAATAAACAGGCAAGCAAACAAACAGTGAACAACAGCAATAACAACAAAACAAACTAAAAACAGTCTTATTTTAATCATAATTGATCTTTTGTGTGCTGCCTAAATTTCTTTCATTTATTCAAATATCTTTAAGGAGAAATCATCTGCATTTAATGTGTCTATCAATCAATTGAAACTGCTTTCCTTCAGGTCACTAGTGATATCTTGTATCAGCTGGGAGTCTTTGTCTTGTCTTGTTGAATTAACTCCAACTGGCTTAAACATACTAGAGAATTCTTGGCTGAAAAGCCTAATGCGAATGCTGGCCTTAGGTGAGGCTTAATCCAGTGTCTGAAATGGTTCACCAAGGACCTGGATTCTCTCCATGTGCTTGCTTTGCCTTCCATGTTTTGGCTTCATCCTTAGGCTCCTCAGGGCCACTTACTCGCCTTTCCACTCCCTAGCTCTAGAGTTCCCCCTGTTACAGCAATATGTCTGTAAGCTGTTCCAAATATCACATTCTCACATTAAACTCTCTAAGAAAGAGAGAAAATGTCTTTTTCTCAGAAGCCCCAGCAAATATCTCCTTTTATCCCATTGTCTCTGCTTGGGTTCCTGCCCATTCCTGAACCAATCAGTCACTCTGGCCTGGGGTTTTGAATATGGAGATTGATTGAAGCCAGTCGTGGTCCATCTTTGGAGCTATGGGTGGAAAAAGTAAATCCAGATCACATGATTAAGAGTGGGAAAAGAGTGGTTCCCAAGGCAAAGTCAGAGTGCTATTAACAAAAAGAAGAGGCTCTTGGGCAGCAACCATGGTTGCTATTTTTGAAACAGTTAGAACTTATTTTGTCTTGAAACTCAACTCTCTTGGTATCAACTCCTTTCTATCATGGTAACTCTAACTCTTCTGGTTCTCTGCATATTTCTCAAGCCATCTTCCTTCAATTTCCTTTCTGGCTCCTCTTACTCTGCTTGTCAGTTAACATTGATTTCCTCAGGATGCAATCCTTTGTTTTTGTTCCTTTTGCTTTCTTTGGTTACTTTTATCTTCTGTGTCTTCTCAGCTTCAGCTCCCAGGTTAATGCAAGGAGTCTCCTATCCTTAGACTTAATGATTTCCTAAAAATGTGTCAGATGATTACATGTACAAAAGTCAAATATATTCTAGAAGGCATTGGGCTGTGTGTATGAAAAGATGGTTATAAAGCCCCTAATTATACCTCTCCTTTTAGACGTTATTTTCAACTAGAAGATATTTCCAAAAATGTGTAGCTATTTTCTTTAATTTAGTAATTTTCTTTCATAATGGATCATGCTTTCAGCAGCTTAAATCCAGTGACTATCTGGACACACAATAATTTCTGACTTTCATGATACTTACATTTCTTTTCATTAATGTCAGCAATTTAATTTTCTTTTTCTTTTTACTTCTTTTCTTTTGGTTAAAAAAAACAGTAAGCCCCAAATATAATATACCCCAGTGGCCAAATAATTACACAGACTTTGTTAGGTGAAGATGTTGCTGCTACATCCAGAACCAAACATCTGTCTGGTAAACACTGTCGTCGTGTGATTGTTCAAAATATTTATTCATCTGCTGTGGAAACAAAGTACATATTTGGCATATGAAAAGTGATTTATGTATTGTAGTGTACAGAGGTGAAATGAATGAGGGCTAATTGCAGCCTGAATTTCCAGCCCATGTATATCCATTTGCCTCTAAGACATCTCCACAAAAATGTCTTAAAGGGCACCTCATTCTTCTAGCATCCCTCCTGTATCCTCTAGTTCTGGCAGAGACACCACCACCCTCTTTATTTGATAAAAACAGAAACCTGAAATTATACCTTATGAGTTTTGATCTCATCCAAACACTTTGCTTATTTAATACCCTATATCATGAAAATGCCCTGTTCTCTCCATCCCTATCAACATTTACTCTAGTACAACCCATGTCATTTTTCAGCTGGTTTATTCAATCATAGAAGCCATTTCACGGTTCTTCCTTTTTTAATCCATTTTCTGTACTAGAGGTCAGCAAATTGTAAAGGGCCAAATAGTAAATACGATAGGCTTTGCAGACCGTATGGTCTCTATTGCGACTGCTCAACATTGCCTTTGCAGTAGCAGTCATTGACACTATATAAATGGATGGATGTGTCTGTGTTCCTATAAAACTTTATGAACACTGAAATTTGAACTTCATTGTGTTACAAAATATTACTCTTCTCTTGATATTTTTAAAAGCCATTTTAAAAATGTAAAAACTACTCTTAGCTCACAGGCTATCCAAAGTCCTGCAGGCTGCAATTTGCTGAACCAAGTTCTACATGTTACCAAAATGAGCTAACCAAAATATAAAACTGAACATTTCATTTGCATGCTTAAACCTATAATCAAAGTTTTGTCAACAGGGGCTGAAAGAATAAGGTGTATCTTCCTTGATGGATCATATCATTGATATATTGTGGAGTCGAATTTGTAAAAAAATTAGAAAATAACTGAAGTGTCACCTTTTAAATTTTAATAGAATATTATAAGCCCATGATTCATTTCAATAAACTTTAAGTGGTATTTCCTGGCATTTTGTAATTTTATAAATAAAACAAAACTGAATGCAGGTAAAGGCTTAAGTGTGGGTAAAGAGGATAGATGCAGATATTCCAAAAACTTCTATGGAAAACTGAACGTTTTCAAGAGCATCAGTTCTTTACTCTTTTCATTGTCACTTTAAAACTTATGATTTTCTTTGATATGATAAATGTTTGCCACTAGAACATCTTTTGAGCTTATCTGAAAAGATTATGTCCATTTTTGACGCAAAAGTAGATGATATATAGATATACACTTCAGAGGAAAAAACATATCTTAACCGTTTGTTTTTAACTTCATTTGGCAAAATTCACTTTATTTTATCTTGGCATTTCCTCTTGATTTAGAATTACTATTTCTCCTTCCCGCCCCCCCCCCCCCCCCCCCCCCCGCCGTCCTCATTTTCCCCCCCTGGTGATCTTCACCGCCTGGTGGTTATACCCTGTATAAGGCCCATTCTGTGTTGAATTGAGACCAACAGATTAGTGTGGCTGATGTGTGACTTTTGAAGATAGGTCATAAAGAAAAAAGAAGCTTCTGTCTTGGTCTTTTGAATCACTCACTTTGGGGGAAGTCACCATGTTGTGAGACCCTCAGACAACCCTGTGGAAAAGTTCATGTGGAGAACTATGACCTCTTGCTAACAGCCATTGCCAACTTGCCAGCCATGTGAATGAGTCACCTTTAGAAGCACATCTGAGTTTTCCAATGAGTATAGGCCCAGTGACATTTGACTGCAGCCTCATGAGAAATCCTGAGCTGAAACTGCCTAGCCAGGTTGCTCCCAAATTCCTAACCCGCAGAAACTGTGAAAGATAATGAATGTTTATCATTGCTTTAAGCCATTAAGTTTTGGAGTAATTAGTTATGCAGCAATAATAACTAATCCAATATGCTGTCTCATTTTTTAATTTCTTCATTGGGGAACAGTGATTCGTGGAGAACTTGCCCATATAGAAGAGAAAGATGAAGAATGAACTCTCATAGATTGTGAACATTCTCCAAGATGTTGGTGATGCCTCAAAATCTCTATGCCTTCTCATCACCTGCTCCAGATTTTAATCCACTTTTCAATTCATATCTCTTCTTTGTCCTATCTGATGATAAAATATCCCCAGTAGTGTGAAGGAGGTTCAAGTTTTCTATATTCAGCCCCATAATTTATCACCGCAAATGGTCAAAATTGGGGGGTGGGAATGAAGTGTCCCTAAAAGCCAGACAGGTGTGTTAAATGTGTTGAAGAAAATGTAAACTATAATACGATAAAGTGCTGAGGTCTGTGGCTAAACTGAAGAATACATGCCGCATCTCAAGGGAATCACATTCTAAAAATAAAAAATATAAATAAATAGCACTTTTTGCCCAACTTAAACTCTTTATCTACAGAATTCAATCAGATCGCACCAATTTTGATAACTGATCAAAATGAACAACCATGTTAACATATCGCAAAGGACAAAAGAGTTTTTACTGAAACCTTTTTCTTTTCTGTCTTCCCATTGGCATGTAATAGCTCATAATAAATGCACTTAAAACAAGTTTAGCTTTTAGAAGATGTAAAAGTATCCATTCTTTACATACGTCTTCAGAGAAACTTGTTTTATCAGTTATCTATTGCTGCATAACAGACCACTCCAAAATTTGGTTGCTTAAAGCAATATATGTTTATTACTTCTCACATTCTGTGGTTTGTCTCAATGATTCTTCTAGTCTGGAATGGCTCAGCTGGGGCTGGATCACCTAGGATGCCTCACTTACATATCTGGACCCTTAGCTGGGACAATTGGGACCGAATCCCTCTCCATGTGTCCTCTTGACCTCAAGGATGCTAGTCAGACTTCTTCACGTGGTGATCACAGGATTCCTAACAGCAATAAACCCCAGTGATCATCTGCTTTTCAAGCCTCTGTTTGTATCACATTTGTGTCTCATTGGCTAAAGCAAGTCGCATGATTAAGCACATGGTCCACCTCTTGGTGGAAGGAATGGCAGAGTTACCAGCACATGCCTGAAAACTATATGGTACTTTTCATTTATATAGGGAAAGAAGGCTCTGTTTGGTGGGAAATTTTCCAAGTATAGGAAGGAGATTCAGATGGTGGTCAGGCAAAAAGGATAAATGTTTACTTTTACCACAGTGCCTTCTGGCACAGCATGTCAACAGCAGCCTAGATGCCATGGAGCACAGTCATGCTGGAGTAGCTGGCTGTTGCCAGAGTTCAAAGAGACTTGGAGGAGCAGACAGAGTAGTGAAGTGGCTAAAGGAGGCTTGAGGTGGTGCCTGTGGACCTCATGGACCATAGAGGACCAGAGGAAAAAAGAGTGTCTGCATAGAGTGAGTGCTGTCCATGGTCAGCCTCATCGTCCAGGAGACAGATGGGGCCTGACCAACACCCACAGATTCTTAAGGAAGCTTCTCTGAATGATGTCTGTGGAGAGGAGCTAAGCTTATAGCCCTTCTCAATATCATCAGCAAAAGCATTCCCAGGATGGCTGACTGCCAGGCATCTGCTCATCTTTTAGCAGGACTGACATCCACCTGTGCTTGGAGACTTTGCTCAGCTCATCTTATGCACATGGGGTGGATACCTTACTTCAACATCCAAGGGCACTTGTAAGTCCCCTTATTCCCTACCTCCAAAATAGAATGACATTCCTAACAGCCATGGAAATGATGGCAGTCATAGTGTGGAAGAGATGCCACCCACCCAGCACCTGTACTTGCATAAAACTGAACAAAACCAGTTTGAGATTTCATTTACTGGCTGTTTGCCTCCTCCTACCCCACCACCCCAAGGCCTTGCATATAAGATAGGAGGAGTTTATGGCCTTTTTTAATTTTTAATTTTTATCTATCTATCTATCTATCATCTATTTATTTATTTTTTAGGCGAGGCAATACTTGGTTGACCTCACAGATTGCAAGGACCTAGTCAGCTTACAATCTCTTTTATTTTATTTTATTTTTTATGCCTACAGCACCTGGTCTTCCTAGTTGGTCTCCCATCCAAGTACTAACCAGGCTCGACCCTGCTTAGCTTTCAAGATCAGATGGGATTGGGCTTGTGTAGGGTGGCATGGCTGTAGACTTGGCCTTTTAAAAAATAATCTACTAACTTGCTTTAGGGAAGGGAGAGTAGGAAAAATTTACATAAGTAGGGTCTTTTCTCTGATGGGACAAGAAGGACAGAATCCTCTGATTAAAATTAGAAAGAGAGGATTTCAGAGGAAAAAAGATTTTTAATGTTAGACTTCACATTTGTTGAGTGCCAGTTATGTGCAATACTGGGCAGTATGTTACAGAGAGTATTTCATTTGATCCCAAAATAACCCTAAAAATTTATGTGAGGGTTTTCACATTGTTGATGAGGAAACTGAAGCCAAGAACAGCTAAATACCCTGAGCATGCCCACTGAGCTAGGAATAGGATGAATCTTGTGTTCTTTCACTGTGTCATACTGCTTTCCGTGACTCTATGGGTGAGCAGTGGGGAGGCATCTGGGTTGGGTGAGGTTATCGTTAAGACTAAAGTAACTTTGATGATCATGCTGGTATGAGGCATCATACTCTTTGCCTCTAGTTCTCTCCTGGCCCCCAGGACCCTCGTCCTGTTCCCTGTCCCATGATCTTTGTCTTTGTTCCTCACTGACTCTCCCCAGCCCAACCTTGACATGGTAACCATTGATTGCTTGAAGTTGGAGGAATCTCTAAATCAGATATCTGTCAAGTGGCAAAAATAATGTTGTTGCAGGTCTAAGAAGATGACATGGGCTCATAGAGAAATGTCAAGTTCGAATTTCAAACCTACTTTCTCATAGAAATGCGATTACATGGGTAGGTATTTCTGTTGCTAGAAATTAATTTTAAATGATGCTTTTTAAAATGGCCTATATTTCTTCTCTTTCATTGGGAGGTTGTATCCTGGGTTAAAAACTAGAGAGATTTAATAAATAGGGTTTCCAAATAATTTATCATCCAAACCGAAAACTTCTGAGTATGGAAGGGGGAGCTATTCATAACATCCTAGAACTATCCCAGATAAACAAGGATAGCTACCCTACCTAAGGGAATTCTAGGAGAAAACACTTTTGAAAGCTGAAACTACTCACATATATTTTATAATTTGATGACAAGTTGTTTTGGTAGTATCTTAATAATTTTGAAGAAAATACATACATGTCTCTGGGGCAAATTTTTAAACAGTGAAAGGAAAAGTAACTTATTAATAGCCTTGGTGCTTTCAAATTGCCAGTAAGTTTCTCTGGTCTGGTTCGCACATTTGGATCTTGTCTTTCATACTGAACATTTGCACACTATCCAAATATAAACATCTTTAATGAAGCAGTAAGATACTGAGGCGAAACAATGTCCAAGGTGTGAATTATTGCACCATCCATAACTCATGCTGAAGTGTGACTTTTGTGATTGCAAAATGGCTGTTTGCCAAGTTGTATAACAAAACTCCTGGTAATTACAGCCCTAAATAATTTATATTATCTTTAAATATCTATTTTTAAGTTGCTAGAAACTGTAATACAAAAACCCAAGTAGTAATACCTCATTTTCAAATTCTTAAGTTTATTTAAATAAGTAGTGTTTATACTAGATACTTTCAAAGTTGTTTGTTTCTTTTCTTAGTGATTTTTAAAGAAATATTAATGGATAATAGGTGGGGGTTAGATAAGTGAAAGATGTCTTTAGTGAAAGACTTGTGATAAATTGCTATACTTCAGAAACAATTCTATACATGAGAAAATGGTATATCAGATCTTCTGAATTTCTTTGGAAAATTTGGATTTATATTATTCCATTTTTATCATAATTAAACTGTGGTTCCCTTGACATAAATTATATGCATTTACAAATTTGGAAGACCTAAGATATATATATGTTGGACAAAACATGCAAAATTCAACAATACTCAGTAGCTGTTTGTTTTCAGCGATCTAGGCACTTAGATGCTCCTAGCTCCAGATTTTTCTGTGGTTCTCCCTTCTGCTCCCCAACTCTTCCTTATCCTGTTTCTTTGCATTAAGATTCTGATCTCTATTCAACCTGAAGGCTGTTAATAAGTGATCATGGTCCACATGATCTACAATGCTGCCTTTTTTTTTTCTTTGTAGAGTAGCTTTTAGAAAAGTACTTAGAAGAACGAGTAGATATCTCAGTCACTGTGGCAAAGTTAGTTGTGGGGACAGGAATATGGGAGGCAAGGGATGTCTTTTTCAGCACCTCTTCTTATGTAAATATCTAGTCCACCTACCCATACTTCATTATACAACTGGCTGAAGTCATTCTAGTTCACTTGGAAATAAGAACACATCTGTAATTACAAGAAACAGTTTCATGAAAAGATGTACTGAAACATGGAGCTTTTGAGAAAGTGCTTAATAATTGCTACTTTGTTTCATAAATCACTATATTTCCCTGAAGGTAGTGATAATCAATGTGCTTCGACTCTCAGCTTTAGCTGGAAGAATTGAGGAAGAAATATTTCACATTTATTTGTCTCATCCAGTACCCAAACTTATTCAATATTGCCTTTTTTCTTTGCACCAAATGCACTTTCGGAGAGGAAATAAAACTCTTTCAGAATCACTAGGAATATTTCCTATATGAAACCTTCTTACTATGAGTCCGGGATGCCGGCTTTCTGAACTTTCCTATCTTAAGTGTGTTTTTTAAAGCTTCTTTTTCCTTTCCTAGGAAAAGTTTGTTTCATAGAATCTGAAAGAGATCTTCGAAATCAACAAGCTTAGTGGTTTTATTTTATTCTTCAGAACCCTAAGGTGCCTCAGAAGCTATGGGGGGTGGGGTGGGTCAGGCGCATAAGAAGGTAAGATGCCATGCTTTAGCCTCAGTACCTTTACTTTTATCTGTTTTATACAGTGGGCTCTGTATAAGATTCTCTTGACCATATTAACCAAATGTTTGAAAGCTTTTGATCTATTTGAAGTGATTAGTCCTAAGTGTTCCAACTAGTTAATGACAAGGTCTAGGTCTAGATTTTGTGGACTTTCTGCCTTGTTATATTATTGCTATACCTTATGAAAAGGGAACCAAGTCCCTAAGCTGCTGAGCAATAGACAATCATGAAGAGACCACTTATAAAGAGGAAATGAGCCTTTTTAGAAAATACCCAACCTCACTTAATTCAGGAGTATATAAATTAAAGCAATGGTGATTCATGTGTGTGTGTGTGTGTGTGTGTGTGTGTGTGTATGTATTTTGCTTTTGCCTATCAAATTGGCAAAGATAATAATACTCAGTGGATAAGCAGAACATGGTGAGATTGGAGTTCTCAACGTGTGTTTTAGGGGTGTAAATTTTGGGGACCATATTTGTACAGAGAGCTTGAAAAATATTTACGATTTATTCACCCTATCAGCCAGTAAACTCTGGTGCAGTCTAGCACATATTCACAAGCTACTGACTAGTCTGTGAGTGTAGACTGAGTTGGGGATACCCATGCTATGCAGAGATTAAATGTGTTGACTGTCATTTCTCTACATAGCCCAATAACTCCACTTCTAGAAATTGATCCTAAGAAAATAATTTGAAATATTCTAAAAGAAATATTCATAGAAATGTTCTTTGCAGTATTTTTAACAGTGAAAAATTACCTTGACCCTAAATTCACAAAAGCAAAAAAATGCTTAAACAAACTTAATGACTATATGGTGAAATAGTAAAATCAAGTTTACAAATGTTATTTATTTATTTATTTTTATTTTTAACCTTTTAAAAAAATTTAATTGTTTATTGGGCTAACATTGGTTAATACAATTTATATATAATTTTCAGGTGTACATAATTTGACATCTGTATATTCTATTGTATGTTTACCACCAAAAGTCCAGTTTCCTTCAGCTACTATATATTTGATCCCCTTTACCCACTTCACCCTCCTTCAAACCCTATATTTGACCCCCTTTACAACGTCTACCTCCCCACTCCTTCCCCACTCCACTAGTAACCACCAATCTATAGTCCTCTGGTAACCACTAGCCTATAGTCCATGTCCATGAATCTTTGTTTGTTTGTCCTACTCATTTGTTGCTTTTAGGTTTATATCCCACATATAAGTGATAATATGTGATTTTTTAACTTTATCTGTCTGGCTTATTTCACTTAGCATGATTATCTTAAGATCCATCCATGTTGTCACAAATGGCAATATTTCATCTCTTCTTATGGCTGAGTAATATTCCATTATATATATGTACTACCGCTTCTTTAGCCAGTCATCTATCGTAGGATACTTCGGTTGCTTCCAAGTCCTGGC
>NW_011889082.1:1148015-1171960 GCF_000151845.1 Pteropus vampyrus
AAAAAAATTTAATTGTTTATTGGGCTAACATTGGTTAATACAATTTATATATAATTTTCAGGTGTACATAATTTGACATCTGTATATTCTATTGTATGTTTACCACCAAAAGTCCAGTTTCCTTCAGCTACTATATATTTGATCCCCTTTACCCACTTCACCCTCCTTCAAACCCTATATTTGACCCCCTTTACAACGTCTACCTCCCCACTCCTTCCCCACTCCACTAGTAACCACCAATCTATAGTCCTCTGGTAACCACTAGCCTATAGTCCATGTCCATGAATCTTTGTTTGTTTGTCCTACTCATTTGTTGCTTTTAGGTTTATATCCCACATATAAGTGATAATATGTGATTTTTTAACTTTATCTGTCTGGCTTATTTCACTTAGCATGATTATCTTAAGATCCATCCATGTTGTCACAAATGGCAATATTTCATCTCTTCTTATGGCTGAGTAATATTCCATTATATATATGTACTACCGCTTCTTTAGCCAGTCATCTATCGTAGGATACTTCGGTTGCTTCCAAGTCCTGGCTACTGTGAATAGTGCTGCTATGAACATCAATGTGCAAATATCTTTTTGGATATGAGTTTTCAAGTCTTTGGGGTAAATACCCAGTAGAGAGATTGCTGGATTATATGGTAGATCAATTCTTAGTTTTTTGAGGAACCTCCATACTGTTTTTCATAGTGGCTGTACCATTTTGCAGTCCCACCAGCAGTGTATAAGGGTTCCTTTTTCTCTGCATCCTCTCTAACATTTGTTATTACTTGTCCTGTTGATTATAGCTATTCTAACAGGTATGAGATAGCATCTCATTGTGATTTTGATTTGCATTTCCCTAATAGCGATGTTGAGCATCTTTTCATATATTTCTTGGCCATTTGTATGTCCTCTAGAGAGAAGTGTCTGCTTAGGTCCTCTGCCCATTGTTTGATTGGATTGTTAGTTTTTTTGTTGTTATTGAATCGTATGAGTTCTTTGTATATTTTGAATATTAGTCCCTTATTGGAGGTGTTGCTTGCAAATATATTTTCTCATTCGGATGGTTCTCTCTTTACCTTGTTGACGATTTCTTTTGCTGAGCAGAAGCTTTTTAGCTTTTACTTCCCTTGCTTTTGAGGTCAAATTCATAAAATTCTCTTTAAGTCCAAGGTCCTTGAGTTTAGTTCCTATGTTTTCTTCTATGCCTTTAATTGTTTCAGATCTTATGTTCAGGTCCTTAATCCATTTTGAGTTAATTTTGGTGTGTGGTGATAGACAATAATCTAGTTTCATTGTTTTGCAGGTGGCTTTCCAATTTTCCCAGCACCATTTATTGAAGAGACTTTCCTTTCTCTACTTATGTTTTTAGCTTCTTTGTTGAAAATTATTTGCCCATATAAATATGGGTTTACTTCTGGACTCTGGATTCTGTTCCACTGGTCCATGTGTCTGTTTTGCTGCCAATACCATGCTGTTTTGATTACTGTCACTTTGTATAATTTAAAGTTGGGCAGAGTGATGCCTCCAGCCTTGTACTTTTTTCTCAGGATGGCTCTGGCAATTCAGGCCTTTTTTGTGCTTCCATACAAATCTGATAATTTTTTGTTCTATTTCTTTAAAAAATACTGATGAGATTTTGATGGGGATTACATTAAATCGGAATAATGCTTTAGGTAATATGGTCATTTTAACTATATTGATTCTTCCAATCCAAGAACACGGAATATCTTTCCATTTCTTTGTATCTTCTTCAATTTCTTTAAATAGAGTCTTGTAGTTTTCATTATATAGGTCCTTCACTTGTTTCGTTAAATTTATTCCTAGGTATTTTATTCTTTTTGTTGCAATTGCTAAAGGAATTATTTTTTCCATTTCTTTTTCTGACGCTTCATTATTAGAGTATAGGAACATTATGGATTTTTGAATATTGATTTTGTATCCAGAGACTTCACTGCATTTGCTTATTGTTTTTAGTAGTGTTCTAGTGGAGTCTTTAGGGTTTTCTATATAGAAAATCATGTCATCCACAAATAGTGACAGTTTGACTTCTTCGTTTCCTATTTGGATGCCTTTTATATCTTTCTCTTGTCTGATTGGACTTGCTAGGACCTCCAATGCTGTATTGAATAACAGTGGCGATAGTGGACAGCCTTGTCTTGTTCCTGATCTTAGAGGGAAGGTTTTTAGTTTTTCACCATTAAGAGTAATGTCGGCTGAGGGTTTATCATATATGGCCTTTATTATCTTAAGGTACTTTCCTTCTATACCGATTTTGTGATGTGTTTTGATCATAAATGGATGTTGTATCTTGTCAAAGGCTTTTTCTGCATCTATTGATATAATCATATAATTCTTATTTTTTAATTTGTTTATGTGGGGTATCACATTAATTGATTTGCATATGTTGAACCATCCCTGTGCCCCTGGGATGAAGCCCACTTGATCAGTGGTGTATAATCTTTTTAATAAGTTGCGGTATTTGGTTCGCTAGTATCTTATTTAGGATTTTTGTATCTGTGTTCATGAGAAATATTGGTCTGTAGTTTTCTTTTTTTGTGTTATCTTTACTTAGGTTTTGGTATTAGAGTAATATTGGTCTCATAAAATGAGTTGGGAAGTATTGCCTCCTCTTCAATTTTTTGGAAGAGTTTGAGAATAGGTATTAAATCTTCTTTGAATGTTTGGTAGAATTCACTGGTGAAGCCATCTGGTCCTGGACTTTTAGTTTTTGATGATTGTTTCAATTTTCATACTGCTGATCAATCTATTTAGATTTTCCAGTTCTTCTTGATTCAGTCTAGGAAGGTTGTAGTTTTCTAAGTACTGGTCCATTTCTTCTAGGTTATTAAATTTGATGTTAGATATTTTTTCATAGTATTCTTGTATGATCCTTTGTATTTCTGCGATGTCAGTTGTTAATTTCCCCTCTTTCATCCCCAATTTTGTTTGTGTCCTTTTTCTTTTTTCTTTAGTGAGTCTAACCAGGGGTTTGTCAATTTTATTAAACTTCTCAAAGAACCATTTGAGAAGTTGTTGCATTTGTTTTTTCTATTTTGTTTTCATTTTCATTTATTTCTGCTCTAATTTTGATGATTTCTTTCCTTCTGCTGACTTTTGGCTTCATTTGTTCTCCCTTTTCTAGTTTTTTTTTTTTTTAAGATGAAGCACTAGGATGTTTATTTGGGCTTGTTCTTGTTTTGGAGATAGGCCTGTAATGATATGAACTTTCCTCTTATGACCACTTTTGCTGTGTCCCAAAAGTTTTGACATGTTGTACTATCATCATTTGTTTCTATGTAACTCTTGATCTTTTTATTTCTTCTCTAACCCAGTTATTCTTCAGTAGCATGTTGTTTAATCTCCATGTATTTGTGGTTCTTCCTGAATTCTTTCTGCAGTCGATCTCTAGTTTCAAATCATTATGATCAGAGAATATGGTTGGTATGATTAACCCTCTTATATTGATTGAGGCTATCTCTGTGTCCCAGTATGTAGTCGATTCTTGAGAATGTTCCATGTGCACTAGAGAAGAATGTATAAGCAGTTGTTTTGGGATGGAAGGCTCTGTAAATGTCAATTATGTCCAGTTGGTCTAATGTGTCATTTAAGGATGTTATTTCCTTATTGATTTTTCTGTTCGGATGATCTGTCCATATCTGACAGTGGGGTACTTAGGTCTTCTACTACAATAGTGTTTTGGTGTGTTTCTTCCTTTAGTTCTGTTAGTAATTGTTTTACATATTTCGGGGCTCCATGATTGGGAGCATAGATATTAATAAGTGTTATGTCTTCTTGGTGCATGATTCCCTTTTTCATTATGAAGTGTCCCTCAGTATCTTTCTTTACCTTTTTTATTTTGAAGTCAATGTCGTCTGATATGTATCGCTACTCCTGCTTTTCTCTGAATGCCATTTACTTGAAATATTATTTTCTACCCTTTCACTTTGAGTCTCTATTTGTCTTTGGAGGTGAGATGTGTCTCCTGGAGGCAGCATATGGTTGAGTTTTGTTTTTTGATCCATTCTGCAACTCTGTGCCTTTTTATTGGTGAGTTGAGTCCATTTACATTTACGGTGATTATTGAAATATGAGGTCTTCCTACAGCCATTTTATCTTTTGCTTTCTGGTGGCTTGGTGTTTCCATTGCTTCCTTATTCTTGTGCTTCTGTTTTCTTTATTTTGGTTGGCTTTTGTGGGATTTCCCTCTGGTCCTTCTTGTTTTATGTTATACACAACAGTTATGAATCTTTGGCATGTGGTTACCATTATGAATATGTAAAGGATAGTTATATATATACAGTCGTCTATTTTCTTCTGCACGTGCCTTATCTTCATTCCCCTTTGCAAATTTGGATCTTCGAATCCCCCCTTTTCAGTCATTGTTATCTCAATTTGTTCCTATGTATGCTGAGTGTTCATTAATATCTTGTTATAACAATTCTCCTATTATTTAAGCTTATAATGCCCTGCACTCCTGTGCTTCTGTTTGCTCGATAGTCATTTTACTCCTAATTATGTCTTTTTTTTTTTTGTCATTTTGTTTTAGGTGAGCTGACCCCTTTTAGTATTTCCTGTAGTGCAGGACTAGTAGTGGAGAATTCTTTCAATTTTTGTATGTCTGGAAAAGTCTTAATTTCTCCTTCATATCTAAAGGAGAGCTTAGCTGGACACATTATTCTAGGGTGGTGGTTTTTTTCACTTAGTAATTTAAATATTTGTTCTCTTCTTTCTGGCTTGTAAGGTTTGTGCTTAGAAGTCCGAGGATATCTAATGGGTTTACCTTTATAAGTTACCGTTTTTTCTCCCTGGCTGCCTTAAGAATTCTATCTTTGTCATTGATTTTTGATAACTTTAATATAGTGTGTCTTGGTGGGGGCATTTTTGGGTTGAGATAATTGGGTATTCTGTTGACTTCTTGAATTCCAAACTCCAGCTCATTCCTTAGATTTCAGAAATTCTCATCACCTATTTGTCTGAAAATGCTTTCTAGTCCCTGTTCCTTTATCTCGCCTTCGATAATGCCCATTATTCTTATGTTTCCTCTCCTAATGACATCAGCTAGTTCTTGAATTTCTCTTTCATTATTTTTCATTCTTCAGTTTCTCTCTTCTTCCTTCTGATTTTTTCTAGATTTCTGTCTTCGATATCACTGATCCTTTCCTTCATTTGGTCGTCTCTATTTCCCAAGTTTGCTATTTTATTTTTCAACTCTTGCAGTATGTTCTTCATCTCCAAAAGTTCTATTTGATTCTTTTTGGGTGTTCCAGTCTCCTTACTCTGCTCATCTAGTTCTTTTTCAATTCCTGAAATTGTTGATTTGAGTTGTTTTGGATCTCACTGAGTTTTTTCAGTTTTTTCATCCTGAATTCTCTGTCATTTAAATCGCATATTTCTATATCTGTAAGCTTATTTTCTGGAGATTTTTCTCTTTCCTTCTGAGATGCCTTGTCACCTTGATTGGTCATGGTTTTTAATGGATTATTTCTCCACCTGGGCATTAATGGAAGTGTATTCTGCTGTTTTTCCAGAAAGAAGATTTATTATATAAAGGTCCCTCTTTAGCCTGTTGCAAAGAAGGCGCTTTTTTTTTGGTTTCCAGTAGGTGGTGTCTAAGTCTCTTGGATCCCTGCTTTATATAAAGTCTTAATAACCCTTTTTTAATTTTCTTGTAGATATTTAATCACGCTCGCTACCCTCAGTTTCAGTCCCTGTCAGAGTCAGCATTTGCTCAGCTTCCCCTGGGGTTCCGTGGTGATCGGTCTTGGAGGGTATGCGGGGAGGGGCCCTCTGGATTGGGAGTTGGGGGCTGCGGCTTAGCCTCGGTTTTGCAACCGCAGCCAGCAAAAATCAGCTGTTGTTCCTCTGCGGTCCTGTCCCGCTTCTTTGCTTTCTGCTCTGATGACTGGGCCCTGCAGCCAGCAGGCCACGGGGAGCTCACAGCTATCCCTGACAGGAATGTTTGGGAAACTTGCTGCAGGGATCCCCCGCTCCTTCTCCCCTCCCCTTCCTCCTGCAGAGAGCTCCAGTGGCTGCAACAGGCAGCGTCATTATTACTCTTGGTCCAACACCCCCCCCTCCTCGCTCCCCCGCACCCGACACCTGGGGTTCTGACCTGTGGTAGCTCTTATGCACAGATTCCATACTCAGATGTGCTGGTGTGCAGTTTGGGTGTTTTTTGTTGAGTTTTAGATATTCAGCTTATTGTTGTTGCAAGGGGAGAGATCTGGGGACATCTCTCCGCCATGTTTCTGGAAAGTAAGGAACACTTTTACAAACAGCATATTACCAGTGTTCTTGATGGTGGAGGGGATGTTATCCGCCCAGCTCCGCTTCCACGGCAACACCGCAGTCCACAGCTGCTGTGGCTCCTGGCGCTAGGGATGCTTGGCAAAAGTCCTACAAGTGTTTTGAGAAGAGTTAAAATGATTTTAATATATAGTTAAGTGAATAGAACGTCATATAAAGTATAGGCTAGAATGCTTTCAAAATATGAATAGGTACAGAGACTAGAGAGAAATAGCCTAAAGTGCTATGATGATGATCTCTGGGCAGTGAGATTATGGGTGATTATTAATTTCTTCTTTGACTTTTAAAATAATTTTCCCAATTTTCCACATTGTATGTGTGTTATTTTTATACAAGAGTCTTGGAGAAATGAGTTTTTTCTCTTTCTGACAAGTCCAGTGAAAGTGCCATCAAAATCTTGGTTCTTTTCTGATAACCCAGGAAATGAAGAGAGGGCCAGAGCCTGCCTTCCTTTGTGCTGTTTTTGTTCTGTGAACAGAAAAGATTTCCTTGTGTTATTTGTCATCTGGCATACTCATAGTTCTCTGCCTGCAACAATTGCTCCCTGAATCTTTTAAGTTAGTAACATCAAGGAACCCTGGGTTTACGTTTGAGAGAGTATAATGGCTGTGTTGGGGCTCAATTAGGACTCATCAAACGTAAACACACTTACTTTTATGTAAAGATACTAAAAGAAGCCCAGGGTTTCACTTCAAGCTATATCATTTCCTATCTATGAGACTTTGACCAAATTTGGAAACTCTCTCAGCCTCAATTTTTTTTACCTGCCAAATGAGAATGATGATACCTCCTTAATGGTGTTATTAAAATAAGAAAAGAGATAATATGCCTAGCATAGCACATGATGTTGATGTCAAAGGAACCTTAAAATCTTTGTTTGTTTGTTAATTTGCTTCACTTCCTCTGGGCCTCCTTTCTTTATTATGGAAATTATTTAAGGGGAGAGCGGTTTTGGGGCTTTTAAAATTTATTCCATATCCAGTATAGTGGGTACTTGGGTAGATATAATCTTGAGAATCAGAAGGATTGGCCAAGGTGGGTAGATCATTCTGGCAACTCCAAGAGAGCAAGAAATGGTAATTCTTGTTTTTCATGGGCTATGGAGTGCCATGGTAACAACTTGTATGTATTTATGTGTGTGTCTCAGAGGATATATAAAAATCACAGTCATTTGTCTTCAGCAGCTGGAGGTCCAGCTTTTTATTATGTATTCATGACTAGGAGAAGGCGCCTAGCACAAAATAAGTTCCAGAACTGTGAAACAGGACATTTTTTTTTTTCATAGTCTACCAATCTACCCAGTGTCCGGTGCTCTACTCTCTATCTAGGTCTTTGCCCTTTCAGAAAACTGTTGTCAAATCCTCATCCTTCCATTATTTGGGGGAAAAAAATGACACTACTAACAGGTTTTGATGTTACCTTTCTTAAGTAACATTTGCTTTTAATGAGAAAGAAGTCTTAGAGCTAAGAGTATTGTACAATGGAGGAATTCTAAGGTCCAGTTAGCAAGAGAGAACTTTGAACGTAAGGAGACCATCTAGAAAGGCCTTGAAATAATTTCTGAGGAAAACATCCTGTTTGGACTGTTTGCTCTTTAAAAGAATGAAAGGGTGCTGATCTAAGAAGACCAAGTGCTTAGAGACAGCCACCACTATAGGTACATTGTTCTTTGGCTCCCTTTCCTTTGTGCCCCTGGCCTCTTTCTAAGTCATCTCATTTCTCCAAATGTCACCAGCTATATTTGCTGTGAAGATGGTTGGATGTAGATTCTTGCAGGCCTAAGGGCTCATGTTGAAAGAATATAAAATTAAACCAGATCAGATATCGACGTATAAATAAAATGCACATGAGCCATTAAATAATTTTTTAAAAAAGGAATTGATGTTTACTGCCTCCTGGAACACAGCCCGGGAACCTGGATGAAACATTGGCACATGTCTCCAAGATGAAGCAAATGCAGTGTGAGATTTAAAAGCCAGTAATTCCAAAGGAACAATTAATTAAAAAGGGAGGTTAATTCACAGTTTACAGACTTAGCATCTGCTTGTTTAGCATATGCAATAAAAAGGGAAGTAGTGTAGATTTATAAAAATGTCAGTTAGATAATTTATGATATATGTACTAATTGTTTTTGTATAATTCAGTTCTTTTTTTCCCTCATGATACTTACTGAGACATTATTTTAGAACAGAATATGGTACTTATACCATATATCTTTTATGATCTGAATATTTTAAATTGAAAGAATTTATGTATACATGTATGTATATATGTATTTGTGTGCCATTTTGTCATTGAAATTTCTGGAACTGTTTTTTTTTTTTTTAAATCAGCGAATTGAAAATTATTTATTTGTGTGTTTTTCTAAGTAGATGTAACGCAGGAGGCCGGTTTAATTTGCCAGTAACAAGAACTTAAATACATCTTACTAAAATATGAAGAAATACATGTGTTATTGCTTTATCCATTGCATATTTGTATTTACCTTTATTCTGTAGGGACATACTATTAGTTTAATTGCTTTTTCCTCTAGAAAGATGCCCCTACTCCAAAAGTATTTTATGGTTTCACCTACTTATGTAAGATTTCTTACAGAGGTCTAACTATACTGAAATATGAGGGTTAAAACTGAGGTAGAGATGTGGAAATCTAAGGTTTTTTTTTTTAAAGAATTTTTAAAAAAATTTTAAACATAGGAATGTTTAGGTTATTTTTCTATATGGAAATGTGTGTGTGTGTTTTTATTGGGTGCTTAAATTAGGATTCCTGTCTGATTTTGCTAAAGAAAATAAATCATTTGAAATAAGAATCTTTCAGTATTTTCCAACGATAAATTTTGGATATAGATTCTTTTCAATAACATGTATTCCTTCAGAAAAATCTCACCCCTCAGGGATCACTTCTTGAGTTAAAAATATCTAGCTCATAAATATAGTAATGCAGTTGCCTGTACTTAGAATATCGTGAACATCTGATAGACTTTTTTTGAAATTTACTTATGCCCCACCTCTTTCCAAAAAGAATTTGAAACTATAAGAAGAAAAGAAGACATATATGGCATGATTAATAAACAGGAAGAGTTAGGGGCAAACTAGGGGGTGAGAATATAGATGATAACATAGAGGAAACAAATTACCAACTGAAGTTTGAGCATAATACTACGATTAAAAGTATTAAGAACTTAATATTATATGAGCCCTTACTGAAATTTAGCCACTTAAAAGCTATACTTGGTTTTCCCATTTGTGTTCCTCTTTTGGCTTATTTCTTTAGTGGTATTGGTATGCTACTCCCACTTTCCATTCTTTGCCAGACTTGAAGATTAGGTAAAATAAGCAGTGAGTTCTTATCGATAGGTAGAAAGATTTACAATGGAGGTTATGAAAGGGTAGTCCATGGCAGAATGTGGTCTGCAGCTATGTTTTGTTAAGTGCACAGCGTTAAAAATACAGAGCTAACATTTAGAAATGAGAGGATTGCATATCAAAATTTAGACTTTTGACTTCTCTCAGAAAACTGAAAGAGCAACCAACCATCCAGACTACTTTCCTACATGATAGCAAGCAGCCCCAACCATCTTTAGATAAAGCTTATTATGCTCCTTCCATCTGCCTGGCCTTGAGGAGGGCATTTGTGGGTAAAGCCCCCGATTAAGACAACACTGTTTGCAAAGTGCTTGCAGTCTAACAGACTAGATAGAATAAATATTGTATAGCTTGAACTTGTTCCTTAGTGATTTTCTTATGTTTTTTGCCTTGTTATAGACTTCCCTCACCCTTACCTATGGAGGGCACATATGAAGCCATTTATACCCATAATTCATATCAGATGATATATCCTCATTCAATATTCATTCACTTATTAATTCAGTCCAAATAATTTATATCATGTTTACTACCAAAACTCAGGTACAGATAACACTGTCTATAGATGATATTTTATAAAGTGCTTAATAGCCTGTATAAAAGGGAACTTTAAAAATACTGTACATTAGGATTTGTGTACTCTTAGATATTTAGAATCAACTCTAAATTCTCACTGGGAGAAACTACTTGCAATGTGTCAAATTACTTTGGGCACCAAATGACCTCCGTGGACTCAGAGATTCTACATCAGTCAGTGCTCAACTTACTCTTAGGAATGGAATAGCTAAGAGTCCGTATATTGAGAGTTGGAGCTGAACCATTACCCCAGAAAAGAAAGCCCACTGGTAGTAAGAAAGACAAATGTAAATATAAGAATTTTCAAGTAAATAAGGAAATATATATTCGGCTAGATTTATTCTTAGCCTGAATGTGATTCATTGGGGGAGAAGGGGACACTATTTTTTTCCCCCCAGATTCTAGCATTTAGAGGCAGAGCTAAACTTTAGTTTTCACATATCCTTAAATACAAGGACCTGGTATAAAAGAAGCATTTTACAAAAAAGAAGTGTTCAGTAAATCTATTAATTATTGGAGTTAAAAACAACAGCAACAAAAACTCCTTTGGTTATTATTACCTTAAATACAAACAAAACACAAAGATTTCTCAATCTTTGGATGTTGATTTCCCTTTAAATGACTTTTAAAATTTTATTCCTTAGAAACTAGTCCTTCTCAATCATTTAATCCTTCACCTGACTGACATTTGAACATTTGTTTTTTGTGTGGTACTCTATTTCCAGATTACAGTCATTGAAAACCTACAAAGTCTAAACACTGTAGGCCCAGTTTTAAGCTTAATCTACATTAAAAGAAAAAGTTTTCAAGTCATCTTAGTTTGATTCCTTCTATATGATTGCTTTTGTTATGAAGTTTTATGTCATGCGATAACTTATCAATCCATTAAAGGTCACACTGGATGATGTAAGCAGTTCTGTCAGATAGCTAAAGATAAATTCTTTAAAGAAATAAACCAGCAAATATCTTTCCTTATTCCAAAATTTGAAGTCTGTATCTGATTTTCAAATTAAGTGAATGAAGTTTATTCCATCTGTGTTCTTTACTTTTTTTAACGCTAAAAATGGAAGCCTAAAGACAGTTTATTATTTCTTTTAAAGTGAAGAACAGAATGTAATAGGTTAAATTTTAATCTCATCGTTCTCTAAGCAGCCTCTGTAGAATCTTTATTGCTAGGCTTGGGTACAGCACATTTTATTTTTGAAGGCTTAACTTAAGCTATTCCCCAGACTGTTTTAGTGAATAAAAAGAACTCTTTTATCTCCATACTATTTTGGTGAATATTGTACCTATATGTATATTGTCATGTCAATCTCTACAGAACTGAGTTTTAATAAATACTCCTTCATGATGGAAACTCAGAGTATTTCAGGAGTGAATGCCTGGTATTCTAAATGTGACTTATAGGTAATACTAATAAAAATGCATGTATGTGGGTACTGATAAATCTCATCCTTAGATATAAGCTGGATTACTGTCATATGACTCTTTTTGTGTGAGTTGCATGTGCTAAGTATCATGAACACAGTACTAGGTACATGATTTCTTAAATTGTTGTTAATTGACCAATTCATTTTTCTACCTCATTGTTTTTCCTGCCTGATTGTGTGTGACCCCCAGTTATAAAGAGTTCATGGAAACTTTTTACTTTGTATTTATAGTGGAAGTCTTTGGAATGCTCCTGCTTATGAGAATTTAGGTAGTTACTAAAAAACCACACATTATGAACACACAGATGTTGGAAAAAATGCAGATACCTTTCTGAAGACTTTGTAGAGTAGGGAAAAGAGTTCCACTGTATGTTTTTGTTCTGAATGAGACTTACCTACTTTGGGATCAGAGCAATGTGTTAATTGTACCCAGTACTTGATCTTTGGGATGTTGTATTGGGTATGTGCTCAGAGAACAGGATCTGCGTGTGCTCCCAGATAACTATTTCAAAGAGTTTAATACACTATACATGAATATATATATTGAATTAGAGGTTTTCTATCAGGCTGGAAGGATACTCTAATACCAGCTCCCATGCCTTGGTTACATCCTCATGTGTGGTCTTATAAAATTGAATGAACAGTACAGACATGTTGACTAGCCAAGCTTCACTCATCCTAGCTAGACAAACTTTTTTGGTCTTCCTCTTAGGAGTCTCCCCAAGGCCTGCATCTGTGCCTCTGTTCAAAACAGTGACCCTCCCATAAAGTCCCCTCTAACTTCATTGCTAATTCATATCTTTACTGCTTTTAAGATTTCATTTGAAACTCATATCTTCTAGAAGGCTTCTCCAATTAGCTTTAATTCATCCTGACCACTTATCCATATTTTATCACTTTAGCCTTCTTGAAGGCAGGAATCATGTTTACTATTGTTATTTTTTTCTCCATATGTTACAGGAAAATTACTGTAATTCACTACTTATCATGGAATCAGAGACACTTGGGGACAGCTAGATATTTAAAACACGTTATTGGTTCAACTCTCTCTTAATTTACATATGAGGATACTATGTCCAAGAGAAGTTCAAGTGGCATTTTGTGAATGTTTACTGATTGCCAGTTCTAAAGCTAGGATTTATTGCATTTTAAAATTTTATGTTAATGTAATTTCAGACTTAAGAGAAAAGTTGCAAGAACAGTACAAGTACAAAGAATTTCCTCATACTCTTTACTTGGATTTCACAAATGCTAGCATTTTACCATACTTGCTCTATTATACCCTCTCTCTATTTTTTCCCCCAAATTTTTAGAGCTAAGTTGCAGACATGGTACTTTGTTACTCCTACATTCTTTAGTGTGTAGTTTCTAAAGACAAGAAAATTCTCTTTTTGTAACCACAGTAGAATTATCAAAATTAGGAAATTAATATTGATATCTACTATTATCTAATATAAAGTCTTTAGTGATTTTACCAATTGTCCTAGTGTCCTTTTTAACAAAGGAAAATCCTGGATCATACGTAAGTGGCAGCTGTGAAAGTAGCACACAGATCTTTCAACTCATTCTCTCAGGTTCTTTCTGCCATTCTACGCTAAAACACCTTTATACCTGACCTCTGACAATGCCATGGAGTTATCTTGAAAGCCCGAGTAAACTTCATGATTTTCAGAGCTATTTGATTGTTTCCAGAATCTGGGGATAGTAATGATGTTCGTTTTTTAAAGGTCAATGAATGCAAAGTAGAGATCTTGATGTCATTCTTCATGCTTTTCTTGTGTATGCCAAGCAATAGAGGTCTCATGAGATTAAAATTCAGAGAACTACCAGTAGACAATGTTTGACAGCAGCAGAACTTTGGCCGAGAATTAACTAGGGTTGGAGATGCCTGAAATGTAGATAGAACAATCAGTTCTCTCCTTTTTCCTCATTGAAGATGGGGGTGATGATCTTTGACCCCAGAGGAAAAAGTATCAGAATAGTCTGTGAAATGCAGTTTAAATAGCTCATCACTTATAAGTTAAATAACACATATTTTCCTACATTGCTACCAAACTTTTCTAGTTACATACCATTTAGAGAATCTGTATTAAACAGATTGATGTTTCAGTGATTAGGCCTAACGAGACACCAGGGCTTATGTCTGTTTCCACGCAGTTTATTTCTTCATTTACCATAAAGCATCCCAACATGGCCTCCAGCATTAAAGAGAGAACAACAGCAAAGAATTTGACACTTCAAAGGTTTGGAGAACAATTATAACACTCGTAAAATCAGAATATGATACATAAATCATTTTTAAAGTAAAAATTTGGCTTATTTCTCATAATGTTTCTATTACTTAAGCCTATGAGTATCAGAGCCTTTGTTCAGCATATAATGTTCAGGATAATTTGGTAGACATGAACTAAAGATTCTTTAAACAACTCGCTTTTATCACAATTCAGTTTTATTCCTCTCTTCAGGCATAGTGGTATTCATTTAGTGACTTTGTTGTGGACTATTTCTTTGCATATAATATATAGAACTGTTCAAATGTAGTCTGTTTTGGATCAATATCCATTTCTTTAGGCTTTCTTGGATGGAAAAAATAGAGTCCAGTTAACAGCCTCAAGTAAAAAAATTATATATCTGAAAGACATGATTTCTCTTATGTATGTAATTAGGGGAAAAAAAGCCTTTCATGTTTGGATATACTTCAGACAGTCATTTACAACAGAGAGCTAATCTTAAGCTTTGGAAAGCAAGATAGGAAAGAGAGAGAGTGAGAGACAGAGACAGAGACAAAAAAACAAAGACAGAGACAGAGAGAGACAGAAAGAGAAAGAGAGAGACAGAGACAGAAAGAGAAAGAGAGAGACAGAGACAGAGTCAGAGAGAGACAGAGAGAGAATATGAATCTGACTTGTTTGGTGAGTTTTAAGTTGAAATCGTTGCTATCTAGGAGGGAAGGAAAGACTGCATTTAACCAGGTACGTTATCTCTACATGACAAGAACAGACCTCAAATTGGTGCCCAAGACCAATGTGCTCCTTCCGCGGTTCTGTGGCTCTTTGCTGCTGGCCCTTCAGAGTGTGTTCTCATCAGTACCCTTCAAGATCCTGATCATGCTTGGCCAGTGAAGAGGAGTAGCCAGACCAAAAATGGCATCTTAAAAACACACTTTGAAAACAACATAGATTTAAAGAAGGTGCAATAGCCACAAGCGTGATATAAACCAGCCAATCCATCTGTTAGAAAATCAATGGGTTTTTTTTTGAGGGGGAGAGAGGTGAAAAAAGCATGTGGAAGGTAGTCCTTGCAGTGAAAGAAATGTGAGTGTGGGGTCAGACAATCCTAAATTCAAATTCTCATGCTGCCACTTTAACTAGTGATGTGACCACCTTGAACATATTACCTGATCTCTCTGACCCTCACTTTATGCACCAGCAGAATTTCACACTCATTCTGCAAACACATATTGGGCACCTGCTGTATACCAGCACTCGGTCAAACATCGAGGATTCATGGATGAGTAAGATAATACATCTCTCCTCAGGGAGCTAAGGACTTGTGAAACTCACAGAGTGGTGAGGCTCATGTGAGAACATACATGAAAACACTTAGCAGAACGTCTGGCATGTAGTAGGGGCTTAATGTATTTTACTTTCCTTTACTGTTTATTTTCTTAGTTTTCCATGAAAATAGGGAAATATAAAGATTTCCCAAGAATTTGGTAATTCTAGTCAATTATTCTCATTACTTCTCCAACAAAATCTCTTATTAGGAAATATCATAATTTGGAATTTGACCAGTTAGATGCGTACTTCCATGAAATTGGTACTGACCTGAGTCCATAAACGTGAGCTCCTATTCCAGCTTTGTGTCACTGTTTGCTCTTGGGTGATTCACTTCACCTTGGGAGTCATTTCTCTCCAGGGTAAATGAGAGTTGTAGATTACTTAGGCATTGTCTTTATTCTCTTGGATCCAACATTGAGTTTACTTCTGATTCTCTACTTGAATCAATATTCTGTGCATGTTTATCTTTCTTATATACACCTTCTCTTTGCCCCACCCTCAAAGCTTTGCCATAGTTGCTGGTGAATAGGACCACTGCTTTGGTTTCAGCTGTGATTTGATTGATTTTATCCTTTTCCTTCCTCTCATCTCTGTTTTTGGGGCAAAAGGAGGAGGAAAAAGAAGAGGAGGGAAGATACAGCTGTCTCCACATCTTACCATCCCTTTAAATTAAACTTCCGGTGACTTTTGGGTTCTCTGACTCATGCTAACAATACAAGAGGCTGAAGTTCCTCTGATCCCTAATGTCTTCACCAGTGTTACTGCTCTCAGTCGTAGCCACTGAATCCGTAGGCCAACTCATAGAATACCAGAAATCATAAATGTTGAAAGGGTTTTAGTGGCCATTTTGCATGTATAAAACTCAAGTTCTAGAAGGAGGACAATCTTTCCTAAGATGAGCAGATGCTTAGCTATCAGGCCAGAACTTGAACTCACTTCTCTTATATAGATGTGCCCCTCTCTTTTACAATGCTGTTGCTATAAAAATGGTTGTTTTTATAGTTTATTCTCCATATCACCTCATAGGCAACCAAACATCATGCACTTTTTTTGGAGGGGGGGTAAAGATTATCTTGGGGTCCCCATCTTTCTTACACTGTGGTCTCTCTTTACTTTATGGGGTTCTTCCCAACATTTTGAGCTGAAGCTTTCCTTTCCACCCTTCAGTGTATTTAGAGTGGCTCTAGGAAAAGATTTGAGATGCTCCTAGTCACCCCAAACCTTATATGTCTATTCCTGTTTGCTTCTTAATACACATATTAATCATAGCTAACGGTTTTTGAATATTTAATATGAGCAAGACACTGCATTAGGTACTTTCCATCAGAAAAACTATGTGATGTATTATTGTTTTCCTCATTTTCCAGAGGGGAAAATGGAAGTGTAAAGAAGTTCTGGGCTTTGTTTGAGGTTCCAAGTCCTATAAGCAGTGGTTCCAGTATTTGAAGCCAAGTTGTCTCACTTCAGAGTCTGTGACTTTCAATATTGTGGCATATTCCCCTCCCACCAGGCTCCTTCCTGCATACCCTATTCCATCACAAACATTTTATCTTCCTCTTTTGCAGATTCCTTTCTTTGCCAGCAGCCTTAAACATTGGAGATTCTCGGAGTTCCATTTTTTGTACTTTTTCTCCATCCTCTATATATGTAATCCTTGAGCAATCTTACCAGAATTGAAGACTATACTTATTGATACCCCCAGAACTTGGTTCTAGCCCCATTTCCAGGCTCTCCCTTCCAACTGCCTATATGTAGTTCTATCTGGATATCTGTACAAGCACCTCATACTCAACTTGTTCAAAACCATGTGGCACCTTAAGTGATACACTTTAGGCATCAGTGTGGAAGGGGAGATACTTTGAAGACCTTTCAAATTCTGCTGCAGTGAAACTCTAGGTGTAGGTAGCTCCAAGTCACAATGTGTGGGGTCTGGATATTAGGAAATATTTTTATAAGCATTTTACCTATAAACAAAAAAAAAATTAGAAAACATTTTTTTTCTTGTGGAAAAGGATGTAGTTTTAAAAAGCATAGGCTGATTATTTTTTTGCCTTGAATATTCCAGTATATGTTTATATCAAAAAGAACTCTGCAGGGATGATGTTGGAAATGACCTCATCACCATATTTGAGGACCCCCCTCCAGTCTTTATTATTCTGCATTCATGGAACCTCAAAGGCAGAAGTGCTTTAGAATCTCTTATGGTGTGGATGAAACACAGCCCATGAGGGTTTCCACAAGTTCCAGTAACCCAGTATATCAAATCATAGCATAATACCTTGAAAGGGAAACCAAGAACAGAATTCAGAATTAATCTCTCTTTACTCCCTTTCCCTATGCTTAGCCTCCAGCTGCTTTGCTATCTTTGGTTTAAGCAGCGCTATTTTTGCCAAGATTAAGCATCTTTTTGTTTCTTTTAAATCTGGTCTGTGTCTTACATGGGAAAGTGTTCATCTGGGTTTTATTCCCTTCTTCCCTGATCCATAAATTTTTGTTCTCAAATAGCCTTCTCACCTAATTGCAGTATCTTTTACTTTCCAATACTACTTGTTCCATGTTTATAGGCTGTTCTCAGCCATCTAATTTTAGATCCAAGCAGCTTCTCCTTTGGAAGAATAAAAGCCATGGTTAAGATGTCAGTTTCCATAAATCAGTTTTGGTAAAGATGAAGGCAGCTGTGGGCAGAGGAGGGGGGCGTGCAGGAACTGACAAAGTCTGAACCTTTTAAAATCGACTTAATCCTCCTTTTTATGCTTTTCCCCTCCCCACTGTCTCTGTGCTACTCTTTGGAAGACCCGTGGACCTCTTTAACAAGAAGGAATAAGCTTTCGCATTGTTCACCTTTGTCACAACAAAAGCCCTGGAAAATTCCAATTAATTAGCAAGCCTTGGGCTAATGAAAGAATAAAACTGAAAGAGAAATGTTCTAAGCTTTCAGAGAGGAGTACACATGTGAAGACAATGCTGATTTCAAATATTTGGGGCTGTTTGTATAATTTTCCCAGGGTTTGTATTCCTGAGACTCCCAGAGATAAAGAGAAGAACAAGGATTGTCAGAGTCAGTAACATTGTTGGCCTTTTAGGGCACTAAGTGACCCACCATCATTTGAATAAAGTAGTTAAATGTGCACTCACACAATCAGGGAAGTTAAAACCAGAATACAGACACTTTGCGCGTTTTATGTTTTACAGGAAAACATGGCAATTGGACCATCATTAAGTAGATTATAAAATAAGATTGAAGTTAATCATCATGAAGGACTAGGAAATCACTGTATCATTGTGTCCTTGAATAAGAACTTGCAACCAGTATGGCTGCTAGAAACGTATGATCATCAAGATCACTGAAGTCACTCATTTGTAACTTTTTATTGGATGATAATAATAACAAAAATAATTATAGAGTAGTAATAAATCACAACAAAACCACTACCAACAAGTAACATATACTAAGTACTTATCATGCAATAGGCATTAATCTGAGCACATTTAAGCCTCTCAACAATTCTATTAGATACTAGATACTATGTGATCATGTCTTTATTACCTGAATTTTATAGTTCAGAACACTGAGGCTAAGATACTAACTGGCTGCCCACATACATAAGTCAATGATTTGAATCAATGCAGTCTAATTTCAGTGTCCCTACTCCAAACCACCATGCCGATCTGTCTCTGAAATATGTTCTTATCACATAGACTACTATATGCTACTAGACAGGCTAAATGTTGCCAGGCTGGACTAGGAGTCAGAGAGTCTGAGGCTCTATTCCCCGTTTGGTCACTAGTTTTTCCCGTGATCTTGGTAGGTCATTCAGTTACCATTTTTGGTCTTTAGTGTGTTCATTTATAAAATGAAATTGTTGTATTTGATAATATCTTAGGTGTCTTCCAGTTCTAGTATTTTGTGGGTTAAGAAAATTATGTGTTTCAAGTGTAGAGTGAATGAGATGGTTATATTTGAGGGGGTGTGTGTGCACTCAGACATAAAAAATGAAGCATTAGCTTTGGACTCAGGCAGATCTATATTCAGACCTTAACTCTTCTGTATTACTTGGGTCTTATTGCTTTATCTCTGTGAACCTTAATTTCTTCTCTTCTCTTATGGAGGTTATGGTATTATGTATATAGAATGCCTAGCATGATGCCCAGACATTGTTGGTACTTCTATCTATCCTCATGTAGATGGTGTGAGATTAGGTAGAAGATGTTCCACTTAGGGAGCTGGATCCAGAGAAGAGATTGGTTCACTCAAAGGGACATTTTCCTGAAGAGATGGCTCAGTAGGTACTTTTGCCTGATGGAACTGTTGGCAATTGACAGGTGAGAATAATTTAGTCCTGCAACTACCAAGCTGCAGGCAGTTTTCCTGTCAGACTTCTTCATTGAATTGTGTTACCTTCCTTTCATTCTTCTTCCATGAGTTATTAGTTTGTCTGCAAATATTCTTCAGATAGCAATATTCTTCATACTCCTTGGAACAGGTGGTAATTGAACTGATGCTGGCTTAGCAATCATACTGGGTTGAGTAATGTCTCTTCTAAAATTCATATCCACCTTGAATCTCAGAATGTGACCTTATTTGCAAATAGGGTTTTAAAAGATGATGTCATACAGGATTAGGGTGGAACCCAAGGCAATTACTAGTTTTCTTATAAAATGAGGGAACATGAATACAGAGATGAGAATGCCATGTGAACACAGATGACATACAGGGAGAACAGCATGTAATGACAAAGGCAGAGATTGGAATGATGTGTCTACAAGCCAAGGGATGCCAAGGGTTGCTGGCAACCATCACAAGCTAAAAAGTGGCAAGGAAAGATTCTCCTTTAGAGCCTTTAGAAAGAGCATGGCCCTGCCAACACCTTTTACAACTGTGAGAGAATAAATTTCTATTGTTTAAAGCAACCCAGTTTGTAGTACTTTCATTGCGGCAGCCCTAGGAAACTAATACAGCAAGTAAGGTATCTGTTTCTAAACCATAATAATCGGAGCTCAATGAGAGGGAAAGAGAAAAATAGGTATTGACTATGGGAACAAAGACTATATGATGCATCCACAAGGAGTGTTTTGGAAGCCATTTATTGTCATCATGGCTCCTCTTCCAGTGTAAGTAAAAACGTTAAATTTTTTTTAAAATTTATTTTTCAATTATAGTTGACATAAAATATTATATGAGTTTCAGGTGTACAACATAGTGATTAGACATTTATATACCTTATGAAGTGATCACCCTGATAAATCTAGTATTTGATACCATACATAGTTATTACAGTGTTATTGATTATATTCCCTATGCTGTACTTTACATCTCCATGACTATTATTATAACTGGCAGTTTTATTCTTATGATACAGAGTCAGAACAGATGTCGTGGAAATGACAAAACAAAAAACTTGACAAAAATCATATTTTTCATAGGGCAACATTTTATTTTAAAATTTTACTTTCAAAGAACCAATATACTATAGACTACAGTGTTACCAATGGATATACTGATGTGTTGTCCACATAATGAATATTAAGAGAGGTGCCGCTACATGGTTTGCCAGTTGATTTGAATATCTTTTGAAGTCACCTACATGCTTTCAGAAGTTGAAAAGGTTTAGTATATCTGAAACACTAACTTGGATATAGAATAAATTAGAAAGTACAGGGTTTCTTAGAATTAGATTATCATCTGTAATTTGCGAATAAGTCTTAAAATTGTAATAAGAAAAATAAATCATAGTTACCTAAAAGGCAGGAACTTTGCAGAAAACAAAATGATAATACAAAACTGTCAAACAGGCTTGGGCTATATGGACTCAGTTCGTTCCAGAAAAACTCAAAGTGAAAACAGCTCGTGAATTCTGTCATCAAACAGTGAGGCCCATATCACATGTCACTTTGCTTTGTTTCTAACATGTGGCTCAAGCTACACCAGACCTGCTGCTGTGTGAGAGATGTACTTTCTGACAAAATAAGGCATTTTCCTGGCATCAGCCCCCTTTGGAATTTTTACTGATGTACATAAACCCAGAGAGTTTGCATTTCCCACACACATCCAATGTGGTCACACTTGGCTTCCTGGATTTGTGGTGGGTTAAAGCCTGTCAATGCCAGTGTGGTCAGTTCCTTATCACCACCAGGGATTGTTCTGAAGAAATGAAATCAGGCATTCATTCATTCATTATTCAAAAATTGTCTCTCATCTACCATGCCTGTTATGAGGAAGTAACAGAGGAAGCAGAATAAACCAATTTTGGAAGGACTGAAAATGTTTTGTAGAGTGGAAATGAAAGTATTTCTAGGAGGCTGTCTCCTTTTCCTCTTTTCTCCTCATCCATCATGATAATAAAGTTCACTGGGAAAGTTCATTTATATTATTTCATGTTCAAAGAGATGATGATGACAGTGAAGACATTAATATTAATGTTCATTCTTGGTTGTCTATTATTGGCTGAATTGAAGTACTACATAAATAAACAAATCCCAGGACATGAGTCTGAACTCTTTTGAGCTACTTTTTTGAAACCCTATTTGGTTGCTCTTTTAACTCCTGATTCTCTCCTCCTGAATCTATTTCACTCTTAGTCACAAGAGCCATCATTGAAACCACATGGACCTCCAAGCACACAAATTCATTATTTCTGAAGGAAAAAATAACCAAAAGAACCTTCTCCAGCATTAAGAATCCATGACATGTTATCCTTACATAGAAAGGGTAGAACATTTTCATCCATATTGAAAGAGGGGGGTGAGAGAAGGCAGATTGTACAGTGATTAAAAAAAAAAAAGTCTCCAGTGTTTTATACATAACCTTGGGAAACAGTTCATTTAGTTCATTCATTCAACACGTGTTTGTTGACCATGTGTCAGATATGAGACTAAAGGTTAGCTATGCAAACTTAAGTAAGACTTGGGCCCTATCTTCTAGGAGCTCATAGTTTAAAATTGTTAAGTCATCTCTAAATTTATCTGGTACCACTCTCCTCTTTGCTGAGTACATTCCAACCAGCCTGTTTTTGTTTTTGTTTTTGTTTTTGTTTTTGTTTTTTCCTCCAATACACCAAGCTGGGTCAGACTTCAGATCTTTGTCCTTGCAGTTTCTTCTGCTTGGGACTCTGCCCCATGTTGTTGCATGGCTGGTTTCTTCTCACCATTTGCATCTCATCTTATGAGCTGTGTCTTTCATAGACCTTTTTGTCACTTAGTCAAAAGTAAACCAACCCCTCCCTCCATGATTCTCAATCACACCTACCTGTTTTATTTCTTTTATGGCAGTTATTATTGAAATTATTTTGTTCATTTATTCATTCACTTGTTTTATTGTGTATCTCCTCACCACTGGAATGTGCATTTTATGAAAAAGCAGATCTTACTTGTCTTGTTTATCATTGTATCCTTAGAAATACATTTTTGTTGAATGCATGGATGAATGAATGAATGAATAGCTGTAATACATTATAATACATTCTGTAATGAAAGCATTGACAAAATGCTGTAGGAAAATAAGGAAAAGAGTAACAACGTCCCTCTCTGAGCAAGTTGGAGATGTCTTCACAGAGAAGATATGTGAGCTGGACCTGGAAGGCAAGAGAAAGTGTATCAGAAAGTGCTTTTTCTGCTTAGGTAGATGAAACTCTTTTTTTCCTCATCCTGACCCTCTCCAATTGATTCACCTGCTCCTGGCATTCAATGAATAGCCCAGACAATTTATTAATAGAGTTGACTGTAATACCTGACAAGATAAGCCCAGTAGTTGTGACTCTTGTCCTCTCTGTTTGCTCCATGTATCAGGGAGGTAAAGAACACGTTTCCTGAAAACTTCTCTTTCATGCTATGAAAAGTTGCTAAAAGCTTGCCTTTCCAATAAAGAGAACTTGGAATTGATGTAATGGATAAAAGTAGCTTATGAAACATAAGTAGGCATTCTTGATGAAATAAAAATAGAAGCTTAAAAGATGCATCGTTTTTGGAAAGTTTAAAAAGATTTCCCTCCGTACCGTAAGAAAATGAGGCATGTGTTTTAAACTATAGAATAAAATTTGCATATTACTTCAGGGTTCTGCAACCATGGCAATTCAGAATATTGTCAGCCCTGATAGACAGGCTTGCAATATATACATCCATTAACAAGATTATCACTTGAAGAGACAATCATATTTTTACTGAAAGGGTTTTTTGAGGATAAAATTTATTGATATTTAATGAAGCATGAAGCTTCTAAATGAACCATGAAAGCAATAGCTAAACTAATTAACTACACATAAAGGCTCCCAGAATACATACGTGATGTAGGCTGTGTGCTTATCAATCATGCCTGGTTACATTGACATCCTGTATAACATGCTCCTCATGTATGCTTTGTGGTAGCAACAGTTAATCCTCCTGTAATGCAAGGAGGAAATAACCATTTAAATTTCCTGCAAACATGGATGGGATATTTAAGTCAAGCATTGCAGGGTTTATAGGTTATAATTTAGCATAGTTAAGACTAGTAATAACAACATATTATTTCCACACACTTGATCTAAGCCTCTATCTATGCTGTTTCGTGGAATGATAAATCGTTCCCTAGTTCTAAAAATATGCATCTTCCTCCCTTCCCTTTCCCTTCCAAAGAGAGACCAAGGATGCTAAATAACATGAGATGAACATTTCATTGTGCAATAGGGATTCTTGTGGGCCCCTTTCAACTGCATGTGAAGACATACCCTGTTAAGAACT
>NW_011889082.1:1175360-1251864 GCF_000151845.1 Pteropus vampyrus
TTTTTTATTAAATTTATAATATCACAAATGTCTTTAATTGGGTCAAATGAACATTTTAAGTTCCCTTGACTGTATTACCAAGTTGCTTTCCAAATGGGTTATATCATATTTTATACTCCCTAATCAATCTATTTGCAGAATATTGAGAGTGCCTATTTTATGTCTTGTCTACTGGATTTTTCTTTTATAAACTGTTTATGTCCTTTGCCTTTTCCATCTCATAGGAATGTCTGTCTTCATTATTGATTTGTAAGGCCTCTTTACATATTAAGCCCATAACCGTTTATTGTATGGAATGCTAGTACTTTCCTGGCCATTTGTTTGCTTTTTCATTTTGTTTATGATGTTTTTAAGCTAAAATATTTTTGTAGTTATATCTGTTTATTATTGTCTTCTGCATCCTACAATAGGGAAACACTCAAAGCTATTTTCTTTCAGTTGTTTCATATTTTATTTTTAATATTTAGTTCTTAATTTCCCAGGAACTTATTTTATTCTTATTATGGCTGCTTATATTTTCCAGTGATGACTGAAACCATCTCTCCTATTCCATTTACTCTTCTGTGGTGTGACTTTGCCATTCCCTTGTCAAGAGGTGGAGTTCATTTCACTATCCCTTTGAATTTGGGTGAGCTTGAGATTATTTTTGCCAATAATATGTGGTAGAAGTGATTCTGTGCTTATTGCAGGGATAGTCACTAGCTGTCCTAAAAGCTACCTTTTCTCTGCCTTGCGGAAGTCAGCCTCCATGTTGTGAGAAGCCCAGGCCATATGCAAAGGTCATGTGCCGGCATTTTCATTGACAGTCAGCATGTAAGTGAGCCACCTTAGATGTTCATCTAGTCCATCCTTCAGATAATTGCAAGCCTTAGCTGACATCTGACTGCAATGCATGAGCGACCCCAAGTGAGGAGCATCCTGTTGAGGCCAGTCAACCCCCAGAACCACAAGAGATAATAATAAATTGTTTTCAGGACCCTAAGTTTTGGCATTATTTCTTATATAATAATAGATCATCAGAACATATGTAATGTGAATAAAGATTTAGCTTTGATTCTCCCTCAAATATTAAACAGTTGCCCCATTACCATTTATTGAACAATCTCTTCCCATTCTTAGTAATGCCATCACCCTATGCTAATTGTTATATATCTGAGATCGTGATTTTTTGCTTACAGTCTCTTCAGTTTAACTAGTCTTCTTTCTATATTCCGGTTTTTATTTTCATAGCTCTATATTTTCTTTTTCAAAGACTTTTTGACTGTTAGCATAGTTTATTCCTTTTGATGAACTTTAGAATCTATTGTCAAAGTAGTGAATAGGACTTGCATTAAATCAGTGACCCTCTACTTGAGAGATATTGTCCCTGGGGATATTTGGCAATACCTGGACAGAATTTACTATTGGTTGTCACAACTGAGGAGACTGCTACTGGTGTCTAGTGGGTAGAGGTTAGAGATGCTCCTCAACATCCCCCCCGACACACACACACACACACACACACACACACACACACACCCCAAAGAATTATTGGTCACAAAATATCCAAAATGAGTAACTCTATGAAATAGTTTGGAAGAATCAACATACTATGTTTATTTTTCTCATTTAAGAACATATCTATATGTGTATATCTATATTTATTCATGTCTTCAAGAAGAAATGTAGTTTTTTATATAACATCCTATTCTTAATTATTTTTAATTAAAAATTTTTTCACTATATTTTGAAAATTATAATTGACATAAGAAATCTATTGCTTTTGCCATATTTATATTATCTTGTCACTTTTAAGATTTTATTTTCAAATTGGCTTTGGATGAGGGCATTGAAAATTCTCATACTTTACATAAAAATGTAAAACTTGACACTATGTTTTAAACCTTTTCAGGTGTTACAGAAGTTGAGAATGACCTTAGAAATGTTGTTTTCCAGTCCCTTCCTGTACATTCTCTGCAGTATCCTGGCAGTCCCTTTTAGTATTCTTTTAGAGACAAGAACTCTGCCTTATTCTTTTAGAGACAAAAACTCTGCCTCCCTAGTCATTTCTGCTTGGTAGAAAGTTCTTCCTTTGATTGAACTGTATTCTGTCTTCTTGAGGCTCTTATCGTTCAATGGTATTGGAGGAAGTAGAGCGGCTTGAAGGACAGTGGGAAAAATTGTTATTTGTTGATTGATTAGGTGAGATACAGGGTTGGGAGAGTTTGAAGTTCTCGTTTCCAAATGTGTAAGACCCATGCGAACTGGATGTCCCATAAATATTTCTTGAGTAGAATTTAATTGTATATGCGATTTATATGTTTTCTAGTTTTTGTTGTTGTTTTTTTGTTTTTTGTTTTTGAGAGGCCTGTAAGTGAGGGTGTGGCTCAAGGAGTACTGAGGATCTTAATCCCAACTGATCCTGGTTCTTTCACCTTCCAAAGGTTCTCCTTTCCTTGGAGCCTTTAGTCAGGGTCTCCCCCTGCTGTGGAGGGTATGAGCAAGTTTAAGTAGGAACAGATGATTCTTATGATTCATTACCAGGCTTTATTGCAAGGCAAGGTCCCTGTGCCATGGGGACTCCATCCAAACTTATTGACATAATGAAGAACCCTTTTATTATTTTGAAGTCTTGAAGGCAGAATTTTTCTTCAGAACAAAGACAATAAGGCCACAATGCAAAGGAATTCCCTCAGTGCATAACTGCTAATTGGACAATTGTTCTGCAATTATTATGCTAGGAAAAATTGTCTTATAGCTGCACTCATTGCTTATAAACTTTCTTTGAGATGAGAATCTGTTAAAAAATTATGCTGTCAGGTTTGATATGCTTATTAGATTTTTTTTTTCCTTTCTTTAATAAGGTGTTACAAGGTGTTCGCTGTCCCTGAGCAGCCTGAACATTGGTTCCATGGCAAATTTACATTTGGCATATAAATAAGCAGGCCCTGGTTCCACTAAAAGCTGAGGTTCAGCAGTGATTCTACTAAAACCTAAGATTTGAGGACATTTGAGCAAACTCAAATTGAACTTTTTTTTTTCAACTGTTGGAGGTAAACGATTTCTCTTTTCTCCTGAAAATTCACACATTTTATTTGATCTGGGAGAGTGATGGCTCTTGTATCCTCTTATTATTGTAGACAAAGGGAGAGAGAAATCTGGGGCATTTTCAGATTCAATTTGTGGACAGAAATGGAATTGATCTTTAGGCACAGTTGTCAAGTAGGGATCTCTGTGTCTCTTTTCATCTTTGATCCCCTCCTCTGTGCTTATTCCTTTTCTCCTCCAGCTTTTCATCTCTTCATGAATGGTCCTGTCCCAAACCCAAAGGTTTTCAGATGTCACCTGCAAGTAGAAAGGAGAATTAATGTTTATTGAGCATCTGATTTGTGCCAGGCTGGTGCTAGATAGTTTATTATATGATCTCACTAAGCTGTGCTTGACAGGGTGGTTTAGTCTAAATGATTTGGTCAAGCTCACACAGTTGCATAGTCCCAGACCAAATTTGGCCTCCTGGCCTTGTGACCTGGCTCTGGCATAGACCCCCTCTGTTTTCATACTGCTGACTCCTCCCACTCATGCATCCATTTCTTTCTCCTCCTTATGTAAATATTTTATTGCATAATGAAATCATAGAGTAGCCACATGCTTGGAGACAATTGTTGGCTGGTTAGACTCTGTTTTTATGTCATTGCAGTTTTGAAAGTTGAAATCTTGGGTTATTGAGGCTGAATTTTAGAAAAGACCCTTTACAGCTTTATTTGTATTGTTATTAAGATAGGTTGATTTCTAATAGAAAGGGGCCCTATAATATCAGGTCTGTCAAGGCACCTCATATTTACTTATTGTATTTGACACATTGTGTAATTGTCTTTGTGCTCATCTCTCTCTCTCTCTCTCTCTCTCTCTGTGTATCATGTTCTTACATCTCATATATATCCTGATGAATTCTGCCCACTCAAGACTGTTTGTTAAATAAGGAGAAAATTAGTAAATCCCTTCAATGATAAGATATACGCATATGAGTATTTTCATATTATATTCTTAAATATCACCGTCATTATCATCATCATTTCTTCCTCAGTATCCCAACAACTTTTTGATTTTACCTTATTTTAGAGGCATCACTTTGTTCTTTAATTATCCTGATCTCTTTTTTATTGTTTAACTACCAAATGAGTAAACAAATGAAGTTGATGTATGTACCAAAAATTCCTGAAAGCGAAAGGAATTTAATCACTGTCATCTATTTATACTTGCACGTATGACATCATTTATGGCATCTACACAGAACAAATTAAGGTATCATTCATGACTATTGCTTATATGTAGAAACTAAGATATTTCTGTGGTTGTTTGTTCCAGCTTTGGGAGAAGGATTGGTTTCTAATTGTTCTGTCTCCTTTCCTTTTAATAGTACTTGTCCAGTTGTGTAGGAGATGGTGGTTAAGGATCTATGAGGCCATAGATATCAGTGCATGTTTTGGAGCGGGACTACCTCGGTTTGAATTCTCATTCTTATCAAGTTATTATGTTTTCTGAACCTCAGTTTGCCTCTTCTGTGAAATGGGATGGTAATAATCAGAGTTGTTACATGAACTGAATGGGCTAATCTAGGTATACAGCCAGGCATATGCTACTGATACCAAGTAAACTTTCCATTGATGCTAACTCTTATTTTATTTGTAATGTATAGATGTATTATTATCATTAGTAGTAGTAGTAGTAATAGTGGTAGTAGTAGCAGCAGCAGCAGCAGCAATATAAGTTTTTGGTAAGGAAATATGATCACGTTGATAGCTTCGTAACCTCTGCACCTCCTTTGTGGCACTTATGAATAGCTAAGAAGAGGGAGAGGAGAGAGAGGTTTGTTGCACTTCTGTTTCCATGGAGGACTTCACAGAAAAGGTAACAAATCAAACAGTTTGAAAAGGACCGCATTGATGGGGTTGATAGGGAGGACCTGTGTTCTGTGTATGCAGTGAGACAGAGTTTGCCTGGTGGAGAGTAAGAACGGGCAACAGAAAAGAGTCAGGGGCAACAGAAAAGAGTCACCCCCTGCCACCCCAACTCTGGGCCTCCCAGCAATCTCCCTATTTTAAATAATAAAATACTGTTCTTCTTTTAGCCCCCTCTCCAATTACCCATGGAAAGAGGCCCTGTACATGCTATAATTGTGGTATGGGAATGACCTGTCCATAGACATTTAGCGTCTGCCCTGTGCAGGCCTGGTACTCTGGGAGTCAGGAGTAAGGAATGAAGGAAGATAAAATACATTCCCTATCCTTGTGGAACTGCCAGAAATGGGGGAAAGGTAAGACACGCACACACACACACACACACACACACACACACACACACGTTAATATATCATGTGCAGGCCTGGTACTCTGGGAGTCAGGAGTAAGGAATGAAGGAAGATAAAATACATTCCCTATCCTTGTGGAACTGCCAGAAATGGGGGAAAGGTAAGACACGCACACACACACACACACACACACACACACACACACACACGTTAATATATAAGGTAGAAATGATCAGTAACACAAAAGATGCAAAACTAGCATTACCTGGGAATTTATAGGATGGATAAAACACTGTAAAATTGGGATTTGTTTCCAGGAGGGGTTGGCCTTTGGGCTGATCTTTGATCATAGCAGTTGGGGGTAGATGTAAGGGTGATGGGGGGATGGTAAGGGATTCCTGGCAGCCTGGAGTAGAATGTGGTGAAGGAACTGGGGCTTCTTGTGAGTGCAGCATGGAAACTGATATAGCCATATCTCACTCAAGATCAGCAATAATTAGTAAAAATTTTCTTGAATCTATTTTTGCTATAACAAGGGAAAAGAGGGAGAGATTGAGAGCTACAGTATGTTCAGTGTTCAAGTTAAATGTTAACTCTTTTGTGTAGTTAAGGACAAACTTATTCTTTCTTATGCAAAAGAAAAAGAAAGGGAGAAAACAACAATGTGGCAGTAACTTAAAAAAAAACTTTAAAAAATCCTGGTTTGCTTATGTGGTTGCTTATTTTCAAGTTAATACATATGTAGCGATTATAAACATGTGTGCAAACTTGAACAGACTGTAGACTCACCTTCCTGAGTTCCCTGTGTGGCTTTTGCAAGGTTCTCAGAGAGTTAGCTTTTTTCTAACACATTCCTTGTTTAGCCATTAGAAAATTATGGGTTTTATTTGAATAAACTCAGCAGCTAAAATAGCACTTCCAGAAAGGTGGGTGAGCTCATCGCTGTCTGAACCAGGCAAGTTAATGACCTGCCCAGTATTGTTCAAGCAGGCCAGCACTGGCTGACTTCACCAGCTGTTCCACTTGAAGGGAGACATTGTTTCTTAGGCTGCATTTGTCGAATGCTTTCCTCTCTGCACACCAGCCTTTGCTACTAGCTGTCCTGAATGTTCCTGGTGCTTGTACTTTATGAAAGCAAAGAGCAAGTAGCCCTGGAAATGTATGCAAAGTGTTCTCTGTACAGCTGTCTGAGGCCCCCACCCAAGAAAAAGATGTAAACACCTTTATTCCTGCATATTTATACAAATAGACACTGTCTATGGAAGCTCCCCAGTGGGAGGGCTTCTTACTTCTAACAGTTTTAAATGTTAGTGACAAAACAGCCTGGGAACGTGAATAGGAACATGATTAACTTAAACATGAGGTTGATGATTCCCATCACTTTTCAGGAAATATAATGGTAATGTATGGCATGGAGGTACGTGGAAGAAGAGAATGGGAATTGTGGAATTTGTTTTTACTATAATAAATTAAAATATGGCACAATGTTGAACTTTAGGAACTTCTTAAGACATTACCTGCATAATGTTCAGTTTGGTGAAGAAATGAATAGCTGAAAGATGAATTTCAATGGACTTAAAATTTTAAATGTTAGGCTCTAGGGCAGAGTGGCAAGAAAATAAGCAGATGGTAAGATGCCTTAAATTTGGTGTAAGAGCTAATGTGCTGAACTCTGAAATATACTATTCTACAGTCAAAATGGAGAAAGAATAGCAATGTAGTTTTAAAGTCAAATTGAATGCTCTTCAGAATGAGTATCAAGCACAATCCTGGTACATTGGTTCAGGCCTCTTTTAAATGATTAGTTTTTGCATTATCCTTCCCTTCTGCTCTGTTTATCTGGAATACTGTTAATTTTTATTACTAGGCTAATCCTCGGATTAAAAATGTAAGACATTTCATCTCTAGGTAGGAGAATAGAAGTGTGAGGTGAACTTTCTTCAGGGTTCTGTCTTTACTGGAGAAAAAACTAATTCACCGTTGAGTGGATTGTAACTGCAGATGCTAATTTAGAAATCTGTTGGCCAATTAAGGTGACTTTGATAAGACTATTTTATTCTTTTCAATCTTATGTATTCGTGAGCACATTCTTAGGAAGATTGCTGCTGGTTAGTGTTGCATGTCAGAGATGAGGGAAGTTTAGTTATTAACCCTACATAGTGGGTAAAGGGGGGCAATAGGCAGGCTGTGGAATGAGGAAAGGGCCAGGTTGAAACATTTCCAAAAGGTATTTTTGTTGTTTATACTTGTTAATTATTAATATTAATTATTGATGAAAAGTGGTTTTGAGTTACATACCACACATTGTTTAGGAATAAATGATCACATTTCTTATCTGGAACCATAGTAGATATTAAACTGTTTCTGAATAATCAATATTTATTAATTTAGCACGATTTCCCCCTTCCTTCAACATTAAAGATAAAAATCCATGAATCTCCAGCTCATAAAAAATTTGTTTTGACAAAGTGTACTACTTTTCCCACAGCTTTGGGTGGCTTTTAATACTAAATTAATATGTTAAGGACTGGATTTGTCCAAATTAGGTCAGTAATTAAAAAATATCTTTAGAACAAAGAGCGTATTTCATATAAGACACATAGATAACATATAAGGCTTTGTAGGTTAAAATTGCCATTTTCATTGTATTATGCTTTGTCTCAGATGTCCATGCTTTTTCAGGTATGCATTTTTGTGATCATCTTAGTTTCTTGGAAATGAGCTTTTCAGGAGTTTCTATATTTTATAGTTCATCATATAGGTTTAAATGGAGCATATTCTGTTTAAATTCCAATAGGCAGTTATGAACAAGATTGATGATTGCTCTGAGAATCTGAACTGGCTGATGCTTACATTGAGAGAGGGTGGAGGGGTGAGGGAGAGAGCTATTGATTGCGATGGAGGGTTACATCCCTGTGACAGACTTGGAGACATTGCTCTCAGAGTTAGGCTGTAAAAGTCAATGTTTATGTTTCTTAGGCATTCTAGGCTTTCTGAATGTTACCAGATTCATTTTAGCTTCAGTCTTAAGGACTATGTGTTGGGTTTATATGAGCTGTAGTTTTAGATTGTGTTATTCTATTGGTGGACTCTACCATATAATATCAATACAGTCATGTGCCAAAGTACAAGTCACAGCATTGGCAACTCAAAAGAGTTGTTTGGTTGTAGAAAATAGCACACGCAGTTGAACCACCTCTGGAGTTGATTTTGCATTTGCCTGGGCGGCCACCAGAGGTGACCTGTACTGGTATATTTTCCCATTAGGGAGAGGTTGTAGTAGTAACTTGAAAACGTTACTTAAGGTGGAGTAAGTCGGCTGATACTGGATCAGTCCATTCTCTGTCATCTGAAAGACTTGCCCACTGACTTCATTCATAGCTTAGTGTTTGATCTGTATTAGCAGTTGATTTACCACTTTTTAGATCCCCAATCTAAGATTACAGATCCTCTGGGGGATCTGGGAAAGTCTCCTTTACTTTTATGAAGGTTATGGTCAGTTAAGCTTTGCTTTCGATGGGCTTACTTTATTTTAGGAAGAAAAATTCTGCATATGTGAAAAGTGAAAGGACACTTGCCTTTTTCAAGGGAGCTGAAAGCTATTGGTTTCTCCAGAGAGGATTACTGGTGAAGACAGTTATGAAGAGAACAAGTAACTCTTTTAAATTAACAGCGGTGTGTTCTTGCTTAAATATTTCCCAGAACGATTCTAGAGAAATATAATACAGGTAAGTTTTGTTATGTGTTCATTGTGAGTTATATTTACGAGAAACAAAAATAGGATTAGAATCATAGAGGAGGAAAAGCTTTTTTGTACCAGTGGCTTAATGTATTATATCTCATGAATTCTAACCATTTATAAAATTATTTGGTTTCTTGCCCCTACTCATGGTTGATTTTTTTCTCTCTTTTTCCATCTAGAGACCTTTGAATTATTTTTATTCATAAGTGAAAAATGTCTTACAGCTTTATTTCCTTTTATTAATAGTTCCTTCTTGCCCTTAACCACATCTCTGACTTTTTGGCATGTAAAGTCCAATGAGCTCATGCTTAATCATGTATAAACAACCATCTAATTATATGGTTTTGAATTTTCATTTGACCGACTAAATAAAAATGACACAGAAAAGAGAAACCTGACAACCTCCCTGTATTTGGATACCTGGCCTTTCTCTCCCTCACTCTCTTCATGCATTTAGTAAAATGCGTGTTAAAACTTATCAAAAAATCAGTTTGCATTTGCCAAGTTTCTGAGGTAAAAATTGTTCTTTTCAAGGCTACGTGCAAAAAACAAGTCAGACAAGCTATATATATGTCTTCTTTCGGACTTTATTCTTTCCTCCTCTGGACAGAGGTGTTACTAGAATTCCTTGTGCTGCTGGTGTCAGATAACAGAGCAACCAATATTCCTGGGGCAAGATTTCTTAATCTTTGTCCCCGCAGTCTCTCCCTTAAGGTACAATAACAAGGATCCCAGTGGCTATATCTTCCCACCCTCCCCAAGCACTCTGATTGACACATTTTTGAAAGAAGGTAGTGGGAAAATCTTTGCAAACAAAGGTATTCACTGTATTTAAGCAGGAAGAACGAAGTTGTCCATTCCCCTTTTTTACTCATTGGCTTAGTCCTAGAATTCTGAACGTGGAACAAAATCTTTTCTGAACATTTAGGTGGTTTCACTGTGGATATCTAGATGTACTCAATAAAGAAGACCAAAGAAAAGATAATTCCCTTTATAATTATTTTTTCTATGTCATAAGTACCTAGAGAGTAGATTTGGCTAATTAGTATTTAAGAACTATAACAGAGAAGAAAGGGAAGGGGATACCTGTGAAATTTGGCAAAAGTGATTTATTTTCTCATGAATTCTTCAGCTTTAAAACAATTTGTTTTCTCAAAGTACTATGACTCTGAAACATGCATATCTCTGAGTGGTAAAATTTCACACACTTATTAGATAGGGTAAGTTTGTTTGGAAAAAAATTATATTAACTCCATTTTGAAAGTTGAAAGAATGATTTCACTAAGATTTATGTCTTACAGTCTTCTTTATTGAAAATATTTTTAGAGATACCTTCATAATTGTTTCAGCTCATTTTAAGGAGCTAATATTACCTGGTGATTCATAGGGATTTATTATAATTATTCTAAACTGTAGATTTGTATCAAGGCTCACGTTCTTCTCATTGTGCATGAAGATCAAAGTGAGACAGACCTCTGCCTTTTGCTATTATTTTTGTTTTGTTTAGAACAACGAGGAGAACAAATTCTGGCAGAGTTTATAATTTGATTTTCCTAGAGCAGTCAAAAGAGGAGGCACTCTAACTACCAAATTAAGACCTCTACTTAATCAACCCTTGGAGAACTGGGGAGGGATTTTATTTCTGTCTTTCCCATTTACTTTCAACGCCATGGGATCTTATGTTACATATGATTTGTTATTAATTCTCTTCTAAGAATTTGTATATTATTCAAGAAATAAGATTTTAATTTGATTAATATTGCACTTTTTATTCACATTTATTTTCAGCTTTCATATTAAAATTTAAACAAATAATACTCCTTAAAAAAGTATTACTTTAGGTATAAAATAACATTACTCTGAATTTAGATTTTTTTCATACTGATGTCAATCTGTATTTTGATTGCTTTTTTATTTTGATGAGAAAGTATTGGGGTTGGAAGTGGTGATATTCCTCATTGTTTGACCTAATTTTAGATGTCATTAGTTAAGAGTTAATGCTGATGCATTGTCTGAGTTAGCACGTATAGGCTGTAGAGATAAAATAACCACATTTACTTTAATGCTAGCCCATATTCTAATCATGTTTACAGAGATGCTTAGATTATTCTAGTTCTCTTATAAATTCAAAAATAGCATTAAATAAAAGGCCTTAGCCATATTCCATGTGTGTTGAGATTCATGATGTTAGAATTTTTTTCTATATTTTGGTAGTTTAGTTAAAGTTGTGCAATTTTATGACAAGTTGCTTGAACCAAAGGGCGGATATTTCAGACTCCCTATTTCTTCAATTTTAATTAAATTTGTTGTAGGTACAACTTATTCTACTAACTTACATATAAGAGAAATGGTTCTTTAAACTATTTCTTTTAAATCAAAACAAATGAAACTCCATGACCCCATCTTGCTGGTGAGTGGGAAATGTAATCTTAGTCATTGTTGATTAAGTGCCCAATATCATGCCAAGGTGAGACAAGATCCCAGGATCTTTGTACAGGGCAGAACATTCCAAGTGCTTAGTTCTTGGTCCATTAGGTTGCTCTGAGGTGCCCACTAACTAAGCCCATATGGTCTCTGGAAATCTGCTATTTTATGCATTGCTTGGGTACAGGAACCTTTGCTGGAGTTGCAAGCCCCCAGACCTAAAGTCTGGCCTTTGTATATTTACTGTGCAACCATGATCTCCACCTTCATTGCTTTTTCTGAACGTCGCCTCTCTACTTGGGAGGCTGTCAAACTGCTGTTCTTCCTAGACTTTGGGCAGTCTTTCCTTTTTCTTGGTTTCCTCAGAGACACTCAGAGCACCTGGATAATCTCAGTGGATTTAGACTTCTACAAAGGATTAGAAGAGAAGACGAAATCAAGCAGTGTCAACTCTTAGCCCTCTTGTAACACCTGGAGACAAAGGAGCACAAATTACGAATAATAGCTCAACAAGTGTTTTGTGGTGTTCCTCTGCTCCTTTATGGGTTTCGGAGCAGAGAGTAAAGAATCGACAGCCTACAGAGGCTAAGGGCTGGCCGGGTAGGTGAGCAACTAGCTCAAGGGCGTCCGAATGCAGGATGCTGGGTACTTCTAGTTCTTGCAAGAGTATTCAAATTAGATTTTCATGTAAGAGAAAGTAACCTCCATAACCATTTGCCTTTTCTCCAGGTTCGATTCTTCTGGGCATCTCATACTGACTTGTAAGGCCATGTAGAATATGTAACAGAAAAGATTTATGATAGAATATGTGTCTCTTTGGACAGTCTGAGAAATTACTGTTCGAGGGAAAACAATTATAGCCTAGCAGCTTTTAATAATGACTGTAAGCTGTGCCTTTTAGATACTAAGAAGTTATCTCTAATATGAAAGAGTGAATGGGATTTTCCCTTGAGTCAGATCTTAGATCCTGAAAAAAAGTTCCATCGATTTATATTGAATGGCTTAGACTTTACTCCCTTTACGTTGAGTGAGTATGTGGGGGGCGGGGGAGGGGGGCGGGGGTGTAGAAAGGAGTATTTTGGCGGGGGAGACAGAACAAACAAGTAATTTAGAGACAAGGACATACTAACAATCGTATTCACCAGGGATCACTGTCTTTCTTCCACATCGTGACACATTTGAGAGGGAATGTCTCAACCTCATTCGTGGCCTTGAACGATATTTGTCTTGCCTTATGAATTTCCCTAAGAGTCATATATATTTTTTCCTCTCTTTAATTCCGCCCCCGCTCCACCCCTGAGTTATGGATGTTGCCATTTCCCCTTAAGAACTGGATCTCTGAAGGTGGGGCGTCTCCTTCCACACGCTCGCAGCGTGCACCTGGGGCCAGGAGCACCCAGGGCCTGGCGCACCCGGGGTATGGTCCATGGCTCCACCTGGGGCATGAACCCAGAACCTTCTGCGTATAAAGCAGATATGCTAACCACTACACTATGGAGCCATCCCCCAAAATCATATTTTTTATTCATTTATCTAACAAATATTTACTCTCTGACATAGGTGTCCCAGTCATTGTTCCATAGAGTAAGGGGTCTCACCAATACACGACCTTGTCATTTCTCAATCAATTTCTGCTTTTGGTTGTCTTGGGGGGGAAAAACAGCTTAGAGAAAACATGATCTTAATTTATGTAGAAGGTTTTGTAATCTAATATTTCTTACAGACTCTTTAGTAACCCTTTTATTTGTCTTCTTTATAAAGTCATTTGGGGTTACTCTGTTCCCTCTGTCTCTAACCTGGTCCAAACTTCATCACTGCATCCTGGGATCATAGCAACATATTCCTAGCTTGGTTTCTTGTCTTCAGTCTTTGCTCTGCTTCTATATGTATTGAAAATAGTTAGATTGTCCTCTTCATAGTACCTTAACATAGCAAAGCCATGCTTAAAAACCTACTATAGCTCTTTTAGGGGCCGGCCTTGGAGGTCCTGTGTAATCTGATAACACTTTAATAAAAATGTGAATGCCTAAGGCTTACAGAATACTTTCTGTATGCTAGACACTACTGTAAGTGCTTTACATACATTGAATTATTAGTTCTCCAAATAGTCTTATAAAGGTAGGTACATGATTATCCCCATTTTCCAGATGTGGAAACAGAAACACAGAGAATTTAAGGAGCTTGCCCAAGGTCACACAGCTGGTAAGTGAAGCCATTCTGGCCCTAGCATCTCCATGCTTTATCACCGCCATACCCTTTTTGTAGCACACTCTTTTATTTCACTTTGGTCAGCCAACTTTTTGTGCTGCTGACTCCCCTCCGGTCATTGAAAGGCTCCGATCAAGTCTCACCTCCTCTACAAAAATTCCTCCAATTTATACAGATCTTTTTCTTGTTTGAACTCTTTCCGTTCTCAGCATTATGGCAACTCAGTTTAAGATTGGGTATGTCCTAGTTGTTTCTTGTGTTAGTTAAAACTCTCTCCAACTGGCCAAAACCTCTTTGAGGGCTATTCCAAAAGCCTAGGACTCCATTAGTATATAGCACAGAACCAACCTCACAAGTAGTGCTTGATAAATGTTACCTGTTCATGGTGTTGGAGAAGCTGAGGCACTTTTCTCTCCTGAAAATGTACTTCTTCCCTCCCTTCTTCTCACCCTTTCTTATATTTCTGGAAGTGCAGTCTTAATAGGGCAAGTAGTATAATAATTTCACTTGAAATTTACTTATTTTCACAGATTAATCTCACAGATAAGCCTTGGTTTAAGCTTATTAAATTGGATTGTCAGCAAGAATTGTCTAACTCATCTACGTTTCCGCACTCTCTAGACTATATAGTATAGCATAGAGCAGAGATGCAATAAACCAGATCAGTGAGCAATAAAGGAGTAAACTGGGCCTGTACTGGTATTTCAGTTTTTCAATTTTTGCTTATTTAATAAATACATATGTTCTATTTCCATGGGGTTGTTAGAAAATTTGTTGAGGGAAAAGCAGTAAATGTGCTTACATTTCCTCTTTGGTTTTCTAGGCTAATTGTTGGTGAACTTTATTTAACACTCTTGCTATACTAAGAGTCTCTATGGAGCAGAGCAGCTTTCAGTTAACTTGGCAAATCATTACAAGAGAGAACAGAAGGGTCAGCATAAGCACTCTCTACTAATTAGTTGATAATTGATGTACAATAGCTGACTGATGGGACTTTAGAATATAAACTTTGGGAATGCTGTTTAATATATCTTTACATCTTTATGAGGTGGTTCAGAGCTGTGTATTCTTAATAACATCTTATCAAGACTGCCTGGTGGTGGGGAACAAGAACGAAGTTTCATTTCCAGGAATCCAGGGCACTGAGTGGTACAAAAAGGAATATGATATTTTTTAATCTTTCAGGGTATAAATACAATTCCATTTAATGCAGGGATGAAATGAAATGAGTAATGTGGTGATTCCATACTTTGTGGCCAACATTCCTGAATGCTGACTAAGGTTAAAAGAGTGTTGGTGTGAAAGTTATATTCTTTGTGGGATAAACTTGGTAGATTCAAGCTGAACTTTGTGGTGGAAAAGTGCATGATTCATGGGAATCCATTAATCTGGATTTGGATTTGACCTATTTATTGGCTGGGACACAATACCTCATTTTGGAATAGAGTCACAATGATAGTCTTTATATGACCTCCTCCTCCTTTTAAAACTTGACCTTCTAGATCTTTATCGACCAATGTAAAAATAATCAATCTCACTCTAATATGCTTGCACAATTATTGCTGTCTTATGCTGTTATTTACTACCATGTGGCCTCTTCCTTATTGTCCAGTTTCTGGCTCATGTCCTCCTCCAGCCTTTTACCCCATCTCTACCAGATAAATGTTGAGTAAACTCGGTTTCCAATGGAGGTGTACCACTACCTGTGGCACAGGGTCCCAGATGCATGTCAGCAGGGCATTTGCCCCAGCCTCATCTTGCTTTGTTGGTTTGAGATGGAGCCTTTGAATTTGCATTTTTGAAAAGCTTCTGTGGCGACACTAACGTCCAGCCAGGTTTGGAACCATTGGTGAATAAATAATGTCTGGTTTTAAAATCAGGTCCTTAAGGTTGACTAAACCATCCCTCTAACCTCTGCTTTCTCCCTTTCTTCTGGTCAGAACCCCCTCTTGCAGGCAGTTCTAACTTCTGTTCATTTTCCCCGGTATACGCCATGCCTTCTCCCTTCTGTTTCTATGTCTACACTCTACCATCTCCTCATTCATGCGCTCATTCTTTGTTTTAGCTTATTGTTTTCCAAAGTGTGTTCCTTGGAATGCCAGTTTTGAAAGAGTCCACAGAGGGGAAAAAAGCATACACAAATAAATATATTTTGCATTTTATTTGCTCCTCTGGGAAACTAATTATATGCATTTGCAGTTTCAAAGGCTCTTTGAAGAACTGAAATAAGGATATATGTTTAACTTTGTCATATTGGGGTTTCCCAAAGGTATTTGGGTCTTTCTATGACCTTAACTTAATTGTTATCATTGAACACCTTTGAATTTCCTGAAGAACTTTGGGAAATACTTTGTGATTAAAATTATTCCTCTTCACCGAAGTATCTGGTGCATAAAAATGCCTCTCAACTCCTGTCTATAATTCAGCCTCATGCTTATAAACATAGACAGTCCAGTATCATTATCAGATTGTTCTTAGGTGAGTATGTCTTATCTCTACAGAGATTGTAAGCTCCATGGAGACAAGATGCTATATCCAGTTTTTGTTTTGTTTTCTTTTTTTTGTTTTTTATCTCCCATAGGTTTTGTGTGGTTTTGAGCATTTGTAAAACTTGCTAAATTGAAATGCTTTGCCCCTGAATATAGAAGCCAATTATTTCATTCTGATTGTCATCCTTTGGTGTTTTTAGCCAATTACCCATGCCTTAACTGTATTTCAGAGTAACACACTACACACTCACATATATTCATTAAGTTGTCACTATTGTAACTCAGCAATGAAACATTTGACAAAGCACTAGGCAACAAACCTAGTACGCTTAGTATGCAATAATTTCTTTTTTTTGTGGGGGTTGTTAAAGAGAAATATTTGTTTTATTTTTAATTTTTAAAGGTTTTAAAAATTTTATTTTTTAATTAGAGTTGACATTTAATATTATTTTACATTAGTTTCGGGTGTACAGCATAGTGGTTAGACATTCATATAATTTACAAAGTGATCTCCCCCAATTAGTCTAATACTCACCTGGCACTATACATAGTTATTACAATATTATCAACTATATTTTCTATGCTCTGCTTCACATCTCTGTGACTATTTTGTAACAACCAATTTGTACTTCTTAATCCCTTCAGCTTTTCACCTAGCTCCCCAATCCCCCCTCTCATCGGGCAATCACCAGTTTGTTCTCTGTATTTAGAAGTCTGTTTCCATTTTTTTTCAGTTTATTTTACTGTTTAGAAATCATATGGTATTTGTCTTTCTCTGTCTGACTTATTCCACTTAGCATAATAACCTTCTAGATCCATCCAAGTTGTCCTAATGGTAAGATTTCATTCTTTTTTATGGCTGAGTAATATTCCATTGTATTAATGTACCACATCTTCTTTATCCAATCATCTATTGATGGGCACATGGATTGCTTCCATATCTTGGCTATTGCAAATAGTGCTGCAGTGAACATAGGGATGCCATATATTGCTTTGAATTAGTGTTTTGGTTTTCTTCAGATAAATATCTAGAAGTGGAATTGCTGGGTCATACAGCAGTTCTATTTTTAATTTTTCGAGGAACCTCAAACTTTTTTTTTATAGTGGCTGCAACAATTTGCAATCCCATTAAAAGTGCATGAGGGTTACTTTTTCTTCATACCCTTGCGAACACTTATTTTTTTATTTATTGATGATAGATATTCTGATAGAAGTGATACCTCATTATGTTTTTAATTTGCATTTCTCTGATGGTTAGTGACGTTGGGCATCTTTTATATATGTATATATATATATATATATATTGGTCATTTGTATGTCCTCTTTGGAGAAATGCCTATTCAAGTCCTTTGCCCATTTTTTCATTGGATTTTTTTTTTTTGAATAAGAGGTTAATATCCAAAATTTATAAAGAATTCATACAATGCAACACTAAAAATCAAATGATCCAGTTAAGAATTTCTTATGTCTAGTTCTGGGAAGGAGTATGAATGAGAGTTGAGGAGACTCTAATAGTGAGATATGGGATAAGTAAAGAGAGAGATCTGAATCCTGAAGCCCATCAAGGGCAGGACAGTTCTGCTGTATGTCGAGAGGAAGATCTTGGGCAGAGAGATATCAGCATCTAGTCCTTGGTCACTTGGGAGGAAAGAGGTGTTAGAAACAATATCCGAAAGGTACCAGGGATAAATTCTTCAATAAAATACAACTAACACTTACAATGTATTTATTAATTGCCAGGTCCTAAGTTAATAACATATATTTGGTTTTTTAATCCTCAAAACAAGTTAATAAGGTAAAAGTATTAGTGTTAATCCCATTTTAGAGATGGGAACACTGAGGCATAGAGAGCTTAAGTAACTTGTCCAAGGTCACATGGCCAGTTAATAGTGGAGCTAGGGTGTAAACCCATGCTCTTAACTCCTGTGTTGTGTATTGTTAACTCACTTCTTTTCTTTCTCTGCTTTTTTTTTAACCTGCCCCCAATGTCCAGTGATTTATTAACCCAGTCTTGAAGACCCACATTGGCATGAGTCTCAAAACCTTTCCTTGAAAGACATGGTCCTGCATTAGAAAACAATTGTCTTAATGATATTATTGGGATAATTGATAATTGAATATCAACAGTGTATTACATACTAGTACTGTATCATTGCTAAATTTCTTAAATGTAATGATTGCATTATGGTCAGATCTTTAGGGGTGAAGGGCATAAAATCTATGACTTATTCTTAAATGGTTCAACAAATTAATGATAATAATAAGCTTATATATAGACAGATGAATAGGTAAATATATTGATCAATTAGTAGTTTATCATTAGATAAAATATAGAGTTCATTGTACTGTTCTTACAACATTTCTGTAGATTCGAAACATTTTTAAAGTGAAAGGTTGAGAAGAAAACACTGAGGCAGTAAGACATATGTTATATACTAATCCTTTTAATACTATTAACAATGCTATGAGTTAGGTGTTATTACTGTCCTCACTTTAGGGAACAGGACACTGAGGCACAGAAACTTTAAGGACGTGGTTTAGTGTCATTGCCAGTGAGTAGGAGAGGCAGGACTCAAATCCTGATATGTATTATTTCTGTTTCTGTAACATCCTGCATATGTTAGGTTGAACCATGTGGAAATTGCTCTTATTCAATCATGTTTGACCTGTAAAGAAACCATTACACATGACCCAACCTAGGAGTAGGGATCGCCCCTTTTATAATGAATAGTTGGTTTGGTGTTCGTCTTTATGACCAGAATATCGGCTCCATGGGGACTTAGACTGTCCATCTTGCTCACCATTGTCTCCAGGGACTGTCTGGCTTGTGGTTGGCATTTGATAAGTGTCAGCTGAATGAACAATAACAACCAAAAAAATTTTGGTTATTTCTCCCTACCCAGCTCCCATATATATGCCATTTCTGCTTCCCCCATATCTGTGTCATTTTTTTAGAGGAACCAGTGTATAAACATAAACCATTCTGAAGGATGAGGCCTCAGCAGGGATAATAGTGACATAATCAACTATTTGACTTTGAGAAAACCTTTAAACTAATAGAGATGTTAATTAAAAACATGCCCTTGCCAAGATGACCTCTTAGTTTAGAAACTCTAAAATGCAAACCATTTGTGCTCCCCTCCAGCATGCAGTGATTTTGGCTAGAATGTATGTGGCACTCAAGATGCCATCCACTTGGATTCTTATTTGAGCAGTAAACACATTTTTAAAAAACATTGTGCAGACACTAAAAATAAGCGGTATTTCAAAATGAAAACCAGCGCACAAGTAGTTGGCACATCTGGTAGTAAGAAAAGTTGTACAGTTTTGTTTTCAGGGAATGATAAGCCAAGGAACATTCAAACTTGGCCAATTGAAAACTTTTTCCTATCTGTGGTGACACCTGGTTTTAAAAAAATTGGCTCCAGACTCAAAGCCGATAGAACATTGGAAATGAGTAGAGAATTAAATAGAATCATCCACTATCTGGTTTTATGCAAGGGATTATAAAGAACTGTTTTCTTTTTACTGCAAGAAAGAAAATGGATCAAAAAAGCGATGACAGTCATGAACAACAATAATAGCAACATTAGCAGCTAATACCCATTGAGTACCTATTATGTGCTAGACAATGTGCAGAGACCTTTACATGTGTAATTAATATTAGATGTACAATAACTTTATGAGGTGATGTTATTTTTATTCTCATTTTACAGGTGAGAAGACACAGTATAGAGATAAGGCACACAAATGTTTAATTTGCCCTAGTCACACAACTAGCAGAAGTGTGTGTGTGTGTGTGTGTGTGTGTGTGTGTGTCGGGGTTGGAGGGAGGAATCCTAGGCAGGTAGGAGAGCCCGCCCTCCACAAACACTGTACAATTCTGAGTAGTCTGGAGGTGTTCATTTGTCTAGCATTATTAAAAAAGAAATTAGCTGTATGGTTGCATTGACCACAGTGGCTCTTGGTCAAACTGTTGTTTGCCTCCACTGTTGAGACAGATGATATTGTTTTCCAGAACATTCTCCCAGCTGTGCCACAAACATTATATGTTCCCTAGAAATTTGCCATTCAGCTTCATGCTTCAAGGATGCCAGATGGATTCTTGTCAGAAAGCTGTCATTCCTTTGGGGTTAGATGAAGTTCAAGTTGACCAGTGTATTTGGGAGTAGGAGATGTTATAGTAAAAATCATGGGGACACTGGTAAGTTAGCAGTACTGTGGAGAAGTGTCACAGGATCTACTTAGTTGGAGTTTGTTTTTGAAAAATGGCACTTCATTTTAAAAAAGTAAACCAGGAGGATTTCAGTGGAAATTATTTGTCAGTGTTTAATATTCATGTATAACTATCCTTTATTTTCACTCATTTCTTCTTAACTTCATTAACAGACTTTATTGTTTATGTTCTCTATAGGCCTCGGGCTAGGTGCTGAGGAAGCAGAGATTCTTCAAACAAGGGGTTTAACTTTAGAGAGCAGTAAAGTATAAAATAGAAGGGGGTGACAAGCATGTAAACATTTCAGTCTCCTTGAGGTTTTGAGGCAGATGTGTTATGAGAGACCATTGGGAAATGAAAAGAAGAATTGGTCATATCTTCCCAGCTGGCAGAGGGGGAGGGATAGTTAGAGAGAAGGTGACCTTTGAATTGAGACCTTGAAGATGCAGAGGTGTTCACTAGGTAAACAAGTTAGAGGAACGGTGTTCCAGGCAGAGAAGAGCATAAATAACACAAGGGTTAACCAAATTTTCAGCCATCATATTGGTGTTTGTCCATTATTTGCACATATTTTCGCAGAACATTTCTGAAATCTCAACACCATGCACAAGTTTAATTGACAGTGTGTGTTTACTGGTACATAAAATAATAGTATGCCTTACAATATATGGCATCTTAGATTTGATGAAAGAACGTATTAATGGGCTTTGCCACCAAGTGTGCTGTTCCAGCTGCTAATATACCTTTATTTTAGAGACAGATATTAATACCTTTTTACCGAGGAAGAAACAGGCATGAAATGAGGGAGTTGCTTAGATGAATATATATGACACTGGATTAGACAGAATACCTGATATCTGATGTTGCTTTTCATGGCAGTGGTTGGTAGGGATAGGACCTGGAAAGAGAATTTGAATGTCTTTTATACTGAACTAGGCTATGAACCATCACATTGCCTTTTCTCCTGGGTAAAAAGGAGATTTAAAAAGCAAATGGCATGTAGCTTGTTGGATTTATAAAGATACTAAGTTTATGATCGTTGCATAAAAATGTACCCACTACTCTTGATGACAAGATAAAACCCCGATGGTACAGTGTTATATGAATTGTGAACACAGACTGACTATAACTGATCTTTCAAGGCACGAGAAGATGCATTAAATGTAAGCTGCAGTGGGAGAGGTAGAGGAAAGGTTCTGGTTTGTGTACCTGAAAAAAAAATCAGAAATTTCCATTACAACTAATGATCTTGGAAAGTATCCAAGGAACAAACAAAGCATCCAGCACCTAAACCTAAGCATCTAGGGCCATGAAAATATACCCTAGTGGAATCTGTTTCTGATGTCAGTAAATCCCTGTGTGGCCTTGGGCAAGTCAATTACCACTTGGATTTTAGCTTCCCAGAGGGCTGCACTATGACAGACTTTGTGCCAGCAATAGATGTGACTTTCCCAGTGTTTTTGAGATCTCGTTTCATTGTTGAGTGCATAGTGATTGCTCTCTAAGGTCTTATTTATTTTTTGAGTTTTGTGGGCCCTTAGAAGAGAATGTTACAAAAAGTGACAGTCATTTTTTGCCTATTGTTTTAGTTTTTGGAAAAACAATAGAAAATTATGCCTACTATGGCTAAGGAAAGTTACGGTGATGCTTTTCCATCTACTTCGATCCCAAATATATCAATGAGAAAGATGGAGAGTTGGTGAGAAAATTTTAGAGCCTTATTTGTTAAAAACTGAGATCATATTTATTTTCATTTGTTTGAAATGGGAACAGAGTGTACAGTCACTGAGACTTGACTAGGTAGTTTGCAAAAAAAAAAAGTTTGAAAAAGTACATCTATGTAAAAAGAATGTCTAGAATGATTCAACCGTTATTTTTTTTATAAGTGAGTCATGACAGTGTTTGCCTTCTCCTCTTTGCTTTTCACTTTTCCCTAACAACACAGATTCTTGTGAGTTTCTTTTTCTTTCTCCTTTGAGTATGTACCAGATTTTACTACATTAGAAAATTGTTACTAATGAAATGAAAAATCTGTGTCAACTTTGGTTACCATGCTGCTTTTAGAATGAGTGTTTTGTTTATGGCTCTCATCCTGATTTTTTTAAATTGTGTATATGTCCAGTGACAGTGTATTGGGATGAAGAGAAGAAATCAAGATTGGAGAGATACAGCCAGACTATATCCTTTTAAAGAGCCTTTTTGGAAGGTCAGAATTGGAATGAAATAAACCAGTTAAACAAGTCCCCTCCTCCCCCAACCCCCACAGTGTCAGCTTTCCTTGCTGGGTGATTCAAGATATTAGCTATTCTAGAGAGAACTTAGTTTGACATAGGTAATCCCATCTACTTACCACCTTAACTCTTAAGGTAAGGAGATGATAAAATATGATTCTTAATATAACTTGGCACTTCTACATTAAAGGAGCAAAATATAAGCACATTTTCTATAAGTGGTGATCGTAGATGGGTTTCTGTTGTAGCATTATAGATTTTTCATTGGAATTAGAGGAAGTTTTTTAGTAACACCGGTACTTGGAAAAAAGATCCAAGGACTGTCTCCAAAGATGGGTCCTGATAAAAGTGTGCACATGTGTGTTTTTACTACTTTCTGATGTAAGGGACATGAAAGCTAACCTGATTCATTTGTTTTTAGGGGCTCTTGGCTTTGGGCCTCAGTGCAAGTCCATTGGAAAAGGCAGCTGCAACAATCTAGTGGTCACCAGCAGCCCCATGATGGTTCAGCGACTGGGACCCATTTCACCTCCAGCAAGCCAGGTCTCTACAGCATGCAACCAGATCAGTCCTAGCTTACAGAGGGCAATGAATGCAGCCAACCTGAATATACCTCCTTCAGATACCAGGTCTCAAGTTACTTTTTTTCCCCTTCCTATGGTATAATCACACCCCAAGAGTGTTTTTTCCTCCCTTCCTGAACGCGTGCACACACACACACACACACACGCACACACACACGCACACACACACGCACTTAAGCAACTCCTTCAGTTTGAGCTTTTGTAGGGGAATGTGTATAAAAACTAAGTACATGCTATAATATCATCTTAATTGGGAAGAATGGTCTATACCTGCTGTCTTGTGGTATGAGTGAAATTAATAAGCAGCTTGAGATTTTTGGGCCTCGGTGACTAAAGCCCATTGTGTAAATTTGTCAATTCCTAGTGAAGCAAGTCATGTGTCACAGACTGGAAAATTGAGATGTTCCATGTGCATCTATCTTCCCTGCTCGTTTTTCAGTATGTATGTTGCAGTGTCCCCAGGCTGCTTTACAACTGTTTGGTTTGTCCATCTATTTCCCCATCCCACATGTCTACCCAAGTATCTATTAAATGTCTATTGTCTGAATAATATAATAGTTGACGTTTAGGGAGATAGAAAAAATAAAGACAGAAATCATGAATTTTAAGACTTTATGATGTGTCTGGGGAAACATGCTTTCATGTACGAGTTACATAACATTTCAGCACAGTGTCTAATTAGGTGCTGGAATAAATAGGTCCAATAAATACCACATATCTCTCGATGGGAGAGTTTGAATATGAAAGGGAAACCACTCTCTCAGACAAATACATCTCTCAAGATTGATATTAAAAAGGACATAAAATCAAAATACTGTGAAAGGTATAAGATCTATTTCTATGTTTGAAATGAATTATTTCATCTTCTAGAAGTTTTATTCTTGGAGAAACACAATCCACAGTTTTTTCCTCTTAGTCCTGCCTCGGCTGTAGCTGATTTTGCGAAGGAATTTGACATGCTGGTCCTCTGCTTATTCTTATTAGGGGGCTCGAATCCACTGAGTAGTCTTGCTCTGAGATCCTGTTTGTTCTTTCTCTCCATCTTCCTTTTTATTCTGTTCCTCTCTTGTATCTCTTCACTATCCTCCTAACTGCTATTTGAGACTATGAAATCATAGTTCTTGGATCATATTTTATGCCAATTTTTTCACGATATGGAAACTTGTTTTTCACCTGAGTCTTTTTGTGATGGGAAGCTGCTGCTGTCATTTCCTCATTGATGATTATGCCTTGAGGGGCTCCTCAGACTTAATGAATGTTGCATGTAAAATTAACTGTACTTGTGGGTAGATGTTATTGGGAAGCCTTCAGCTTCCTGTCAGTGGCAAGTCCAGCCCATGCCTTGAAGGCAGCCATAATTAATGGAGAAACTGATGGTAGGCAGCGCACAGGTTACTCCAGTTATGTACCTAACACAGTCCCTTTCATGGATTGACTAGGGAAGGGTCATTATCTCAGTGTTTTCTGGCATATTTGATTCCTTAGCATAATTTTATATCCTTAAAAGACAACATCTTAAAGATAGATTGACATGTTCTTGACTATATATTCTGTGAGTCCTTCTGTTGAAATAATTTTTTTGCAGAATGGGCAAAGAAACAGGACTTGGGGAAATGGCTTGGTGAAGTGTGGAACTTTTAGCAATTTGGAGAGGTCGCATTTATTTGTGATTCTTGGTTTTTATGCTCAAACAGAGGAGAGAAAGGATAGAAGGCAACAGTTCAACTTGAAGGCATTTTCTGTCTAGGGATAAAGATGGAGAGAGAATCAGCTTTGTACTTTATCCATGGCAGGGCAGGAGGTGGGAAAGAGCATGAGCTGTTCAGTCTGAATGATGGCCACCCTATAAAAAGCTGTAAAGTTAATTTTTTCCTGATCATCTATGTAATTCTTACTCATTTTAGAAAATGTGGAAAGTATGGAAAAGCGCAAGGCAGTTATCCTGAATCTTACCACCTACGGGCAACCATGGGTAGGCTTTTAATATACATCCTTCTAGTTATATGCAAACATATACATCATAAGCATAGGTTTTCCTTTGTACCAAATTGATCTAATAATCTACAGTGTTATAATTGCTTTTTTTTCAGTTAGTATAAACACTTTATTTTGTAATGAAAGTCTTCAGCATCATATAATGGCTTCTTCCTGCTCAAGATTGCATTTTATTTAAAAAGCATATAAATAAAACTACAGTTTTTTATCAGTCTTTTATTACTGGGCATTTAGTTTCACTTTATCTCAACATTATGAGTAATACTTTATTGGATAATCATGTAAATATTTTATCGCATATCTCTGGTTATTAGAATAAATTCTCAGAAGTAAAATTTGCTGAGTTAAAGGAAATGTACAATTTTGAGGCTTTTGATATGTATTCTCAAATTGCACTGTAGAAAAGGCTTACCTGCTTATAAACTCACCAAATCTGAGAGTTCTTGTTTTCCCATATCTTATCAAATACTAGGAATTATTATTTTTATTAGTTTTGCCAATATTATTTTATCTTAATTTGCATCTCAATTATTGATAACAGTGAATAGTTTTTGTACATTTACTTACTGTATTTCTTCTTTTGACCTCCTTTGAGTATTTTTTTTCTGGAGTGCTTATTTTGGAAAAAGCACTCTTCCTTAGCTTTGTTTAGTTCTATTTAATCCAAACAAGAGAATCATGCCCTAATGCTGTATATTTGCCTTTATTAATTTACGAACCATTTCTGACTAGCCTTACTTAATGAGAAATGCAAACAATACCTTACCATCCTGAAGATCTGGGAGCCATTCTTAATTTAGACGTTGCCAAAACCATGTAATACAGTAGACCATTGTATACATTTTCCCTAAAGTGACAAGGCTGAGGTGCTGGTATGATAACCTCATACAGTGGCTTTGTATATAAATCTAACAAAAGTGGGGCAGCAGAAAAGATTGGACGCTATTTGCATGGGTTTTGTATATGTTAGTTTTTCTAGTGCTTTCACAAACATTGTGATTCTACATTTTATGACTGAATATTCATAAACTACCTGCAGGTATTATCCCTACTTTATAGATTATGAACCCAGGACACAGAAAGTCTAAATGCTTTGCCTAGTGTCACTTAGCTCTTCAGTTATAAAATTCAACCATCAATCTAATGTCACTCCAGATCTAAAAAGACACCATATTTATCTTCTTAAACCAGAAATTATTGAGGTGGTTTCTGGGGATAGAATTTCCTCGGGTTTCCTTTTGGGTTGGAGTATGTTCCCAAAGCTCAGAGAAGGCCAAGGGGGCTGAGAATGGACTCTGGGCTCTCTGTAAGTTCTAGCATTTTATAAAGCCATCCTGTGTTCAGATACAGTGCTAATTCTTCTGGGGGATTTGTCCAGGAACATTGACAAGAACTTCCATATAAATAATTACATATAAAAATTATTTATATAATAATATATCATTATATGTTTATGTAATGTATACATAAGTATATAATTACATGTTTATGTAATGTATACATAAATATATAGTATATTTATGTAATGTATACATAAAATAATTATATGTATAATTTTTCCTCCTGCATCATTTGAGGAATTCCATGTAATCTGTAAGTTAGTATTTCTTTTGAGTTTGACATTGAACCAAGTCATTCAGCTTGGTCATCACCCGTCTTATGGTCCCATGAGAGTTACTGAGCTCTTGCTTCACTAGTTACCCTCGCATTTTTCACTGATAGTTACTGAGTTTTTCATATTGTTTTTATTTCGTTTGAGCTATATCTCTTTCCTTTCACATATAGCTCCAAATTAACCAGTCACTAGAAACAATATTTCAAGGATCAGATGAACATATGGAAATGAAGATTGCTCCCAGTACAGAGCTAGCACCACAACTCTGTCACTTTCTTTCCCATATACCTGATGTGCGTAGCAGCAAGGGTTATAGGAAAGAGTCCTTGGGAATCTTTCACAGTCATTCAACATATTGTTGCAGAAAGAGAACAAAAAGTTTGGGCTCCAATCATAGCTTATATGACTTTAAGCCTCATACCAGGTCCTTTAATCAAGCAGAGCATTATGGACCACATATGGAGTATAATGTGGGGAAAACAACAGAAGATGTATGTGATCCAGCTAGGTGACTGCCAATAAGGAATTTGGCCCTTAAATAGAGGTTATTTAAAAAAAACCCAGTTTACTTACCTTACAAGCTGTATTAAATGAAATAATGTATAGAGAAAATGCTTTGTAAGCTATAAACGATGGTTAGTTATATTGATTATTCACCTTCTTAATAAACAATTTTTTGAAAACGTATTACATGTATAACTCTCTGGTAGGTACTGGGGGAAGTAAAATGATCCCTTACGTTGAAAGATTTTGACTTTTATTGAGAAAGATAATTTTATTGAGGAAATCAGCTACATTTAAGGCACAGTAGAGATAGTATATAACTTCCTTGGAAAGATAACTCTTATTGAGAGCTAGTGTATTTGAGAGATGTTTCATGGATTAGAACATGGATTAGAAAGATTAAAAGAACTGGGTAATTGCACAGGAGGGATGAGAGCTGCTAGGCTAAGACCATTTATTGGAAATTTTGTTCTTATTACATATTTGAGATAGAAAGGAGAGTTCTCTGTGCGTATGATTGCCTTAGTGAATAGAATATAGACATTGCTTTCTAAAAAATGTATGATAACTATTTTAGAAAACTGAGATGTCTAAGGACTTAAGGAACATGCCTACATGGAGTTATGCGCAGGTTTAAATTGAACCATAGTTAAGTATAATTTGAGAAAAATAAGAAATATCTCTACAATGAAACAAATAACCATGTTTCACTATAGTCTGCCCTCAAACCAAATAATATAATTAGATATGCAAAGTACATACAAGTGGATGAAATACTTTCTGCCTGCTAGTCACTGCTTAAAAATCTAAAATGGTCCAGTGTGACAGTGACCAGGCAAATGCATCATCTGAGAATGTTCTATAAACTTTCTCAACCTCAGGGTATAAAGCAGTCAGTTGTCTCGCCTCATGTATGACACAACAACTGATTTGACTTGGGTCAGAAAGCAATTCCTGGATCTTCTTGGGGAAGGGACCAAAAGGCCCTTGACATCCAGTCACTAGGAACCTTCAGCTGAGCTCTACAAGGAGAGCTGCATGCTGTGGGTATGCTGGGAAAATAATTGAAAGTGTCCATGGGGAATTAAAACACAGATGGTTCAGAAATCACTTTGGGCTTGCAAGAGGACTTCGGTCTGAATATAAGGATGTAGACCAAGAAAAAAAATCTGTGTCAAGGGCAACTGGACGTAAATTCCTGCTTTGTTTGTTATTGGTAAACATTACTTCTCTCGATGGAAGCATCACATCGATAATTGTGTTATCTATCACCTTATATGTGCATTTTGGAGTTGAGATATTTTTTGGCTAATATCTCATGCTTATAGGAAACAGTGTTCCTGGCTTCCATTTTGTAAAAAGGAGTAAGAGGAACAGATGTGATAAGAATGCTTTTCTTTTCCCTCAGTTCCTTTGCAACAGGTTGCTGTTTAACAGCTGGAAGTAGTAAATGTTTTTTTTTTTTTTTCTGGGAAGACAGACATTCTGTATGATGTTTTGTTTTGATTTTTTTCTGTCAGAAAAGGATCTCTGTAGAAAGCCAAAACAGGTACATATAAATAAGCCAGATTTTTCTCATACCCCATGTCAAAGTTGAGAAATACAATGAACTATGTCTAGCTTTTTGTGACAAATTTTCCATTCAAGAGATACAGCTTTTCTCTTTGGTGATTTTTAAAGTAATGATGCCATCCATAGTAAAGCAAAATGAATTTTAAAGTGGCCAGACTATATTACAGTGTTTTGATGTGCAGGTAAATACTGTGACATGTGAGGCATGTTTTGAGAAGGGTAAGAACAGGAGAGAAATTGTAAATTACTGAAAGCTATTGATCTGCTTTTGTCCCAAAGTGGCTCTGATTTAGGACAATGCTCATGGAAAACCCAAAACTGTAGAGTATGATTAAACTCTGCTCAGCCCATATGCATAGTTCCAAATATGAATTGATTTCAGGTTGTTACTCCCTTATATATATTATAGCTATATTCATATTTTTTCATTTCCCAGGTTGATTCAATATTATAACTAAGTACTGATAGCATGAATCGCTATCTTAAAAAAAAAAACAACTTTAAAATTCCTTAATATGAGTGAACAAAGTTGTGAAATTCTTATTAGGTCTCCTGGATGACCCTTTGACTTTGAGGATTCACTTTTTTTCTAATCAAGCATGGGTTTATGTTTTACCTTACCAAATCAATTTTACTCAAAGGCTGACACTATGTTTAGACTTGTATTCCCTACAATGCCTATTGTAGTGTACTGCACACATTAGGTGCTTAATAAATGCTTGGGTTTTTGGTTTACTGTGACAGACATCAATTATTATTTCCAAGTCTGTAAGTTTTCCCCCTACATTAAAAAATATTTAAAAATAAAGCAAGGACTATTTATTATCATTAAAGTATTAAGATTATTCGTAACAATAGATCTTTTGTTTTATTAGTCCAGTGAGCATTTGCCTTTATTGTTCTTCTTGGTAAAATGTTATTTACCTGGAACTAAAAGCCTTTGCGTTATCTTAGCCAAAGTATGTGTGTTTAGCCGAGAATGTAATTAGGGGAAATACTTAAGGGATTGTCAATGCAATGTTCTTTTAGCTCTTAAGCAATCCATATCCTGCTAAAATGTTTGCTTTTTTTTTTTTTCTTCTTTTCTGGCTGCTGCTCCAGGTCCCTTATTTCACGTGAGTCTTTGGCGTCCACGACTTTGAGCCTGACAGAAAGTCAGTCTGCTTTGAGCGTGAAACAGGAGTGGTCTCACGGCTACAGGGCTCTCCCGTCGCTCTCCTCCAACCACAGCTCTCAGAATGGCATTGATCTAGGGGACCTGCTTAGCCTTCCTCCTGGGACATCCATGTCCAGCAACAGTGCCTCTAACTCATTGCCATCCTACCTTTTTGGCATGGAAAATAGCCACTCTTCGTACCCTAGTCCCCGAAACTCTTCGGCCAGGTCCCACTCGGCCCGCTCCAAGAAGAGAGCTCTATCTTTGTCCCCGCTGTCCGATGGCATTGGGATAGACTTCAATACCATCATCCGCACCTCTCCCACCTCTTTGGTCGCTTACATCAACGGGTCCAGGGCTTCCCCGGCCAACATGTCCCCGCAGCCTGAGGTCTATGGGCATTTCCTGGGAGTGCGCGGTAGCTGCATTCCCCAGCCGTGTTCGGTCCCTAGCAGCCAGATGGGTGTGCGGGTGGCCAGTGGTGGCCTGGCGCTCCCGGCCTACGGCGAGGACGGCTCTCTGGAGTACGAGCGCATGCAGCAGCTTGAGCACGGCGGCCTCCAGCCTGGCATGGTCAACAACATGGTGGTGCAGCATGGCCTGCCCGGCCCTGACAGCCAGCCCGCCGGCCTGCTGAAGACCGAGCGCGTGGATGATTTCTCCCGCAGCGCTTTAGACCTGGCCTCCGCGCCACCTTTGCAGCCAACGCCCCAAGGCCCCCCACCCCCCTACCACGCCCACCCGCACCTGCCCCACCAAGAGCTCGTCCCCCACACCCAGACGCTGGCTCTGCCCCAGGCTGTCCTGGAAGAGGATGGGGAATTGGACGATGTCGGGGGCAAGCACTGCTGTCGCTGGATTGACTGCAGCGCTTTGTATGACCAGCAGGAGGAACTTGTACGGCACATAGAGAAGGTTCACATAGATCAGCGCAAAGGGGAAGACTTCACTTGCTTCTGGGCAGGGTGTCCTCGAAGGTACAAGCCATTCAACGCCCGCTATAAACTGCTTATCCACATGAGAGTCCACTCCGGAGAGAAGCCCAACAAGTGTACGGTGAGTTTTCCAAAGCCCACGGGAGCCCACTGAAAGTGCATTTGGTTTTTTTTCAAACTTGGCCCACGAGACTTTTATGGATTTTGGATGTGTGAAGGATTAGGTATTCATGAGATTAGACTCTTCAGTCTGAGGAAGGTTTCTATAATTATTAGCTGCTGGGGTATCTCTCCAGTTCTTGATTCTCTTCCACAGATGTACATAATGCATCATGTCAAGGGACATTGATCTGCCACAGTGTCCAAAAAAATCTTGGAAAACATGCCTGCCAGGCACCAAGTTGGAGTTGCTGAAATGTGCAGGGCAGAAGAACACGCACTGTACCACCCCCAGTCTTTTCCAAAGCAAATATTCAGTGATTTTTTTTTCTTTTCTCTAATAACTGGGGTAGTATTGGGGTTGGGGGAGGGGTGGTTCTGATATTTGGAAAGAACTCACACCTAACAACTTGGCTAGTAAAAGTGTTGCTTCATGCACCCTCATGCCTGCACACTCCAGGCTTTTGAGACTAGTTAATGATTTATAGCCAGCATAAAAACACCCATGGGATACCACAAGAGCAGATCTCACAGGATCTCACTGAATTTTAAGGAGAGAGAATTTTGTGGAAAGGTACAGGAGGGGAATGCGCCTTTTGTGTTGAATGAAGTAGGCATGGTGTTTCTTTATTCTCCACCTTCCCCTTTCATAACATCGATCCTGGACCTATCTCTGTTCCTTGGGAAAATTGACTATTTTTTTAATTATATGACTCAAATGATTTCACAATCATTTCACACCTAAAAGAAATCCTCAGGGTTTACAAGCAGGACATCACCCTTGGGATCACAGAGCAACTTTGCACAATCTCAGACAGCTCACTTAACCCTTGGACAGAAGAATAGCATGCATTTCATATTAGTTTAGATGGACAGGATTATTTATTTTAGAGTTAAAATCTGAAAATTATAGGTACTTTCTGGATAGTGAATATGCTCCAGGACACTAAGTGTGTGAAATATATAAATCATTTTGAAAAGGAACTTATTTAGATGGTGGTCTCCGAGACAGTTTCTTTTTTCTTCAATATGTCTTGATGATAAAGAATCTGGACACTGTTCTTGTTTCATTGTAGATTGGCCAAGTTGTCTGATTCATTTAAAAACAAACCAAACAAATGATAGCTGTAATGCAAGTATTAGAAGCACTTTTTCACCATCCAGTAGGTATTTTTGAAAGTTTTAAGAATTTCTGGTGGAATGAAATTGCATTTCTTGTCATTACATTGTGCCACATGTTGTGATTTTTCTTAAGGAAAACCTGAAACTGTTGTTGAGAATGTTATGAGAATGCCAGGTTATAGGAGTGAAAAGAATAATTACATTCCAGGCGGCAAAACCTTATTCTGTCAGTAGGGTTCTGCACTAAAAATGCCAGAAAGAGACAAGCAATTGAAGGCATTTCCATTTACTCTGTTTGGAACACACTGGCCTATTGCAGGCAGGAAAGACATTCAGTCTCTGAACGAAAACAGTCCAACCTTTTAGTTATGACTAATCCTGGCTGAAAATAGTTTGCTGGATTTGGCTTTACTGAAAAAAAAAAAAACATAAAGGCTTGAATTATCCAAAAATAATTTTTTGCATTGCAAAATTAATTTTTGTGCAATAGGATTTCCCTGTTTTTCCCACTATTCTCAGACTTCGCAAAGGCATGTAACAAGTTGACTTTTGCTAAAGTGCATGATCACTATTAAAAATAGAAATACTTCAGTGAAAGAATAAGCTGGGAGGTGAATGTTTGCAGGCCCCTGCAGAGCTTTTCATTGTGTTGTTCAAGATAGGCATGGGAGGTGATTTCTCTTTCCCCTGGTCTGCCCACTCCCCACTCTAAATGGACCTTTGTAAAATTCAGATTGCTAGATTTAATTCCATATCAAATTTAGAACCACAAAGCATTTACTTACACATGTTATAGTGCAAGTGTATTTACACAGAACAGAGTTTCTTAGGAGCTGACTAATGCTACAATTCAAGTCTTGGGACTATATATTTTCAGCAGGAAGACATCCATTTTCATATAACACATACATATCATGAGCATTATGTTTTCAGAAAACTGTTATGTTGCTACATGTCCTTTGCTTGATTTGTAGGGCTATAGCTAACTGGCTAATTTTGCTAGTAAAGTTTAGCAGTCTCCTCAGGTCGTAGTCCATGGATAGAAGACATTGTGTTTAATATGAATGAACATCTGAAAAAGATGCATTTTTCTGCCTTTTGCAAAACCAGTCTTTACACTCTTGGAATCCAGACACAAAGAACTGTTAAAACTGAAATGTTTTATCTCTTACTGCTTTGAAATTTGATGATAGTTGATTCAAAGCTCAAGATCCTTGCCAAGGAAAATGACCACATTCCTCTTTTGGAGACATGAAGTGATCTTTGGGTTTTTGTGGCTGTGTCACATGTTGCAAAGGTTAGGAGCTGTTTAAATTATAAGACCCAGTCCACTTTTGTTTTACATATATTTAACTGCTATTAATTTTTTGTGGACCATAGTTAGAGTTAGTCATCATTTTCACTCACTTAGCTTATTGACTCAAGGGATATGTGATGACCCAATTGTGTTTGGTGACCATGACTACAAGCAGTACAATGAGCTTCTGAAAGTCATGGTAAATGAAGGGTATGTGAAAGGGCTACTCAGTGAACAGCTTGCTTACAGTAAGAGACTACCACTTGTGTCCTCCCTTGATGCCAAATTCCATTTCATGCATGGGAGAATGCATTCTCAGAATCTCTGACTCTTAACTCCCCAGCTTTATCCAGAACTCTGGGATTCAGATCATTCAAGATTCTAGGTGGCAGAACTGGGAAAGGATTGTTAATTTATTATTTGGTTAACTTACTGGAAGAAGAGAATGGTTTCTTTTCCTTTTCCCACCCAAACAACTCCACCCTTCTGTAGATCTCATTCTTATTCTGTGGAAAGCCAAACCAGCTGCTCTCTTTCCAGGCCTGGCCTTGATTACAGAGATATTCCCAGCCAATGGCAAAGGCCTTGAGAAGTAACGGCCTCATCAGGCAAAGAAGTAGGCCTCAGTTAAATTAGAAATTGAGATATGGCAATATTATATTAAAAATATCTGAGTCCATTCACTGCTGTCTACTAACTAATTTCTACGTACCAAATCATTCGATTTAGACCTTCCTGAGCTTAGACAAGCCCCAACACTGATGAATAATGGAATTAACAAAAATTTTTAAAATTTCTGGGTATAACTGCTGAATTCTAGTACATTTTTCTGAAATGATAAGGTTTCAAATTCCCACGTCAGGACAAGTCATGGAATTTCTGAATTTCTTTCTCCAACCCCTGTTTCATGTTCCTAAAAGGACAACATAAAGTGTAACCCAAAACTATAGATGTACACTAACCATTCCTAACAGTATCCATAGTAATGGTTCTAACAGAGAGCACGCTGCGAATGTTGTTACCATAGGTCTTTTTGCTATTAAGTTGAAGAGTGTGCAATGCCTGGGTAGCATTCCCAGGATGGTGTGTTCTGAATGAGCTCAAGCATGCTCAGCCTGCCAGTACCTCTCATGGGAAAGCCTATCTGATCGGAGCAGAGTGAGCAGAGGGACAGGGTTCCGTTGCCAGGATCAGAAACACTGATGGCTTGCCTTTGTGCACAATAGAAAGCAGTTGTGCTGGAAGGTTAGGGAGTGTTAATAAGGGAATTAAGGGGAATGTGGGTCGCCACTTAAATTTTGCTTATTTTTCCTGGATGGATTTTATCCAATAGCAAAAAAGAATTTTGCAAAACTTTTATCCACCCACAGATTTTCACGAAAATGTCACTGACCAAAGACAGCTTTGAATTTTGTATGAATTGACTCATTTCTCCACAGGCATTTTGCCTGGCAAAATCCAGAGTATTTGCTTTGGCTTGAATACTGGGCAGTTTGCTTTTTAAGTAACATTGGATTATGAGTACAAGAAAATAAATACAGAGCTGGGGCTATGTCCCCATTCCTCTTTAACGGCCTGATTTATGGGTTCGTGGGCCAGCATTAGCCACGAAAGGCATTTCTTGAGGAAAAGTAAAATCAGTATAAACTGTGGAAGAAGGTTTTCTTCCACATCCTTTATTTTGTTATTTTGATAAGACTTGGCATTGATGTGGTGACTACAATTATATGACCAGAGAGACCTTAGGAAAATACTGTCTAAGCATATTAGACAGTATTTTATTAGTTACCACTCCACAACCTTCATATTGGCAACAATTAATAAGTTCTCATAATGTCAAGTATTGATGAGGGTATGAAGAATGGGGAATGCTTCAATATTGCTGGTGAGAGTAAATTGTTGTAACCCCTTTGGAAAAAAATTTGGGAATATCTACCAAAGATGAGGATGAGCATATCCAACAAAACCATGTCTAAGTGTCTAACCTACCTAGAGAAACTCTAATATATGTGAGAGACATACAAAAAGGAATTTACTGTACCTCTGCTTTTGAGAAATATAAATAACCTAAGTGTCCAGAGGGTAAATCAATAAACTGTGGTTTATTTGTAATGAAATAAAGGAGTTTAAAATTAATGAACTAGATATAAACCTCTAGATAGATAGATAGATAGATAGATAGATAGATAGATAGATAGGTAGATAGATAGATAGATAGACAGACAGATAGATACCAATATGGATAAATCTCAAAAAACAATGTTGAATAAAAAAACTAAATGGCTAAAGGACATATGCAGTGTAATATAATTTATGTACCTTTAAACACACAGTACTATATAGTTGTTATAAGTATATAATTACTTGGTTAAACAATAAAATTGTGTTGTCAGGATAGGTAGTAACCTTAGGATAGTGGATACTTCTGGAGAAGAAAAAAACAGAAAGAAATGGGATCCGTGAATTTTGCCTTATCTTTTATTTAAAAGAATAAGAAACAAATACAGAAAAATAACTTCTTTTTAGCTTGGTGAGAATTGAAACAAATATGGCAAAATATTAATTCCTTTTTAGCTTGGTGGTGGTAATATAGGTATCATAGGTATCTTACAATATTTTCTATGCTTTGTTGACTGTGTTGAAAATATTTCAAATATTTCATAATTATAAGTATATATTTTTGTTTAAAAATAAGACATATAACACTCCAACTCCCTTTCACACATACTATTTTTTTTCAGATGAGAGGAACAAAGCCTAAAGAAATTAAGTGATTTTTCTAAGACATAGTAAGTTGTTTGGCTGTTGCCTGCCTACTTAGCACCTCGAAGGCAGTGGTTCTTGGCTGTCATTGAAATCCATACCTGGGTCACACCCCCAGAGTCTGTGATGTGATTGGTCTGGGGTACAGCTTCTCGGGTGATTCTAATGTGCAGTCAAGGGTGAGAACCAGTGCTCTAAAAGTTTCCACATCCTAACATTGAACTCTAGCTAAATGAAAGCCTACTTTGTCATTTCAGTTAAGGTGTAGGGAGGCAGTGTTTAGGAGTGAGTGCATCTTCATTATTATCAATGCCCTGACAATGATTAGTGTAATTTTATGTTCCTTTGGAAAAAAATTCAGGAGCAAGAGATAAGATAATAGAGCGACTCTGGTAGTGGCAGGAGGCTTTCAACTAGTGTCCATTTTACGTTCAGAGTACTCTTTCTCTACAATTGATAGTCAGTTAAAGGTTGGGATGAGACAGTGCTGAGCAATGTACGTCACTGCCCCCTCTTTGCCTCCCTGAGTTAAAGTGGAACTAAGAAATCTGCCACGTCATTCTCATTTCTAAAGGTAAGATAGAGTGTTCTCCCTTCCAAATACAATGCAGCCTTTCTGCTTATAATATAAAATGATCTTCAAACATTTTTGCTACTATAGATATTTTTGAAGAATTGGTAATTTACCAAAATATTGAATTTTCCCTTTTATCAAGTCTTCCTGATGTGATTAGATAAATAAAATGATCATTAATATCCTCTTTGTCTCTTGAGGCTGAAACACCACCAGTGAAACATCTGGTAAAGATCAGAGAGAGTCTAGCTTCTAAATCGTATCCCATGAGGCATCAGTCTGTCAAATATTTAATGGAAACTCAATAATTTTGAAAAACTAAATTGCACAATTTTTCCCCAATGATTTTATGTAAGAAACATACTGGTATATTTATCTGTGCATATACGTGTTCAACAAACTGTAGACATATATATGTCACTATAAATTACAAACCTCAGTATAGGTAAAAGCAAAACCACAGATACTCTCATCAGAAGGTGTATTAACCACAGTCTATAAGGCATCAGTCAAATCGGATTTCACATCCCAAAACACAGTTTAGAAACCTTCCATTTGGTAGTGGTTTAATTTTATTTTCCTTTAGAAGACATTTAATCCATGTTACCTGGGGAGCTGGCCTTTCATGAACTTTGTCCTGAAAATAAATTTGTAACAGATTTGGGCAAACGTTTCAAAGCAAGTCGTGGTTTATGTTTCTTTGCCCTGCAATTCTAGGATTAATGAAACACAATAGATAATGAGAAAAACCCTATGAGGTTAAATATTTGAGGCATTATCCTCATTAAACAAATTCATTAACTACATAATGGTTAATGTTCCTTTTAGTTCATATTTGTTTTGTGGTTTTTCTCTAATTTCATGCCCTGAAATAATGTTTTTAAAATTAGAAAGTATTATGTAGATCTTTTCATAAATGATCTGATTAAGGGAAGGTATTTCAAACCTTTTGAGGTTTGTTCCTATGTAGATTTTAAAATGTTTATTCAGACTGCACCAGTGTGGAAAATTAGTTTGGCAATTTATTAGAAACGTCTTTTGTGACCTTTGGAATATTTCTTGATTACCTTTACTTTGAGTGGTTGTGTCGACATCTTTGGGTTCAGATAAGAATTTGAGTGTGTAGAGTGAAAAACCAGACACATTTATTTTTTCCAAAGAAGAGGTAGTCTGATTCTCTTTGATCTTTCAGAAGTGTTTCCTTCAAGCTCTGGGTAGAATGAAGAAGAAAAGAGATTTTTTTTCTCCAGGCAGTTTTTTAGTTTCTACTATAATTACTGAGTGAGGGCTTCTAGAAGACAATGGATGTTGTAAACCTGGGCAGTGGATGTGTGACTGGCAAACACAGATCCTTGGTGGGCAGGCAGGTTTGATTTCTCATCTGTTTGAACTCTGGGCAGCCTTCATCTAGAGGGGAGATAGGTCGATCTAATATGTGTCATTACTCATGTAGAGGAGGTTGGTGTAGGTAGGAATTTGGTGAGAAAATGGAACGAAACCTTTGCGTTCTTATTTTTCAGGACAGTATTTATTTTTATTTTCTTGGGCTTCAGATACTGTATTTGAGTAGGAAGAATGACTTATCCCTTTGAGGGAAATTTTCGAAGAATTTTAAAAAAATGGTTAATTTTAAAAGTTCTTGAGAAATTAGAAAATGAAGTGATCTGGCTCTGGGCAGACAGGGACAATGTGTATGAGTAATTACACCAGGCTCTAAACTTAGAATGACCGTATAATTTATTATTCAAATCAGGACACTTTTGAGACTGAAAGGGATTCTCTTTCACTGGAATATCAGTGTAGACCAAGAGTGTGCTGGGTAAACTAGAATGTATTGTTGTCCTAGCCAAATAGTATATGCACTGATGTGTCCGCTCAATCAATGCATGTCATTCATACATTTGATCACTGAGTACAAGCCATGTGCCATGCCCTATCCTGGAAGCATGTACATGAGTAAATGGGACATTGAGTAGTTATTTACACTGTAATGAAATAAGGGCTGTGATATAGGTCTATACAAACGTTTTTAATGGGAAAACAAGGAAAGAAACTTCTAGCTATGTCTGTAAGAGTCTGGCTTCTTTGAGGAGGTGACTGCATCTTGACTCAATAGAGTGATTCTTACACAAAAAGGGAAGGAAGCCATTCAGGGGGAGGCACCACACTGTAATAGCACAGGGGTGTGAAAGAGCCCAAGGAAAGAAACAATTCTCAAGTAGTTTGAGAATCTCAGACTAGGCAGGAGAGGGAAGTAAAGCTGGAAATTTACCTTGGGCAAATTACAAAGGACCTTTACTGTCAAATAAGGAAAAATGTTTTTAAAATTAGAAAGAATCACAAACCTAGTAAATACAAATGCAAATCCAGTTAATACAACAAAAAAAATTTAGGAGGTAGCATTACTGCTTTAGTGCAGTTGAAATGAAACTTTGACTTACCCAAACCATCTCTATTTTCTCTTAAAGTTTATGGTTTAAATTCTTCATTAAAATGTATTTTATGGCAGCTATCATATGCAACACAAGTTTTTCTTATGCTAAGCGGTCAGCCAGGGAAACATATAAATGGAAACACGCATAAAATAATTTTCTGTGGAGGACTTTAAATAATTAAAAACCTGGGGAAGACTAGAGACCAAAGCTATTTTATCAGTTATGTCAAATGATTAAGATGTGGACAGAAGCTGCGTACATTGTCCTGTGTATGAGTAGCCTTCCATTAGTTAAATATTTTCTTTTATAATCTGTAAAGAGAGTGTAGTACTGTTAAACAAAGGTTTGGACTGGCACTCATGCTGAGCCTGTCAGCCCTTTTTCAAGACTTCCTCCCCCACCCCCCACTGCTGAGATTTACTTTGGAATTTTTTCTGCTCAGACTGAATTAATAAAGAATAGAGCTGAATGTTTGAGATAGTAAAGAGGAGTGCAAATTAAATAAATTCTTGTCAAAATGGCACCTATTCCTGGTGATTCGATCTCTCTAGACTGAGGAAGGCAGAGTGAAAGGAGAGACTCACCTTTTGTTACCTGAGCTTCCTGCTTTAGCAGCACTTGCCTCAGCTGGGGTCTGAGCCTCCCAAGGTCAGACCATTTGCCTGTGTGACCAGAAAGCACAGCCTAGAGTCAGCCACAGTGGACTTAGGTGTTCTGAGTGTTCCGGATAGGGCATCTGATTGGTCTTGCTCTTAAAACTTATGATGCAGTGTCTCAGGCTTGTCTCTTCAGAATAATTTTTTTGTGTGTTTTAGAATGTTTATTTAAAAGTGCTTAGTTTTTAAGTTGGGGCATGGATATTGGGCTTGGTAAGCCCACCCTTTGGTGATAAATGTTACTACTACTAAACTCTCTACTGTTACTCCTCCATTCCCAGTCATAATTTCTAGGGTAAAAAGATTAATAGTGCTCTGTTAGTCAAGAGAATGGATATGGGGATGGGGGAGCAGTTGTAATGAAGGGAAAATGGAGGGCTCCACTTTAAACAACATTCTGAAGTAGAAATTTGTCTTCCATTGCATTTGTAGTGAATTCTTCTTTTCTCAGAATCTCCATGCTGCCTCAGGGCCCTTTGTTTCATTCCTTACTTTTCTCTCTACTTATTAAAGGCTTGCTTTTGGGAAAGAGCTTCAGCAAAGATAAAATTCATATATATATATAAATGATGAATATTTGAGGAGTCAATACTCTTGCCCTCACAGGAGGAGCTACATTTTTACTAGGAAAGATGTATTAAACCTCTCTCTGAGAACAAAAACTCCTTCAGAGAAATGAGAGGGGAAAGAAAATAACTGTTAAAAACTCTGAGCTACTAGATTACTTTAATACTCACTATAAGACTTCGGAGTGAAGTAATTTGTGGAGTTTGAGATTCATACTCTGTTCTTTCCACTATATACTCAAAGATTATTGTTTACTTTTGACTCCTACCCACAGTACCTGGCTTAATGATTAGATTAAATTATAGTAGACCCCAAATATATACATACATATCTACCTACCTACCTATCTACCTACTTATCTATCTACCTATGCGTATGTGGATCTATATGCCATCACTAACTCTATATTCACACGTATACTTTAGTCATGGGGTTACAAATGAGGTTCATTATTCTGATGTTTCTATTTCTGTGAAGATTTGAAATTTTCCATAATAAAAATTTAAAAGTATATACAATATTTTTTCTTAACTTATAGGAAAGAAAAGGACAGTTTGTTCCCTCTGACACCTTAGAAAATAATGCCAGACATTGTTTTCCCTTTAGGTAACCTGTGTTCTCTACTGATGTGAACACAAATTAATTTTTCCAATACTCTTAAAGATCTCTAAAATCTTTCTTAAGAATGAGATGAGAGATACTCTTAGGCAATAACATAATATTTAAAAAGGCAAATGATAGCAAGGAAATGTTTTTGGAAATCTTAAGATAATCCAACTTCCGTAACAGCTCAAATCTCAGTGGATTGGTATGATAAAGGTTTATTTCTTATTCATGTTCTAATACAGCTTGCTCCTTGTGATTATACAGTAACTCGAGATCTTTCGACCTAATTAGCTCCAGAATCTGAGTTTAGGGCGAAAGACAGAACGTTGAGGATTTGCAGAAGGTTTTAGGAACTGGGTCTAAAAGTGACACACATCCCTTCTTCCTGTATCCCATTGGCCAGAATTCAATCATATGATCCCAGCTAATTGCAAGGGAGGCTGGGAAATGTGGTCTTTCTATGTGTGCAGGAGGAAATTAAACACAGAGTATTGTTTCTGCCTCAAGGAACTGGAAGTGCACTGCCTGCTTCACCCCTGACTTATCCTGGTTCTCTTTATCCCCTTGAAAAGAAAAAATATTTCAGTCTTGATCTTTGAGTTTTCCATGAGTGGTGGCCCTGTCTCATCAAAGTGGCTTTGTTACTTTTTTCTTATCAGTACTGGCTCCTATAACTTGCTTTTCATTTTACTGAATCTGTGCTAGCCCAACCATTTTTTTCTTATTTATTCTCTCAGGATTCCATTGACATATAGTCACCTCTGCTGGGAAAACTCTTGTTATCTCAAGTGAATTACTCAGTTTTTCCCACCTTGTATAAATTACATGTTCTTGGTACATAATTCCCCACTACTCATCATCTTTCTAAGTCGTGAGGATGTATGATGTCTTCATGTCCCACAGGCACTTACCCTTGAGTAAGATCTGCTCATTATCAAGGGCAAGGTCATAATGAGTCACTGAGAGATCCACCATTGTGAGCAGAAATTTGGTGTGAAGGGCTATTTTACTCAGAGTCTGAAAAACAATATTCCCCATCTGTTCATAAAGTAGCTTATTTGATACAACACAGTGTAGTCATAAATGATCTATTCTCTGAATGCTTGCTTTTGGTCATGAACTGGCACACACTCAAGGAAAAAATGACAATGTGCCTGTATGGACACTTTTGGTCCATTTCCATAGATATATTCAAACAAAATGAAATTGCCTGGCTCCTTATGATATGTCCTTTAGTGTGTTTAAGCTTGCAAAATTACCCCCAAGGATGACAAATTGTAAACATCATGTAATACCACAGCCCTGGTTCAAGGCCTGTTTCAGTGTTCTGCCGACACTCACCCTTCCTAGAAACGTTTAAAGTGTTTTAGGAAAATGAAGCTAGGCAAACAAGCTTATCGGGAGCGACAATAAAAAAAAATCATTGATTCTAATTAGAAGGCGTTGCATATATAGAAACAAAGCTGCTTTTGTGTAGTAGAAAAATCTACCTGTTCTCTGAAACACATGGAGTGCTTTTCAGTGGTTTTAGATAATCATGCTGACAAAGTTTCAGAGCCTTGACCTTTTGGCCCATCTCAAGTGATTCAGCTGCACTTGTTGAAACTTGTCGAAGGTGTTGGTGGGAGGTGTATTGGGATACAGGTTGTTATAAAGGTGTGACAATAGGACAGATGCCATTGTTTTTTTCCGAAAGCCCCAAACTGCATCATAAATTGAGATAATGAGTATTCAAGTTCTTGAGGCAAGGATTGAGTTTATTGTAATAATCTCTAGTTGTCTCTGTAGCAAGTATTTCCCTCAACAGCCCAGAGCATTGATCCACTGTTGGTGAGGACTCCAGCAACTCAGACTGTCTGGGTCAGCTTGATCCTGCTCCATCGTGTGCCCCAGGAAGGCCAGTTTCCTAGTATAATCCTGGTTTTGTACTGTGTTCATGGAATGGGGCCTATATGAAGGAACCAATCAAAGAAAGAGTTGTATAATCTGAACAAATAATGGAGAAATCACTCTAATTGCTTACTCTATTGAGGTAGTAAATCAAAATCAACAACTGTGTCACTGTCATTTTTCTTGAATTTAGAACTTCAGAAAAAATGAATTTTACTAGACCACAGGGTCAGAAACATAGATTCTGGTAAATCAATGGACAGTTTATTTCAAAATTAAGAGTACAAATTGACCATTTGCAGTGTCAATGATTTATTTTCAAGGAGGACTTTCATAAAAGGCATTTTTAGTTGCTTGATTGTACATTTCCTTCAAAAATTGCTTGCTAATTACCATTGGTGAGTAATAGAGGATGGCAAAATTAAATAAATAAAAGCCCATTGTGTTCTGAATGAATGATGCTGCTAAGTGTCTTGACAGGATCCTGCTGCACTTGTCAAACAGCTGTGCCTGGGAGTGAAATTTTGACGTTGGATCTTCTCTTAGTCAAGATTAGAATAGGTTTAATTGAAGGTGTCTGCAGTGGGGGACAATTTAAAATTCTTAAATATAAATTCATACATTTGTAATAAAATATTATATTTACCATCTCTTTAAATCACTTTATTTTGTTTTCTCTGTCATTTTTACTCAGGTAGATATTAGATAAAATTAAAAAAAGAATAGTATAAAAGAAAATTGTCTTAATATGGAAAAAAATTATAAGGTTATTTGTATAATTGTTTCACTAAAGATCTGTTAGATATTTAAGTATTTGGTTTATGTTTACCTTTTAATGCAGAGTCGTTCATCTAATTATGAGTTTGCATGCTCTCTGTGGTTTCTCAAAGCGACTCTCCGGTGCGAAACACAAAGAAAGGTTTCTGGTGACTATCTCTATTTCACTTACCCAGCTATTTATTGAACAACTATTTCATGCCAGTCACTTTTCTAGGCAGTGAATACAGCAGTGAATCCTTGTCTTTTTAGAGCTTTTTCTCTAGAGGGAGAGATAGTAAATAATATAGATATCTGGGGGAAGAAAGGTCCAGGCAGAGAGAACAGCATGTGCCAAGATCTTGAGGCAGGAGTGATGGCCTGACATGTTCTAGGAGGCCAGGGTGGCTGAAGTAGAGTGGAAGAGGAGGAGATAGAAGAGGAAATCAGGGAAAAAATGAGGGCATGATTATGTAGGGCCTTATAGGCCATTGAAAAGATGGTTTTGAGTAGAGGAGTGATAGGATCTGATTTATGTTTTAATACAATCACTGAGTGCTATATGGAGAGTATGTTAAAGTGGAACAAGAAGTATAAGCAGGAAGACCAAACCTCCATGAGTAGGATCATTGCAGTAGCCGTCTCTTTGGTCTTCCTGCTTATGTCCAGTGGTGGAAGGTGGGATAAATTTGGATTCTGGTTATATAAACATAGACAGACCTAACAGGATTTCCCAATGTGTTGGATATGGCATGTGGGAGACAGAAGTATCAAGGATGACCCCAAGATTTGGCTTGCATATCTATAAGGATGGGAGTTACCTTTAACTGAGATGAGGGGGTGATTGTGGGAGGTTTGGGGAGGAAGCAGAGAGTTTGGTTTTGGCTGGCCTGATTTAAAGTGAAATTATAAGTAGAATCATGAAAAAATTTATGTTGTACTCCTGGATTCCATGAGAGATGAGTGAAAGGAGAATGAGTAAAGAGCAGACTCCTTTTTACCAAACACCTTGTATCTCCTTTGCCCTGCTTTGTTGTGTTGCCTTAACTCCACTTGCCATGCATGTATTTAGGAGAATTTCAAGGGACCATTAAATCTTAAAAGAAGAGGGTTGAAGAGGTGTTCCAAGTTGGCCTGCCATTAGCGTACCTATATTTATGTCTCCAGACCCAGAATATAAGCAGACAGAAAACAAGGCAGACAGATTCCAAGATAATAAATAGGTTTCTACCATCATGGTTTTATACTCTTGACATTGAGGGGATATTAATGACAGGCCTGTATATCTTAGTTCATACAGAATTTAACAGTATATAAACAGACACTCTGAAAAATAATATTGTCAATTCTGCCATTGGGGTGACATTGAGGTGACCAGGAGTCCAGGAACAGACTGGATGACTTCTTGGTCAATGTGCGTTGAGGGGATTTAGAAAGCAATGAGTAGTTTACTACTTTTCCAAAAGCGAGATGCTGAGGTTATGTCTTATAATAAATTAATCTCAGTTAATTTGATGGTATCTTGTGTTCCAGAATGCATCTTCTCAATTGCTTGTCTGACTTCTACATAGAGAGCCTACTCTAAGAATGTCTCTGTAGTGTTGATAAGAAGCAATGTGAAATGGATACAGTTGGAGACTCTTAGTTTCATATTCTAAATGTGTAAGTTGTGTGAAAGGCTCAGGGGGCTCTGTTCTTGGTCATTGAGGCCCAATGAGCCTGTGGAAATAATTTTAATGTTAAGCTCACACAGTTATATTGAAAAACCTTTTGTGTACCATGTATTGGGTTTGTTTACTGTAGCTCATATTAGCTAGAGAACAAAACTTTACATTTTAGCTTTTGGAAAATTTTATGACGTTCTTTGGCTCTAGTGGGATGCCTCTTTTGTTTGACTGAAGTGTTATGGCATGTCTACATCCAGAGAAGGGAGAAGGATTTTTTTTCCTCTTTATATTTATTTTTTCCTTCTGTTGTTTCCCATCTCCTCCCATCTTTCTAGCACCTACTCATTCCCTTTGTTTTTCTTTCTATGCAAAGCTATTGAGGGTGACTGCAAAGAGAAAATGGAGGTTGTAACAGTGCTTAAAAGCTCTGTGTGTGTTTGTTTCCATCCAGTGAATGTGGGAAAAAACATATTCAGTGCTTAAAAACAGGGATATTTAATATTTAAGTCTACATTTTATGGAATTAATATTTATTTTGAGCGCTATCTTATGTTCTCTAGAAAAGTACACTGTCCTACTATTTAGGGCAGGGCTTCACAAACTCACACCATTGACACTTAGGACCAGATAACTTTTCATTGATGAGGGCTCTCTTGGGCATTGTAAGATGTTTAGCTGCATCCCTGGCTTCTGCCTCGTAGGTGCCAGTAGTACCCTGTCTACTCCTAGTAGTAACAAAAAGGTTTCCAGGCATCGCTATATGTTTCCTAGAATGGTGGGGGGTAGGGTTGGGGGGAGAATCGCCCCTGGTTGAGAACCACTGAGTTAAGGGAACCTGAATATATCACCCTTATTCATGTAGAGGCAGGGAGGTTATTTTGAGATTACAACCAGTGCCTGAAATACGAATACAAATGCTTGACTTAAAAACAAAAAAACCAAAAAACCAAGAAAACAAAACAGGAACAACTTCACTTGGCATTGCCCAGTGAGAACTTGTGAGAGCGTCTTCTTTGGGCCTCACCAAGGACCGTGGACATGATCTCTGCAACTTCTGATAACTAGTTGATGAAGAAATAATTTTTTATGTGTCTAGGGATGTAGTAGGAAAGGAGGTAAATTGTTCCAAGCATCTAATTGACACTGGGATTTTTTTTTTCTTATAGAAATCACTGGTATAATGGAGGGTTACTTTCTTGTCCTAGAAAAGAATGATCGTATATAGAATTTATCTTCTGATGGAGAAGCATCTAGTAGAAATAGTATGATATTCTAAGCCAGAATTCTAGCCTTAGATGAGGATAATCCCTATCAATGTTTATCTCCTCACCAGTTTCAATATTTATGGTGAAATAGCAGTCTGAAAATATACAGAAATTTAGAAGTCCAAATTTTCAGTTTCACTTTGTCTGTTCTTGGGGTGCTCTGCCTCTTGATTCTAGAAGTGAAACCCATTTCACTCTTCCATTTAGAATAAGTCATCAAAAGGGCACACTGTTGGTGCCCAAGATGGTACTAAATACTAAACATAATGACTCATATAAGGAAAGGGAGTTCTCTTTCCATCACAACTAACTAGATAAGAAAAGCCAGAAGAACCTTGAGATCTACAACTGTGTCAAACCAGTATTGCCTATGAGATTAACCTTTTTTTTTTTTTTAGATCGACTAATTGGAAGCAATTTAAAAACAAAGAGATTTCTGTTTATCAGGAAAGTCATACATATAATTATCAGTAATCACATGAATTGTCCTAGAAGAATAATTTCTAAAATATAAGACACTAATTGTTTTGCTAACCTGTTCCACCCAGAAAACTTCTTGAGTCAAGACTGGGTTTGGAGATATTTCATGTAGAATGATTAGTGGCAGTAATAATCAACATTGACAAATGAAAATGGCCTTATATGATTTATACAGAATAATAAAAAGCCCACTATGCTCATGACAGAAGAAAATTAGGTCGGAACAGCTGTGTTTGGATATTTACTTTTGGACTCGGAGAGTATAAGAGTTTTCATGGTTTGAGACTCACTGTAGAGAAGCCAAACTTTACCCAGGATAATAACATATTCCATTTGTTAAGTCAGGTTTACAAAACACTGTCCCATGCATAATCTCATTGGATTCTCACAATAATCTTTTGAGGTAGAAAAGGTGGTTGCAGGTTTTGTTTCTATTTTAAAATGAGGGAACAGCTCACGTGACTTTATCTAAGGTTACATAGCCAGTAAGTACTGGCTTATAAACCAGGACCCAGGTCTGTTGGATTCTTGGACCAGAGTGTTTTTTCCATTCCACAACAACCTTCCATGAAGTTATCGTGAGTTATGTTTGCTCCATTCCATACTCTGTTGTTTTCCAGGGCCTTCAGTTCTAATTCTTTCCTCCATCTCACTAGGATAGTAACACTGTACAACCCTGTTCATTTTGTATGCCCCTGGTGTTGTACAATTAGAGGGTCCCTGGAGGGGAGCACCATGCACATAGATTATATAGAATTCCATCCAATGGGCAATTTCTGCCCCAGTGTTAGTTAAAATTATATAGTGATAGTGTCAGTGAGTAAAATGGCTCTGTATGCCTGGAAACTTTACAAGAATCGGTACGCACCCACCCCCCAACCCCCAATATTACCACTTAAAACACTACATAACTCTATAATACTACTTGTAAAAATGGCCACTCAAGTTCTGCTAAATTAAAATAAAAAGATATGACTGGTTTTATTCCTTTGATTAAAGAAAGGCCCTGGTGTCTGGCACCAAATCATTTCATCTTCTTTAAGATGATGTATTTTTGTCCTTTTGAATTTGGTTATTCTAGAAAAAGCATATTTTTACTTAATACAAACTACATATCTCTGAACCATGTTATCAAGGAGTAAGAGAAGTGAGCTTGCTTATCGTTTTTTTTTTCCCTAATTAGTCAGGTGTCTTTTATCCTATTTTGTTGTACATCCTCTCCCCTTATTAGAAAGCTAATATGCTTTCTCCTGTTTTCCAGAAGTTGTTTGTTCTCTTTTCATGAGTGATCAATTTTGTGAGACCAAAATGCATACAAGATAAGTTTAGTGACTAGGATAGTTTATGGTTTAATAGGTCAGCCCTGGCAGGAAGTGAGCCCAATTAAGATGGAAGGAAAATGGCTTCCTAGTATAAATCATGTACCCGTGTACTCCTTCACTTGTTCTTTCTGTTTTTAAGAACTTTAATTCCTATTACCAATATATAACAGAAAGAAAACTAAGTAAGAGTAAGAATACAACAACTTTTTCTTTATATAGCACTTTATACCTTTTTGAAACATTCTTTATAGTATGAATTATTTTATTGTTGCAAAATCTGGTATGGAAGGCAGAATGGGCAGTCTTATTATTCACATTTTATGTGAGTGAATTGCCTAAGTTAATCAATTACATGACAGATTCTTCTTTATATTACGCTGTAAGTCTTATTATTTTCACTCAAAATAATCTTAGGAATTTGAAGGTAAAAACATTTTAAGCAATTTAATTTTTTTCTGGAATGAGGTGAGATATAAATAAAATGCAAACAATGTTTAAAAATACATTAAATAAGTATAAACTTATTTCTAGTCGTAATATGTAACTTATTGTATTCTACAAAACAAAAACCAATAGAAATGAGGTTTCGAAGGGGCTTAAAGAGTCAAACTTCATCTTAGAGCAGGACTTTGTTATGGGTGGAACTGTGTCCCCTTAAAAAGATATGTTGATATCACCACCCCAGTACTCAGAATGGGACTTTATTTGGAATAGGGTCTTCGTAAAGGTAATAAAGTTAAAATTAGGTCATTAGGGTGGGCCCTAATCCAGTGTTGGAGTCCTCATAAAAAGGGAAAAGTTGGACACAAAGATATACATGAACAAAAGGAAAAAGACTTGAAGAGACAGAGACACAGAAAATGCCATGTGAAGATGAAAGCAGAAATTGGAGTGATACATCTATAAGCCAGAGAACCACCTTCCTGTGTCATAACTACAGTAAGCCATGCAGAGGGATACCGGACTTTATCTTGAAGTCAGTGGGGAATATTTTAAGAGGAGGAGGAAATGATCAAACCTACGTTTTAAATCCTCACTTTTGCTGCAGTGTGGAGACTGGATTTGGGAAATATGCTGGGGGCAATACCAATACCAGAAGCAGTGCTTAATTCTGGTTTGTTTGAGAGATGATGAGGGTATAAACTAAGGTAAGGAGGCCTGAATTTATCATCCTCTTTAGATTTCCCAGATGATAATCAGTAAAGCCTCGTGTACAAACTCTTTCAGCCTGTGGGCCAGAGTAGAGTGGACCAGATGTCTCTTGGTGACACGTTCTGGTCTGTCATGCATCAGAACTCCAGACATACTTTGTAGTGTATGTATTTTGAAGCCTAATTCAGTAATTTTGGGATTATCACACTCTGCCCTGGACACAGGCATCCCACACTTTGGGTCTGCATGCTGGTTTGTTTAATGTCTTTAGGCAGTATCTGAGAGCTAACTTGGAGAGATAAATGAATAAACTAAAGGAAACTAAATTATGAGTCTCTTTATATTTGAATCAAGATTCTTAGAATTTTATGTCTCAACTCTGATCATGGTTTTTACTATAAAGAGAAAGTAAAAAGGTAAAGATGTATGATGGTATAGCAAGTGATAGGGCAGAATATTTCAATAAATTAGGAATTAGATTAAATTTAGAGACATCTTGATAGTTTTAAGGCACAGTTGTACTATATACAGTTGGAAGAAAGAAAGACATGCTGCAGAGGCCTTAATTTACATTCAGTTAATCTCTCAGGGTAATTTGTTTACTGGATTCTGCTGCCAAACCTATGAGTTGCTTTCTTCAGGGGTGAGGGTTAGTTGATGAAGCGATTTATTATGTTTCTGTTACACAGCATATTGATCTTGCTCATGGAAAATGTTAACCATGTCCCTTTTCTATCATTCATCTTCCACTCCCCACATTCATTATTCCCATCCCCTATCAGTTATTCTTATATTACAGAGGGACATCTCATTAGGAGTATTCCAAGGTCAGTGGGTGACATGGCTCTGTGTGTTGCTGCATAATTTTTCAAAGGCATTCATTCTCAGAATTGCAAGAGGGAATTAACATTTAAGTAAGAAAGTGTTACAGAATCTTGAAAGTGAATCCTTCCTTAACTTCAGTGAGAAATCTAATTCTGAGATACAGAAATTTGTTTTTATTTTCATATCTCTCAACTGCACCAGCTCTTCCTTCTTTAATCATCTAGTGTCCTGCTGTGTAGAACAATCTGTGGGTCCCTCAGTGTAATACTGAGACCCTGTTTTTAAAAAGGTATGAACTATTTCTACTTATGTAAAACTACAAGAATAATATAACAAATACACTTAATAGGCCAGGGGGACAGAATAGAGCCCAGAAATGACCCACAAATAAATAGAAACTTTGTATTCCAGAATTTTTTCCTCCTAACTGGGTAGTAGGTCTTCCTGCTACTTTTGGGAATGATGCAAACCAGGCTCCATGGGGTTCTTGGGACATGGTCCCAGTAAATTCCCCTTGTTGATCATAGTCAGGATATAAAGGGGAGATATTTTTGACATTAGTAAAGTGCTTCACCTTCTACAACAATAGCACAGCACAGCATCCATGGTTGTATTTATTCAAAAATATTTTATTCTGGAAAAATATTTTGGTTGATGTGTGATGTTGTTAGAGTTTCTGACACCTTGCATTTAATTACCTACTAACTTCTGATGTCTTCAGTCAAAAGCCCTGGAAGAGGAAGAAAACTAGCAGAGGTGGTCACAGGAGATGCCACTTCCCTCACTTTGTCTTCTCACTGAAGGGTGAGAAAGTGACAGAAGCATCAGATGAGCCCACCTTTTGCCTCCAGGTGAGCCCTGAAGCCCAGGATTTCATTTAGGCCCATGTTTCTCTATATTCTTTCTTATACAGTAGGTGTCCTACTAGTGTTATAGGTCTTTATTCAAACAGAAGCTCAGCATTTCTTTTTACTTTTAATCCTGGAAGAATCTTTTCCTTTTGTCTTTTAATTTATAGTAGAGGCAACCTTGGTTCCAAATGGCTTTGAATGGCAGGGAATTCTAAGAGAGGATGCTCTTGAACCTACAGATTGGAGATGTGCTGCTCTCCAAACCTGTAGTTCCTTCTCTCAAACAGAACCCTCCTCAAAGAGTGAGGAGTGACTTCATTTTAGCTTATTTCACCTTTTGTTCCCTTTCCTCCACTGGTTTGTTTATAAGCTGTCTTTTCCCTACCCTATCTCTGCCTCTGCACTTCCCTCACCCTCCAGCCTTGTTTAGAAGACTAGATTATATCTCACATAACTCCTAAGCTCCAGGAAGTAGTCTCTACTACAAATAATCTCAAATTAAAGACGTTCCACTGTAATTTTTAATTTAGTCCTTCAGCCATTAGATGGATTTAAGTAAGTTAAGTAAGGACTTTACCTCCTCATCCTCCCAATCCTACTCTGTAAAAATTATAAATGATAACCAAATTGAAGAAGAAGCCATTGAGAATTTAGATTTCTGGAGTTATTCATAAGATGAATGTATTACTTTTGTTTTTGGTATGAGTTAACAATACAAATGACCTTTCAGTTAAAACTATTTCTAGACTAGGTGTAGGAATGATTCAGTCTATGTCTTCATAACACAACTGGTAGGAAAAAAATCCTAACACCCATATTTACCTTAGTCTAAATGAAGTCAATTAACAACAATCGTCTGGTTATTTTAGCACTATGTAGAAACAGATTTTAAGTCACTTTTGGTGATTCAAAAAGTTTTTTTTAGAATTATCTATTTAATCCCTTGGTGAACAAACTTATATTTGTTCTTTTTCCTTTTTCTTTATTTTCCCTTAAAAATATATTTCTCATTTTGCTTTGCATTTGAATATATTCCTGTTATGACAAAATCTGTGATGGAAATTTTTTTTTTTTCTTTAAGTTTGAGTTACTAGGTATAGAGAAAATACAGCAAAGAGTAAAGAAGTCAGATTTGGGGTTTAATCCAACTGGGTTTGATTCCTTGTCATGTTACTTGCTTACTCTGGAATCCAGAAAACTACTTAACTCCTTTGAGCTTTAATTTCCTAGCCTATAAAGGGAAGATAATAATACTTACCCTTTGAAGTTGTTGGCAACTTGAAGAGAAGTAATGGAGATCAACAATGCCAAGAAATTAGTAGGGACTCACTTTTTAAATGTTAGTTCCTTTTTCTTTTAGCTCAGTTTAGCCAAAGTATAGATGAATTCTTTCAAAGTGAAGCAAATGTATAGCCAATTCACGTTTGTTGTTCATTCCCTCTGAGGAAAATCAAAGGAGTGAAAGATCTTATTCAAGAGGACAGAAGAGTTGGCAGAGGAGAGATTAGAATCCAAATGTCCCCTTTTCTCAAACACAGACCTTTCCCCTTACAGCTTGGCCCTTGATCTAGTAAACCTGACCAAACATAGCAGCCACTCAAACAAATCTTCCAATCTAATGGACATCAGATTTATTATAAATTTGTTAATTAAGACAAAATTATACTGTGCATAATTCTATGTCTGTGGTTATTATGAAACTCATTAATATCCCTCCTGAAATTTAGAAGTACCCAGAATTTTGATGTCTTTTTTGTGTAGCATGAGATAGCACCCATTTATAAGGCTTATGACTGGGGAATGGCATATCCAAAGGGTATGTGCATTTAAAATTGGACAGATGTTGGCAAATTTCACCCCCATAGGTGATTATACTGATTTGCACTCTCACTAGCCATGAGAGTGCCAATTCCTCCCACACCTTACCAGCACAGTAGATCAGCAAACACTTTAATATTTGCTAATCTGGTAGGTGAAAAATGTTTGTCTTTTTAAAAATTCAGTGACCCATTTTGATTTTCCCCCTTATTCTCAGCCCCTCCATCCTCCTGGCTATGTTTCTTCCTCATCTCTTTCAAATGTCCATCATCTGATGTTTTGGGTTGAGATTTTAGATTGCTTAAAGTCTTTTACTGGGAAGCATCCACTGAAAAGATGATCTAGAAGGACTCAAGTTTGAGACCTTTTCAGAAAACTGAATTCAAAGAAGATGAAAAAAACAAGGAATCACTCCCAAGAATTAATTGATAGCAAATATTGATTCAACATATGTTTTTTTTTTTTCTCTATACCTAGTAACTCAAAAATTCTGAGGTTTTTAAACTGAGACTTTAGGAAATAATTCCTTAAAGATATTGAAAAATTAATAAAGTCTTCTGGTCAACTTGTCCTATTATGACCAGTGAATATATCTTTGACCTCAAATGGCCTAAAATTCAAATGGAAGGTGTTTTGCAACACCAAGCCCAGACATCAACTGCAACCTAGAAACATTGTAGATGTGTAAGTCAACCTCACTTCTGGATTAGGAAGGGAGCTAAAGATGCTTTGGCCTTTTATAAGCTTCCTCAAGATCATACCACAGAAAGACAAGCCCATAATAAGCATTTGTTTCTTGTCAATTTAGAATGTGCTAAAAATTAAGTAACTTTGGATTCAAGACCAAAACACTGAGTTCCTTTGTTCATCTTTAGGCCACTCTGGTGTCCCAGCTTTGGCCCCTGCCAAACCTGCATAGGGAACACTGAATTTGTCCTCTTCTGCCCTCCACATGCCTTTACCCTCCCTTCTTGTGAACTTTGCAAGAGCTGTTAATGCTCTTTGAAAACATTAGGGTCAAGGTGATTGACTCTTTTCAGTATTTTTCCAGCAGGATCATTCATTCATTTTAACATTTTTTTAGACAGCATAGCATAGTGATGAAGAGCATGGACTCTGGAGCCAGATGGGCTGGATTTAAGTCATGACTCTGCCACTTAACATGTTAATAACACACTCTGTGCCTGTTTTCTCATCTGTAAATGAGGATAATTAAATATGCATGCATGCATGCATGCATGCATGCATACATACATACATACCTATTTTGGTGCGTGTGTGTAGCTTAATGAAGTCTATAACATATTAAGTGATCTCTATGCTTATTATTATAAATATGTTTTTATTTCAGACACTAAAGGTAAGTGGAAAAAATGCTTACTGTGTACAACTCTTGCAAACATTTTACATATATTAACTTTACCCATAATAACTTTATGGATATTATTAGCCTCTTTTTATATATAGAATCTAAGGCACAGAGAGGTTAAATAAATTGTTTAAGGAACTTACCTAAGTTAGAAAATGGCCAAGCTGGCATTTGAAGTCAGACTCTAGAGCCTGCAATTGTAACCACTGTGCTGTGCATGAAACTGCTCTTTATAGAACCTACAATCTAGTGGTTCTAGTATGCTGGCAGTAGTAATAGTGGGAGCCCCAGCAATAGCAGTAATAATACCAGCCACAATATGCAGGGCATGTTGTGTGCCAGGCGCCATGCCCATCACTTCATGTGCCTTATGCAGGAGGTACTATTAGAATCCTTATAGGTGAAGAAACAGGAACACAGCTACCATTTGGACAGGACATAGTTTGATCCTTAAGCTGTTTGATTCCAGTGTCCTTAGCCTTAACGTCACCCTGAATGCCTCTGGTCAGGATTCCATGCATGGACTAGGTGGCGTGGGTGTGTCAGGCAGGACACCATAGTGGGTTCATTAGACTTGGAAGCTCGTCTTTTTCCTTCTGCGCTTAGCCTTCTCTCATCTTATTCTGCCTGAGAAGCCTCATTTTTTTAAGTCCCAAAAAGGGTGAAAATATAAATTCTCATGTGTCACACCACAGGAACTGTAATCAGTCTTTTTTGTTTTGTTTTCAAGTATGAGTTAGTTTCAGATCCTCAATATAAATGAAATCAAGGGGTTTTCTTAAGCTCAAATCAAATACTTAAGACTACTTAACTTAAGACTACTGTTTCTGATCTGTTGAGGGTTATAGGCAAAAAGCTAGCACCAAGAATTCCAGTGTTTTCTAGAAGATGATGAAGGTACTAGTCTTTGTAGAAGGGAAGAGGCAGTGCAAGTCATCTGTACGATACCTATGTTCAATACGTATTTTTAGGACAAGCCCTTTGTTGTAGGTTGGATAGGAAGGTAGCACAGACCCCTGAAGTCCCTAAGAGCCCAGACAAGACAGTTCTCACTGACACAGGGTAGAAGGGACTGAACAAGGAGCAAAGTTCTTGGATGTAATACCCTTAATGTCAAGAAGATGGTACAGAGAGGAAGGTGTCATTTTGTCTGAATAAGAAGAAATAATACATGGAAGTGTGAGTGTTTCCCTCTTCACTATGTCGTTAGTGAAGATACTTGAGGATTTAATTTTTAAAATGATTTTAATATTTTTATATTTTGGTAATATTCTTTTTCAGTTATTCCCTAATAATCTTGAAATAGTTATCTATTTTCCTCTCCCTTTTGTTTATATGTTGCTTGAATTTTTAAGCATGTACATAGTCCTGTACTTTAAAACCATGGCGTAAGTGGATATACTAATACTCCTTTTAAAAAGATGAAGTACCTCCCAGCCAAATCCTATACAGCAGCCTGCCAGCCCAAAGGGCCTCATCCCGAAAAGCCTCGCTTCATTCCTCAGGAAGAAAATGGAATAGACAGCTCTCTTCAGACAGAGTTACCAATGACTTAATTTTGACAAAAGCATCCATATCCATGTGTTCATGTTAAAACAAAGCTGGTGGAAAGGCTTCATTTAAACAAAATGTAAATGTTTGCTTTTACTTTTTGTTATGAACTAGTCTCAAATATTTTGATTTGGGCTAGTTTTTCGTGTTTTTTAATAACCCAAGTATTCACGTAAATCACAACTGCAGTATGGCAGTTTAAGCTCAGGTTCTTTGGAGATGCACCACTCCATTATATAAAGGGGATAAATATCATTGGTAACTCTGTCTGAAGAGAGCTGTCTGTTCCATTTTCTTTCTGAGGAATGAAGTGAGGCTTTTCGGGATGAGGCCCTTTGAACTGGCAGGCTGCTGTGTAGGATTTGACTGTGAGGTACTTCAGCTTTTTAAAAGGAGTATTAGTATACTCACTTTGGCCATGGTTTTAGAGGACTTTATGAATATTATGAAATTTTGTCATTTTTGTTCACATCATTGTAAATGGCACTGCAATTTACATGGAACAAGACACTAGACTGTAAGATCCTTGAAGGAAGGGACAAAGTATTATTTATCTCCTTCTTCCCTGGCATCAGAAACACACCCTGTGCTCAGATATAGTTGGTGCTCAGTAAATATTTATTGAAGTGATTTCAATATAAAATGGTGAGTAGCCAGTTTTAAAAAATAAGATAATTATCTGTGAGCTTTTACTTATACTGTTCTTTCGAATTTGATTTAAGAGACAGACACCTTACCAAATTACTTTAGGACACATTTAGAATGGGGACAATAAGGGAGGATTGTACTTCTATTGACCTTCGTTCACGTTTCTTTTCAGTGTGTACTAATTGAGAACATTTTTATCTTCCTTTCCTCTTTAATTAATTGATTCACCAAATAATTATGTACTAAGCATATGTTTTATACCAAGGATTAGGTTAGGCATATGGAGCTGCAAAGGTAACTAAAATCTAATACTTGCTCCCAAAAGAAGGCAGGTCAATAAATTAAATTTATTGTTGCAAGTGCCCTGATTAAAAGGGTTTATCTATGTGGTACTAACCTCTCTTCTTCTATCTTCTTTATTTTTTCTCCCTTTCAATTCTCATAGGGTGTGTGGAGGTAGAGAATAAATTCAGATCTATCATGCTGTGATCAAACATTGCCTAGCCAGGAATCAATGTTCCACTGTGGCAAATGCATTGAGAGTTTATTAGTGAATAAGGTGTCGAGTCTATCTGTAAGTGATCCTAAGTTCATTGGGATGATTACATCGTTGTAACTAACTATAACAAAATAGACAACAGTAAATGGGATAAGCATGGATGGATAAATCTCTGACTGTGTTCAGGAGTCAGAGAGAACAATTCTGTGTAGGGAGGGGGAGGGAAGAAGGAAGGGAGTGAGGAAGAAATATTTCCATATATGCATATTTACATATTAGGTACTCAATGAATACTTTTCTAACATACGTGAATCCTCTGTTTTTATACTTTTTTTTCTTGAATCTCCCATTGTTTTCTAACTTTTAATGTGCTGGTCAATACAACTGTATTTTTTAGCTCTATGAGGATAGAGTCCACATCCTATACTTTTTTTTCTTAATAGCAGGGCATTTCAAACTGTTTCCCAGGCACTAAAGAATTTAGTTGGAGTACTTTCACCAGAGACGTTAGGCATTAGATCTATTTGGAAATTGCTGATTGCTTTCCTGTTTTGTTTATAAGGATATCATTTCAGAATCCATTTTCCTTTTCCTCTTTTATCTCAAAACATTTTTTCATCCTCACTCAATAGTGGTTCTGTACAATTTTGGCTATGCATATATTCAAGGCTCTCACTTGGAAGTAAAATACATGTTTTGTCAACATAAGTGGAAAAGGAATAACATACGTTTATCCATGATCTAAATAAGAGATGAAAAAATAATTTATATGTTTTTACAAGTTATTCTATCTCTGCACTCAATCTGACTATAGTAAACCTAATATTTATTGCTATTATCTATTAGCAATATTTCAGGTTTTCTCTTCCTTGCTTCCACTTAACATGGGTTATTAGCTGTAAACAAGCACAATAATTGCTTTTTTTTATTTGAAAATTTGCTGTTTTTTCAGAGTCCTTCAATTCAATTAAACAATTATAAGTTGAGTGCCTAGTATATTCTATGCACTATACTAGGAGCTTATAGAGGCCATGGGATGAGGAGTAGAGAATCACTGCCTTTCAGGGGCTCACAGTCCAGCATGGAGGACATGTATATAAGTCATTCCATCATCAGATAGACTGCGAGGAATGCTACACCTGAAGAACAACACAGTTCTGCGGGTATTGAGAGAAACAAAAAGGAATAACCTACACTGAGGTATTCAAGTTCTTGAATTTCTTTGATTAGTGACATTGTTCCATGATGCCTAAAATCTCCACTATACACAGTGCCAGGTACATACCGTAGTGCCTCCTCAGACTATGTTGAAAAAGAGTACACATATGAGGTAAAACTAAAGAACTCTATGAAAGGCTATATGGTAGAAAATAAGTCTGTTTCTTAACACATTCATCTTTCCTCTCTAGAGACACTTACTCTTCACAATTTCCTGTGTCTGATTAATTGTTAAAGATTTGTTTCTGGAAGATCTTTTTAAAAATTTCATTGAATTCAACCCAGTGTAATAAACATTCTGCATGTGTGCTAGGTGTTGTGTTAGGTACAGGGAATACCAAGACTAGTATTCTGATCTCTGAGAGTTCACAGTATGATTGCATTATAATATACATTATTCACATTAGGATATAACTTGGAACGTAACATGGTTGATGATATAATACAGATACAGGGTAAATGTTCTGATAACTCAGAGGAGGGAATGAATGACTCATTGCCCCGAGGTCGGGCCGGGGCAGTTTCATAGAGGTCATGATCCTTCAGCTGGGACTTGGGGATGAGGATTCACTAGGCTGAGATACAGGCAAATAAATCCTAGACTAAAAAAAAACATATGTTCAAAGAAACAAAAGACTGAAAATACATGTTGAGTATATCAATAAGTTTAGACTGTAGGATATGTGCAATGGTAGGTATGGCTAGAGGTTGAGGCCAGATTGTCAGGAACATCGAATTTCTAATTCTGTGAAGTTTGGACATCATCCCATGTAAGGGTGAAGGGAAGTGGTTGGAGGAGTATAAGTATGGTAGAGATCTGAGGCACATCTGTCTTTAGAAAGACATCTTTTTGTGGTCCTCTGAAAGAAGGAATGGCAAGGAAAGAAACTATAAGTGTGGGGGTCAGTTAGGATTGTAACTATGGCTATCCACTGGACAGGATGAAATGAGAAAGTGGCAGTGGAAATGAAGAGAAAAGAGATCTGATATTAGAGAAAGAGAAATGTCAGGCTCCAGTGATAGGAACGTGTCAGGTTATGTTCCTATCTCAGGGTTTGTGTGCCTGCTAAGAGGCATTCATGGATAAGTTAGACATAGTCTTTGTCCAATAGTCCAGTAAGAAATAGAACGTTCTTAAAATGCAGAGTAAGAAATGAGAAGAAAAGGGAACTCTGAGAAAACATCAACATTGAAACAGTGGGTGAATAAAAAATTATCGGTGATGGAAGTAAAGTGATTGATTATAAAGACAACATGAGAAACAGTCTAGAATAGCACAGAGGTGAGATTTAGAGCAACGAGAAAGTGTTCTTTAGTGTCTGACCACTGTTACCGAGAAGTCAAGTAATTGAGAGCTTAGAAAGTCAGCATTGACTTCTGAAGGAGAACATGACTTGTTTGACAAGAAAAGAAAAGTGAAGGGCCTTAATGGGAAAGGAGATAAACTGACTGACTCCACTGGCTACAAAATAGGCGACATGAAAAGAAGTAGGGCTGGATGTACCGTCTCTCCTTCTTATGTCTACTCAATGAATTTTGCCCAGGGTGGTTGGTAGATATGAAAGCAAACGAGAGCTGGTGGAGAGGGAGTTGGTTGTATAGAGTGTGAAAGATGTTGATCAAGGCAGGGAGAGTGTGAAGGCTCAGCAGAGCCACCATGAGACAACTGTTCCTGGCACTGAGCCTGGGATGTGTCTGTCCACTGCCTTCACTGGCAAGCCGTTTTGTTGTTTCTGTTGAGTATCTAATTTTATGTGTAAATCCCAACGAGGTCATTTTCTCTGTGCTTTTTTTTATTTCCCTCTAAAATTTTGCATCCTTCTGCTTATAAATTTGATAGTCATTTTTTATCACAGACGGGACCAACCCTGTCTACATCTTTCTGACCTGCATCGGTGTGAATGCAAAAAGTTTCTTTGAAAAGAGTATAGTGCCAAGTATTATAGAAGGTTACTGTGCTTAGATTGAGATGTACAGATTAGTGGCCACAGTCCTGATGTGGTGTTCTGGAAACAGCGTCAGTCTACACGAGGGTGGAAACCAAGGGAGTTTGTTAGGTCAGCAGAGCCCGGAGCTTGAAGCACAGCTTTAGTGTACAGCATGCTTCTGTTGTTTATAACTTTCTGTAATGTGTGATAACAAAGAGCAGTGTGTGGTAACAAAGAACACTCTGTTACCATGAGTTATTTTAACCACCAGCCTTCGGCTGCTCAGCCTTTTTTCCCCCTTCTTCCTCACAGCTCTGTTTCTGGCTCCATGTCTATGTCACCCACTTCCACCTCCTCCCCAGCTGCTCCTCCTCGTCTCCTTGTGTGAAGTCCTTTCCCGTGGCTGTTTCTCCTCCATCACGGAGAATCTGCTGGAGGCTTTTGGCTTTATAACATTAGAAGTTTGCCATTATTTTCCCTCTCTTTGCATATACATCTCTACCAAGTGTTCTTAAAATTTTTGAACCTCAAAGTAAAGGGTATCCCAGGGCCCCTCTTGGTTTAAGGGAAGTTGGAGAATTGTGTGTGTGTGTGTGTGTGTGTGTGTGTGTGTGAGAGAGAGAGAGAGAGAGAGAGAGAGAGAGAGAGAGAGGGGTTGGGGAGGATATTGCACATTCCTTGTATCACTCCACTGTCTAAGCTGGGAAGGAGGATAAATTAGAAGTTTTGAGGGTTTCATAGGTTCATCTCTTCCCAGAGGACTCCTTGTTGTCTTTTTGATGCTACTAAGCCAAAAAATACAGAGTAAGTTTTATTAAACTGGACCTGGAAAAGTCACTGTATTTTGTTCTTAAAAACCTGGCTTCAGACTCTGAATGGTAACCAAGCTCCCAGTGACTCCATCTGACCTTATGGAGAGAGGTGAGACGATGAACCCAGAATGGTCAAAAAGAAGCAGTGTCTTTCTCTAGAGACAGTTTCTACGTGCATTGCCTTTTATTCTGGCATGAAATAGCAAGTGCTATCAGAAATTGTTGCTGTAAGCAAATGGTACATAAGGCAAGGGTATGTTGTAAGCTTTACTGATTATCTTGCATAAATTTCAAAGTAGAGAGTGATTTTTATAGCTTTTCCTGCATTTTGTTTGGCTTGATATATAGAATACAACTAAAATATTTTTCTTAAACCCCTTTACCTTTAAACCTTATTGTGTACATCTTTGGTGGTATAAATCACACCAAGAAGGAATATAAAAAAAATAATCCAAAGATTTCGATTTAAAAATCCTTGAGGATTGGCTGTGTGACCTTCAGAAAGTCAATTAATGTATCCATTTCTCAGTTTCTGTATTGTAGAATGGGGGAGTTGAACAATATTAACTCTATTGTCTTGTCCATTTCAAGCATTCATTAAATAATAGAACAAATTCAGGGCTGGAAACTGAATTTCAAGTCCATGTGTCTGGTAGTAGCTACCTAGAGGGCTGTGGTAAGGATTATAGACTGCCAAGCTTAGTTGGAAAAAAATGGGGCATTGATTAGTGATGTATACCTTGACTTCAATAGTGAGGAGTGGTGGCATGTGTTTGTTTTGCCATTCCTGCTCTTACCCTATGAAGAGGGAACACAGGGATATTGTATTTTTATTCTACACACACACACCACCACCCCACTTGAACCAAATCATTGGTGAAACCATAGGCATAGCTTCTGTGTCTTTCCCAAATGGTTTAGCTTCATTTAAATCAAATTTCTGTTTCTCTGTTTTATATATCTTAAAACCAAGGAGAATGGAGAAAAGAATGTGTGGATGATTCGTTTTAAACACATTACCACCTCAAACCCAGCTCTTCTAAAAACTTGGTTACTAGTAGAGGATAAGATACTATATTATAGCTAGTTATCCACCCATTATAGTATATCATTGAACCCTAAAACTTGACTTTTATGACCACTGGCCTAGGAACAAAAAGATATAGAGAAATATGTATGGAGAATTATATAAACTCCATCTTAAGTCTGTTTCAAAAGTGATACTAATTTTTAAAATAATTACTCTAGAGTGTTTGACAAAGTATGTTTCAAAATATCTAAGTGAAGTGTGGAGAGCTACAAAACAGTGTTTTTAGAATGCTAGATGGGATGGGTGATATTAATCAGATTTCAAGGTTCATGTTGACCCATCTGCCTCTTGGGACACTGATCAAAGTTTTGTGAATCCTTCTGATGCGGAGTTATTCATCAGAGTTCTCAGCACATAATTATGGACTGTCGGAACATTTTGGTTTTGTGTAATAAATGAGTAGCGTGCCTGTGGCTTGCTGAGGTGTTATCTTAATAACCTCCTAAGATAGATTGTTTTTCTTCTTTCTCAAGACCTGAGCAAACTGTCTTGTATCTTGCCCACCCTATCTCAAGTGCAGTTGAAAGTTTAAGAGTTAGATTTCTTTAAAAGTATATTTCCAAGAAGAAGAAACACGGTTTCTTATTTTATTCTCTTCTTTTGTTCTTCTTTTGAATTGGAAACATGACAGATTTTGTTTTTAATGCCTGGATCTTGGTAAGGATGGATAAGTTTTTCTCCTACCATGCCTGGTTCTATACAGTAAGATGTTAGTAAATCGGTGTTGATAAGCACTGCCACATTTAAATTGCTGCCTGCATAATGCTCTTACTCGGGGATCCAATTATTTTCCTTGGTTTTGACAAGATGTCAGCTGCAATATGCACAGAGCGCAAGCATATCATAAGATACTATAGTGTATTAGAAATCTTTCCAGAGGAAAACTCAAGTATGTCTGGGGCTCCCATTCTGACTTCATCCTCTGTCTATGGACGTTTGTTTATATTTAGATTATTAACTGATATACACATGAGGTGGCAGTTAAGAAGCATCAGTCATTCTATTTAGTGATCATAATTAACAGGTTTCTGGGAATATTTTTGCCTTCATTTTTAAGTTTGAGAGTATAAAGAGATGGAGGGAAAAATCATTAATCATTTATTGGTAATGGTGGTGGAGATGGTTGTTTATAATAGTTTCAAGAGGGAAATAGAGGTGGCTAATTTACAATAGAATTGTATTGCACACCTACTCTGTGTGGCTCACTGTTGAGAATACAGAGGTGTTTCAGATACATAGCCTGCCAGTTTATAATGCCGGTGAGAAAGTAATATTAGTCAGGTTAGGCTCGTTGCTGTAACAGACTCCAGATCTCAAAAGCTTATTTTATTTATTTCTAATCAAAGTTTATTTCCAACTAGTTGGGGGATTTCCAGATGTTCATCCAGGGATCCATGCTTTATCCACTTTAGGGTCCATTCTGGAGGTCTACAGTGTTCTCTCCATTTAGCCAGATAAGGAGCAAAGGAAAAGAGGATTACACATGGGAGGTCTGAAAATGGGTAAAATCTCTCCTGCTCATATCCCATTGGCTAGAAGTTGAGTACATGGCCAAATGAAGGTACAAAGGAAGCTGGGAAATGTAGTCTGATTTACTAAACAGCTAACAGCTTCTGCCATCAGAGGTAAGTATGTGCAACAGAGGAGAAAGGGTTGAATGTGGTGTGGACAGGAGGGGGAAGCCTGGGAGAGAGGAACTAGATGCTTATAAATATTTTGAAAAGAAATCAAGTGGGTCATTTTTGTACCAGTTGTTCCTGGCAGTCATATTCCAATATAACATGGTAATCCTCAGTGACATGTTGGAATTTGAGTGTTTGGCCTGCATTGAATGTACAAGCTCACTGTGTAACCCAAGAACTGCTAAGGGATCCATGGTTGCCAGTCAGTCCTGGAGCAAACTCTACCATTGTGACCAAGAGCCAGCCAGGCAAGTTTGGAAAAATGCCCTGAAGAGTGGAAACCCTGTTTATGGAAATCGGTTTCCCTATGGAGCAGTGAGTGAAAAAGGACTGTGGAGGGCAAGCAGAACCACCTCAAATGCTGCTTTCTAAAGAAGTGACAGGATTATGAAGCTTGTATGATGTAGCAGAAAGACGATCCAATAGAAGGCTTGTTTCTAGGTGTTGCTGCTGACCAGTATTGTGCTGTTTTTCTCCTTACTTTATCTTTCTAAGACTTGATATCTGTAATATATCTCCCATGCCCTCATTCTTCTCTCATTGAAGACTCTCTGGGATTTCAGGTTTCAGCCAACTATATGTCCTATTCAAGGTCAGGGTTAGAGTCAGAAATCTAAGGGGATGTCCAAAAGCTCATTAATTAGGATAAACAATATTTTAATGTAAGATTTGAAATAACCAATATTAATACAAAAAAATCCATCATGGTCAAAATATCAAAATTTAAAATAGAACAGAATTAGTAATACTAATTTTTCCTTTTGCCTCAGCTCTAGTATGGCTCAGCATAGCATTGTTCATTATCTTGTATTTATTTCAAATTTTGATATTTTTGTTCATAGAGGATTTTCTTGTATCATTGATTACTTAAAATATTCATTAAAATGTTATTTATTTTGATTACTTAGTTTTTGGAGCCCACTTAAATAGTGTATGTGAGGCAAATTCCTCTCAGTTTACCCTAATCTGAGCCTCGATTTACTTGCTTCTGTACCCCCAGCGCCTAGCACAACACTTGAGATATGGTAGATGCTCAAAAAATGCTTATGAATGCAAGAATGGTGGAAAAATAAAGGGGTAAACTAACAGATAAGGTATGTTGGAATTGAAAGAAAGGATGGTTTTGGAATCATGGCGCACAGCCTCCAGCTGAATCATGAGGCCAGGTTTTATAGTGGCCTGGTACACTCAATGTCCTTAGGTCTTACCAAGCAGACAGATTCCTGCACAGGCACTTTTATAAAACAGCATTTTCCAAAGAGATCCTTGTTCGTAATCTTAAATTGTTGTACCTGTTTTCCATTTTTTAGAAAGAGACTATTCATAGTATCCTCTCTGTCAAAGACCTATTTCTTTTTCTTCTAATTTCTGTTTTTTTTTTGCGGGGGGCCGGGGGAGGCTGTGTTTATGTTTATCATTGAATTTCTCTTGTGTGTTGGGTGCTTTCAGTGATCACAGTAACCTTTCGAAGTAGTGTTTTTTAAAATTTGTTTGTTTGTCTTTTATTCGACTTTCAAAGGCCAAAATGGAGGCTGATTTTAGTTGAGTGGTAAAGCTAGAATTTCAACTTATGTTTTTCTGCCTCCATAATCCATGCTCTTCCCAGTACTGAGGACATGCTTGGGGATGAAGAGATTTCCCTGGTTGTGACTTGAACTGTGTCCTAAAGGCAGAGAAACAGGATAAGGGCTTTGAAACTGTCCCGACCTCTGCTGATTAGAGGAACGGTTACTGGAGAGCCAATGAGAAAATCCCATCAGTAAAACAAGTTATTTCAGGTTTGCATAAGTTTCCAGACTATGTGGCCTCCCTTTTTAACTTTCTTCACTATGGTTTGCAGATACTGCAGGAAAGTCGGAATGTGGTATACCTTTCAGAGCAAGTGTAGGGCAGGCATCCAGGCAGTCTTTTTTCTAGTCTGGCTTTTACCAGTATTTTAAGCTTGTAAAACTCTAGGCTTCAATCTCTTTTTCTGTGAAGAGGGAGTAATTCTAGTACCTACCACTTACTATCTTTATTGACAGTCATTGAAAAGATATAAAGAAAAAGAGTATTTGTAAGTTATAAATAGCATCTACACAAGATTTAAGTGTTTGGAATTTGTTCCCAAAACAATATGACCCCATTTCGGGAGATCAAAGGAGATAAAGAGATAAGCTGAAACCAAACTATAGTAGAACATGGTACAGGGAAACCACTTATAATACGAACTATCTTGTTTGTATTAAACTGTTTTACATTCGAAAAGTTTGGGTATTACAAAGACTTGGTTCAATTTAACAATATTCTAAAGAAGGGAGGCTGCATTTTCAGCACATGGCCTGGAATTTTTTTTTTAAATAAAGGAAGAGTAATCATTTTTTTGGGAGGGGAGAGGGAGGAGGGCATTTCAAAGCACAGATTTCTTTTGTTTAGGACATTTATTTATTTATTCATTCATTCAATGCCCTCTCTGAGCTCTAAAGTTGCTAAACACATTCTTAGTAGCTTCAATAAAAGTACAGCCTGGAGCTAAGAACTTTCTTGCCAAACTTTAAGCTAGAGCAGATTTTTTTGTCATGTTAGAAACCCCAAAAAGAAGGGGGATTATAATGAAAAATGCTGACCTGTCCTTAGTAGGACAGGTCCACAATAATAATGGTTGTTCTCCTGCTTTACCCCAGCCTGACTGTAAAGGATCTCTTGGTTTCCTTTTGTGGTCAAAAGATGGGGTTATTGTTGGGGCAGCTGAATGTATGTCAGGCACCCTGTGGCAGGATCTTTGGTTCTGCTTGAGCTATTTTGGGGGCTCTGTAGATCTCCAGAGAGCCCTAGGGCCATGCAAGGAGATTTATAGTTATAGAATCGTATGATTTGGAAGGGAACTCAAATTGTCTAGATCACAAGTTGCCAGACTGAGCTCTACTAAACCCAAGAGTTCTACAGAACAGTGGGGTGGGGCAGGTGGGAGCAGGGCTCTGTAGAAGCTGCTGGTGGAGTGGAGCCATGTAAGTAAGGGCAGCATGCTCCATAACCCTATTTTAGCCAAAGCACCTCTGCTTTTAAATGCTTTACATATTTAGTTTGGTATGAGATTAGATTTGCAAAATGGATTGCATTGATAAGAATAATTTTAAGACCACTGATTTGGCATAACTTTATCTCAGTCCAGGAATTTTCTTTACAACATATTAGAGACCTGATTTGCCCAGCTCGAGTGATAGGGAACTATATGAGTCAGGGCCCACTGAAGAGACCAGAATCATACCAGTCATTTTGACGGAGTGAATTCAATATAAAGAATTGTTGTTCTTAATAATTCCAAACAATTCTTAATAATTCCAAACTAGGTATTGGAAAAATGAGGGATTAAAAAGGGTGAGGAAGAAGTACCTGCAGGAAACATCTGTCATTCCTTGAGATGGGAACAAAGGGAAGAAGTTGGAATTTTGAAGACTTACAAGCTCAGTGAAGGGTCCTCTGGAGCTGGAAACCAAATCTCCAAGGAGGAAAGTCTGTGTTGATGAGGAGGGATCTGGGAGTGTTAGGAAAACCACAAATTGGAATTAATTGCTGCTGCCAAGATGGACTGTTTTGGGGTAATGCTGACATGAATAGAAGAACATGGAAGGAGCCAGCTTTTTCTCCCTCCTCTAGTTTTCCTTGGGCACACCTTATTGGTAGAGGCTAACAGGAAATCCCTTGGAACTGCCTGGCAAAGGAGAAATGTGGTTGTAGATTCCCAGCTTTAGCATCACAGAACACAGCACAGTGGACGGTTTTGAAGATGAGAAGGAATTGCTTAAAAACCAACATAGGAACTCACCCTTTTCCAAGGTGTATAGTGTTGAATCAGCTTTAAATAAGAAACAAAACAGCAGACAAGGAAACAAAAACTTTCCCTTTTGGAGGGAATTTATCTTTCCTTCTAAGTTTTCTTCAGGCCAAATATACTCAGTGCCTTTAGTCTGCCTCAAGGATATATTGCACAGACATTTTGGTTGTCATCCCTTGGTCACCTTCCAGCTTGTTAGGGTCTCTTAAATATGGTTCTCAATCATCAATACCTATTGAAAGCCTTAAGAATGTGCATACTTTTTGTCTTAGCAATTCTGCTCCTTATGAATTTTTCATGTTCTGCATGGAAATTTAGCTATAAAAGTATTAATTTTAAAGTTGATGATAATTTAAAAAACTAGGAAAAACCATAAATGTTCAAACATAGGGGATTGGTTATACTGTGGAGTACTCAGCAGGTATTATAAATGATGAAGTAGTAAATTTAACAGTATGAAAAGGAGGTCACATTTTTTAGGTAAAAAAGGCAGGTTACATACATACATACATACATACATACATACATACATACATACATTCACATTTAAAATTAAAAGATTGGGAAGATATATACTAAATGTCCAACATGAGATTGGTGATTTTGTGGTAGAGATAATAATAAATGCTTTTAATTTCATCCTTCCAATTAGTTGTATTTTAAACGTATTTTCAATTAAAGTATATTTCCTTTTACAATAAGGAAAAATTAATTTGGTGCTGAGAATGGAGCATAACACTATAGATAAGTTTTGACAAATGCATAGTATAATGGAATTATAATTTCCCTTTATCTGAAAAATATAGTTCTATTAAGACAGCCTAAGATTGCATTGTTTTTTTCTTTTTCTTTTTTGTAGTTACATCATGTTGTTTCTCTGTAAGCTTATAATTGTTTAAAATTCATTTTTTTCATATGTAATCATAATTCTCATGGGATAGTAGGTGGAATCAATTAGTAAAGCTTTTCCTACTCTCTACAGATTTAAAATGCATTTTAATCAACTTTATTGGGTTCTAATTTACATTCAGTAGAATATACTCATTTTAAGTATAAAATTCCATGACATTTGACTAATGCATACATCTGTGGAACTACCATTTCAGTCAGTATATGGAATATTTCCATCACCATAGTACCCTTGTGTCACTTGGCAGCCAGTCCCTCTGTCAACTCTGGGCTGAAGCAACCACTTCTTTACTTTCTGTTACTATAGATTAGATTTACCTTTCTTAGAATTTTACATAAATAGAATCATCCAGTATGTTCAGTTTGTTCCTAGCTTTTTTGTGTGTGCACTATAATCTTCTTGAGATTCATTTGTTGTTGCATATTTAAGTACTTAATTCCTTGCTATTGCTGAGTAGTATTCTGTTTGTATGGATATTTATTGTACAGATGTGATATCCATACACTTGTTGATGGGCATTTTGGTTGTTTCCAGTGGGGCTATTATAAATAAAACTCCTGCGAACATCCTAAAATCTATTTTTAAGGCCAATATTTAGGACTATATTTTAATCTCTATTAAATATATTTTATTTAGTTTATTTCCATCATGTCAACTCACCTAAGCTTTTTTAAGAGCTCAATTCTATTATCTGATTTATTTGCCATCCTTCTCATGTGTGCAGACTACTTAGTTGATGAATATGCCTTTTAAATCTTCACTGTGAAGCCATATTGGTGGAAAGATTGTTGGAGCAGTCAGGAAACTATATATGCTGCCCCTTAACTATGTGATTTTGAGCAAATCTTTTAAACAAGAAATTTTTAAACAAGAAGTTTCTATACCCAGAGAATCAAAAAAGATTGCAGTAGATGATCTTCAGATTGGCTTCAATTCCATTATTTTGTGGTTCTTTGAAAATGCCTGATGACAAAATGGAAGCAAAATCTCATTTACCAAGATCATAGTTGCTTTGTAGATGACACGGATGGCTGAGATCAGATGGCTGAAATGTAACTAGGTCCTACATTGATGATTTAAACTAATGCCACCTAAGAAGCCTCAATACAGGGGTAGGGCACCAAACATGGCTCTTCATGGTGATGGTGTTTCCAAATCATTGGAATGGGGGAAAAAAATCTGTTATGATATGAGAAGGGATCCAGTTATAAAATATAGAGCCATAAGCAAATAAATCCAATTGTGTAGAACTTCCATATGTGACAAAGGAGAAAATGAGTGTAGAGATTGGCAGCTGAAGAGATGGAGAACAAGGATGGAAATGTGGCTAAATTTCTTTAGATTGTGAGGTTTGGCAACATCAGCCCTCTAGAAAGCATTATCAGAAGGAGTAGATGAGTGTGTTTACAGGTATATGAGCCACAAAAGGCCTAAAAAACAAGTGTTCAGAAAAGAGAACTAAATCCCTGGAATTTCTGTGATATAGCCCAGGTGATGAAGATGCCAATTCATGGTTTAGGTGGGGCACTGTTTCAACCTGAAACCAAAGCATGGTTTGGGGACAGAAATTGAAATGATTCTGCTCCTTTGGAGATTCTAGTTCAGGACATTGACCATGCCCAGCCTGGGGCTAGCTTGGCAGTAAATTAGCAAGAAGACTCTTTAACCCCTTGGGTTGGGGAAGAAAGAGGAACTAGCCAGCTGGAAGGGAAATGGAGATACAGAAATGCCAGAGACTTGGAGGAAAGAATTGGAACTCACTCTTGTGTAAATTTGAGTGAATAAAACTGGAAACCTGAACCTTGGCTCTCAGTTTGTATAATAGGATTCTACCAGTTGCTTTGCCAGTAACTATTTTGTATACTGTGTTTTAAACAGGGATTTGCGTGTATATACATATAAAATATACACGGATCAATCATAGGGCACTTTTTATATGTCAGGTGCTTTCTATATATTTTGCATGTTTTAGTTTACTTAAACAATAATTCTGTAAGGTAGATGTTTATTATTATTCTTGAAACTGAGGCAGAGAGAAGTTAAGTCATTGGTAGAGTGAGGGTTTAAACCTAGGCAGTCTGACTTCAAGATATACACTCTTGACCATTGTGTTTTGTTGCCCTGTACCTGGTCAGGATTGGGGAAGAATGCTGCGTTACCCAGTAGGGGCCATCCTGAATTTATCGTTTGTAGCTGTGCATTATATTTCCTAGTCAGTTTTGCTCATGTTGTCACACCCTGTGAGTCTGTCAGCTCTTTAAGCATGGGAGTGGAGATATAGGCTTCTTTTACAAGTGAGCCCTAGAGTCAGTAGCCCATCTGTGCGTTAGAATGTCCTGGGCACTTATTAAAATTTCCAGGCATGATCCAAGATCTTCTGAATCTGAAACTTGTGAGGTGAGACTGGAAGGTGTAACGCATCCCCAGGTACTTTGGGTATATGCCGAGGTTTGAGAACCATTGCTTTAAGCATCCTGTACTTAGATGAATGTTACCCATCAGTGCTCTTATGCAAGCCCTACTGTAGTGATCATTGTTGTAAATCATGACAGACTAATGTATCTGTCTCTACAGTACTATAGAAGTCAGGTGGTGTGTATTAGAGGAACAGGTGTGCAACACAAATGTAGTGGTTGGAAGGTTATAAAGCTGGTTTCTAGTTTGAGATTGGCAGCCATTTAAAAAAGAGAGAGAAATACTTTCTTAAGAGGCCAATATTTTTTTTAAAAAAGTAATACACCCAAGCAAAAAAGTATCATAAATATATACATCATGCTTTATGGCTGAAGCATATGCTTTTATTTAAGAGTTATTTTACTACTAATTTGGGCTTTCAGTTCTATTTAGGGCTATATGAGAACTATAAAGTGATGAGTGTGACTTTGCTAGGCTGCTCATGTACATCACAAGGTTCTTTTTTTTAAATTTAATCTGCTTTTATAGAAGAAAGAAACTAAATAATCACAACAGCAGCAAAATAATATAACAACAAAAAAAAGCAGTACTGTTAAAAAAGCCAGTTCTCTGTCATACGTAGAAATCTCTGTAATGAGCAGGATGTCATAAAAAAAAAAGTTCATGCTTGGCTAGACTTTTCAGTAAATTGTAAAGAGGAAAAATGTCATGTTTTATTTACAGTGAATGCATTTCATACATAAGAAATAAATCTCGATAGCTCAATAATGACTATTTAAAATATCCCTGGAAGTTTTATAGAAAACTTCCCTCCCTCTGCCACATTAACCCATTATTGCCCAAATGTTGTTAATTTTAATGGATTGAAGATGCTCTGACTCTACTGTCGTGGAAGAGTTCTCCCCACTGCTGTCCCCCGCATGAAAATGTACAGCTCACCAAGTCAGAACACTGTATGCTGGTCCTTGTGCACTTGTCAACTAAGGGCTTCATAGCTTGGCCTTGGCCCTTTTCACAATAGTCCAAACCTTGCTAGTGGTTATGACTAGCACATAAAGCCCATCTTTAAGGGATTTGAGTTGTGTGTGAGCCCACGTTCAGATAATGGTCAAGCCTAAATATTGTTATCAAGGCGAACTCTAAGAGAGAAGATGAGTACTTGAGAACAGTCTGTGGAGGAAAGAACCACTGAAAGATGCTCAGAACTGGAAATAAAGGATGAGAGGACTATTTCCATGATTAGAGGAGGCATCCTGGCACAGCTTTGCCTGGCCTTCTCTAGCATCTGAGACAATAGGATGACCTAGCAGGTGAGTATAGTATATACTGAGCACCAACCTTTATGTTGCACAGAGTTGTTGGCTTCATTGTCTTGCCAAAGAGACGTCACCAAGGCAAGTATATGCTACCTATTGCTTTTCCTCTTCAGGTATGTTTCTTAATGTTGCGTTGTTTACCTCTTGCTTTGCAATAAGGAATTCTTGTAGCTTTTATGAAACTCTCAGGGTGACTTTTAAAAAGATATATTAAGAAAGTACTTTAACATTATAAAACCACTTAGTAATTTTTCTCCCAAAGAATAAAAATGCAAAATTAGGAATTATGGGTTCCAAAGAATATGGCAAAAGGAAAACTGAATTTTATTCTTCTCCCTCTTGTTCTAACAGTTTTGGGAGCAGACATGTAGTAATAGGATCTCCTGAAAGGTAACAATATTAGCAGCTGTCACTTAAAACTTTGCGTAATCTGTTCTTTAACACTTTGCAGATATCCATTTATTCCTTTTAGAAGTAAAAATATGTGATCCAAAATATGAAAGTAGACATTGATGGAGACTTCAAGGTCATGGATGAATTAGGAATAGCTTATTTCAAACCCTGATTCTAATCCAACCCCAGCATACTCCATTGGCAAAGCTAGTATTAAGTTTGGCTTACAGACAGTTAACCAATATTACTTTCAATTTCCATAGGATCATTTCTGGAGTGTTTATAAGGATTCCTCTGTACCTTGGGAAAAAAAGAAAAAGAAAGAGAGAGAGAGAGACTGAGAGAGAGAGAGAGAGAGAGAGAGAGAGAGAGAGAGAGAGAAAGAAAGAAAGAAAGAAAGAAAAAGCACTGTGAGATTTTGATTAAGGATATCTACTTGTAACTATTTCCTTATTCACATTGGCCCAGTAGTTACATAACAGAAATCTGCTGTGAATAATTCCTATCACATTCATTGTACCTTTGATTTATTCCTAGCATTTGAAGCCCAGGCCTCCCAATGATGCATTGTCTCCTTATTTAAATTCAAGGAATGCATTGTGACAATTCCTAATTCCTGAGTGGGAGCTTTTAGTGTATTAGCATGCTTTGAATTTGAAAGGCCTTAGAGATCTCTTTGCATAATATTGGTCAAAGCATCATAAGCCAGTTTTAAAAGAAGAAAAAAGATCCTAGTAGTGAAAGGAAAAAATAATGACAAAAATAGTGTTTTCTGTGAGTGTACACGTGCACATCTCTGAGTGATCAGGTATAGCTGTATAAAGCAGGGGGATTTAATCTTGCCACCATGTTGTGAAGCTCTTTTCTATCTTAGCAGGGCTTCTCTGTCTGGCCCACAAAAGAACTGTAAAAAGCTTCCTTGTAAATAATTGGAGACTCACTGGCAGCAGATTAATTAATTGATTCTTTAAATTTTTAAATGTCTGACTGCTGATTACTTGCTTTGAAGTATAAGAATTTGAAATTTTGGGGCAGAGTAATTAATAACTTTTACCCATACTCTTTCACCTGCCTGTGTGAGAGAAAATTATATAGAGTTTACACACATACACACACACACACACACACACACACACACACACACACACACATACACACACACACACAGAGTTACCACCACCTACCACCTCCTTTGGGGTCTTTTTGATCTCAGTGGGTTTAAAGAGACAGTAGTTGTGTCTGGGGACATAGTCTTAGATACTTGAGAGATCTTATTCAATAAACAAAATTTCCCAGGAAATAGTCCTTATTTGTCAGTTTGCTTGTTATTCTTCTCTGGTGCAAATCTAAACTTATCCTAAGTCATTATCCATTAAATCATTATGCCCAAAGGGGAGGAATTCAGCACAGAATAGATCTATATGGAACCTTCTTACAAGGAAGGGGTTTGCTAACTGAAGAATCTTAAGCACTTTTCTATAAAGCTGTCTCAATTATGAAATCTCAACTTTAGCAGAGATAGTGAGGATAGAATTAATATCCAATATGTAAGCTATGTATACAGTGGTTTCCTTTATCCATGGGAGATACATTCCGAGGTCTCCAATGGATGCCTGAAATTGCAGATAGTACCAAAACTTATATATACTATGTTTTTTCCTATACATACATACTTATGACAACACGTAATTTATAAATTAGGCACAGTAAGAGATTAACAGTAATAATAAAATAGAACAATTACAACAATATACTGTAGTAAAAGCTATGTAATTATGGTCTCTATCTCAAAATACCTTATTGTACTGTAAGTATAGCAGGCACACACTGAGATGGTACAAGATTTCATCATACTACTCAGAAAGGCATGCAATTTAAAATTTAGGAACTGTTTTCTTCTGGAATTTTCTATTTAACATTTTTAGACCACAGTTGACTGCAGGTAACTGAAAACACAGAAAGTGAAACTGTGGATAATGGGGACTATTGTATATACACAATACGACAAAACATGTATTGTGAGTGTGCGTATATATATAAAATATATACATATGTATGCATATATATAACATTTTGAGTCAAAGACAGACCCATTTGAGTATCTTGATTACAGCAAAATGCAAACTGGACCAAGTGGATTATGGATGAAATGGCTGCCTGCGTGCCTTGATCTCTACCTGGACCCGACACTAGTGTCACAGATGGCTGGATCATGTCCAGAGCTTCTCTTCCTGTCACCCATAGACTTCCCCTCCCAATGGAAATTTTGAGTTACACTTCAAACTGAAAAAAACAGTGTCCTTGAGGTTGGTTTTCTTTTAAAATCCACTGTAGTATTTTAGAACAATTCCCAAATCTTTCATAAAAGAGCTTTGGCAAAATAGCAAAACAGCTGTAAAAGGCTCTTGACTAAATTTAATGACTTAATTTCTCCGTAAGTATGCACTGTAGACCAAAAAGCAGCCCTCTACACACTTTAATTTCAGGATACTTTCTGACTCAATCTGGAAGTAGGCATGCGGTTGAAAAATAGTTGAAAAAATAACATTTTGATGTTGTGGGGGGAAAAGTAGCCTGATATTTAACAGGTAGGTTCAAAAGAAACTTTAGGTTTTTCAAATTATAATGATCTGAGAAAGCCACTGTTGGCTGTTAACAAACTCAGAGACGGGACTATAGTATACTTGTAGGTCCATGTACCTTTAAATTATTAATGATCTTTACATGTCAATATTTTATCTCTAATCATTCTCTCTCCTGGGGATAGCAACTGGAAAGTTTATGAGCCTGGGGTTTGGAATGGCTAAGGAGCAGATCCAAAAGCTTAGCTACCAGCTGGGCAGCCTCTCCAGTGGTTTTAGGTCCAGAGGCTTAAGGGGACCCAAAGGAGCAACCTGCAAGTCTCAAAATCTGGAAGACAAGGTAGCCAATTAATTCCCCAATCATAAAGTTTTAGAGCTGGCCAGTATCTTAGAAATCTACTCTGCTCAGCAAGTTCCTACATATTCAACAGGGCAGTTTTATTGAGCCTTATCCAAGGCCCTCAAGGCTTCATAAAACTATGAGTTTTATAGTATTTCTACTAATCCCAACATTTATTGGAACTAACTGTATTGTCTGGACATGAACAAGCCACTTACTTTTCTGGGCCTTACTTCTCCATAAGTGAGACAAGGATGTTGGATTATAGATGATTTCTAAATCCCCCACTTTTTTGATATTCTTTTTATTCATGACTAGACATGGATTTCTTGGTCAAGTCTGCATTGAGAAGTTGAATAGACATATTGAATATACACACACATAAACATGCACATACACAGAGAGCAAAAAAAAAAAAAAAAAAAAAAAGCCCACTAAAACCTCTAGTCAAGAAGGAAAACACTCTCTTGACAGCACTCTTTTGATGTTTCCACTATATGATTAGTCTTTCTCCTTCCGTGGTCTAACGGAGGCAGTTGTAGGAGTATGTAGACTGACTTTCTTTGCAATTAATGACAGATGGAAAAGTCTCCTCTGGAATTCTTGCCCTTTGAGTGCCAGGCTTTTCTCTAATTTATTATTTTGATTCTGATTATGTAGACTATACGTGGTCATTGTAAGCAAATTGGAAAAACAGAAAAATATAAAGGAGGAAAAATAGTAAATTTATCACTCAAAAGCTTAATATTTTTTGGATATCATGTTAGTCTTTTT